>NC_092204.1:69663333-69988555 GCF_043381705.1 Parasteatoda tepidariorum | reverse complement strand
TTCATTTCATTCTAATTTGTGCATGTCTTGATTTATATATATATATATATATATATTTCTAAGTTAGCACCCACTTTAATAATACTCTTTTATAATTAAAAGAAAAAATTACATTGAAAAATTATTATTAATAGTTTAATTGAAACTAATTTTGCTCCATTGTATTTATTTATTTTTTTAAAATCTTAATTTATCTAATAAGCCAAATTTCTTAAAATTTGATTTATTTATTTACCATTGTAGGTTTTTGTTGATAAATGCATTATATAATTATATTTACCGCTGTGCCAAAATAACTTTTAACCTCATAAAACTATATTAAATAATTAAATTCATTTTGCATGTAAATTATCTATCTCAAATTTTTATTTCTGTTCCTATATGCACAATATTTCTAATTAAATATTTTCATTTCATTTGTAATTCCTTTGATGAAAAAATTTAGCCCATTAGTGCTCACTGTTTCTTTTTAGAGCTGGTTTTATAAACAAGTTTTAAACTAATAGGAATTTTTTTTAACTTAAAAAATTATTTTTTAGTGTTATCTTAAATATTTGTTGTTAGGTAAATGGCTATCGAATTACCTGCTGATTGTCATATAAAAAATCATTGAATGAAAAATTGAAAAGTAAGTTAAATTGTCATTAAAGCAAAAAAGAAAAAAACATACTCAGAATCTTCTTTTGTGTTTAGACAGTAAGGAAGGTTCTTATTTATGGAACCAAAACTATAGTATGTCCATTTCTGTCCTTTAATTCGTGCTTTCTTCATTTTTTTTATTGTGCTAGTCTTATCTAGTAAAAAGAATAACTTATTTATTTTTTTTAATAAATTGTCATTATTAAAAAAATAATAATTTTATT
Organism: Parasteatoda tepidariorum; assembly: GCF_043381705.1. Lineage (NCBI taxonomy): Eukaryota > Metazoa > Arthropoda > Arachnida > Araneae > Theridiidae > Parasteatoda > Parasteatoda tepidariorum. The sequence goes on along the minus strand of NC_092204.1, from coordinate 69,987,692 downwards.
ACTATTTTCTTTACTTATACTAATTTTTTCTGCTCCTCCCTCTCTTATTTATTAGATTAATTTACATTTTCTTTGGAATCTTATTTTGATCATTTAAAAAGTATCATTTGTTGGTGTGCAAAAATTTTAATAAATTATCATTTAGACCTCATTCTGCCAAAAAATAATTCCATGCTAAAAATTATAACCAGCGGTCTTTATATGTCCTACTTGATAATGTATAAATTAACAATCTTTGTTAAATTAAATTGCAATTTAGTTTTTTGTTTCTATTACATTCTTATGCTATGTATATGTGGAAAAAAAGCTTTCTAAATTCTTTGTGCTGAACTTTTACTGACAAGTGATACACATAGAGAACTTTCGCTCAGTTGTTGACATTATTAAATACCTTTGTTAGTATTAATAGAAAAAGAAATTCAAATTTAGAACTTTTTGCTAACGTTTTTTCTTCATGAGGGTATATTTATTTTTACTTCAGACATTTTTAAAATTTTATTTTACTTTTTATTACCCCATCTTCTAGTATTTGTATTTCAAGTAAAATTTTTAGTAATTTTTAAAGAGCCTGGTACAATTGAAGCATGTGTTATTCATATTAAACATTTCCATCTTATTTTCACTGTATGACTAAATCAAGTGTAATACATCATTAACAAATCGTTAAAATTAAAAAAAGAACTTTTCTTAACTAAATAACTGTTTTGCATTAGCTTAATTAAATAATATCATTAATAAATACACAGAACATACATATTTTGTAATGTATTGGCAAACATTAATTTAAAAATTGTCAATAGTTTTAAATTTTACTTGTCTCCTTTTCAAAAAAATAATGAATGATTTTATAAAATTATCTATAAACCCAGCATTTGTACTCCAATTATTATTATTTTTTTAATGTATTGATATTTTAAGTAACAAATATTTTATTTTAGTATTTTATTCAGTTGTAATTTTTAGGCATCATTTACTAAAATGAGCTTAGCTTGATGTTGCCACTTCTATCACTGAATCTTGGTGTTCATATTTTTTGTTGTAAAATTTATCAAAATTTTATTTTTTATCTCATAGAACATATTTGAATTATAATTTTCCAAATTTTTTATTTTATATATGATTTGATAAATTGTTTATGTTTGTATTAATACTGTTTCTATCAGATGTCTTAAATTTGTAGTTTATGACTTCTTAAATTATTGCTTATAAAAAATAAGAGTAAAAAAACACATTTAGATGTATTTGGTTTTAAAGCCAGCTCAATCCATTAAATTTTTTATTTCTTTATGAAATATTTATTTACAAATTTCTTTGTGTAATTTCTTTCAAAAAACATCGCTTCACACACCTTAAAATATTTTTTCTTTTTCCCAGAACTTCTTTTCTTTCAAAAATAGTATAAACTATTACTTTCTTTTTTTTTCTGATTCAAAATTTCGAAGAAAAAAAAAGATTGATTTGGTTTTGAACGCAAATTCTTCAATTTATTTTTTTATCCCTATTTTGTAACCATTCATACATTAAAGTTATTTAATAACATTCTGAGTCTACAAATAGTGCTGAAATATTTTTCTGCATTAGCTCACTTTTAAAAGTTATACCTGAGTTTTTATAATTATTATTATCTTCAGTTCTAACATATGTATGTATATCTTTTTTTTGCATTCCTTTACTCTAGTCATATGTATAAAAAATATTTTTGATGTTAGTGAGACAGTAGTTTATAAATATTAATTTATGTTTTAAAAATACTATGTTCTGTTGTTTGAAATCAACTAATTATTTGATGAATTGCAATTAGTTCACTTCAAAATATACACACAAAAAAAAAAGAATAAGTAAAGATATGGTTTTAAAATAACAGGGGAAAATATTATTTTGAAAAACTATATGATGCTCCATCTTAAATTTTGTTTAATATTTGCATTAACTTTTCAAACGAAAATTAGACATGCATCAAAATGATAGCTGCGATCAGTTTGTGATTTGATCGGTCAAATTAAGCTTTGGTTTGAATATTAAGCTACATTTGTATCATTTTACACAGAGATTGAAATAAATTATATCTAGGAGCCTTTATTTTTATCCTTTAATGAAAATATATGTTTGTTGTCTATTTATTGGAATTCTATTGATTGTTCAAAATTTAATTGTTCAGGAACAAGATGTCAATAAAATAATACCTTTTTTTCATTTGTGTATTTAACATTATTTGTGTGTTTCAATGATAAATTGCAATTTTACATTTATTACCCCTGTATAAGCGAAAATGTTCAATAAATTAAAGTGTATAAAACTCTAGCTCTCAAACATAATATTAGTTGGGAGCAATGTTGTATCTTGGATAACTGTAAATATACGCCCCACTTTTTAATATATAATCAGAGTTAAACAGTCAACCTAATTCTAAGTTTAAAACTATTGATGTTCAACTCCATAGCCTTGTAATTTTTAACCCAATCCAGTACAAAGGAACTCCCAGATCAAGTATTAAGGCAAACTAGCCTTCTGTGAGGACTATTTGATTGAACTAACCCTTATTTGCACTATATGGAGAAGAAAACCGTGAAGACTTTCCACAGTTAGTTCGCCGGCAAGGGTGCTCTAACCCACGATCCATCTACCTCTAAGGATTTTTTATGTCAGCACTGTAGTTTTTGCTAATCCAGAGAATTCGCATTGACGAGCCAATGCTACAATTCAAACCTGGGTCACCTCATTGCAAGGGGAGCACTCTTATCTACTGACCTTTTATTTTATTTTATTTATCACTGTCGTTGAACAGCCAACGCAATTTTTAATTTTCAACCACCGATGTTCAACTCCATGGCCTTGTAATTTTGAACTCGATCCAGAAGATGAGATCTCCTGGATCAAGTATTGGGAGAAATTTTGACCTTCACCGAAGACTTTTTTTTAGATAGAATTAACTCACATTTGCACTGCATAGAGAGGAAAACCTCCCACAGCTTCCAGACAGCAAGGGGGCTCTAACCCATGATCCGTCTACAACTGAGGATATTTTACGTCAGCACTGTGGTCGGTGCGAGGCGGGTGGGGAATTTGTTTCGACCAGCCATTGCTGAGATTCGAACCCCTGTCACCTCATTGGGAGGCAAGCAATCTATCTTCTGAGCCACTATGGCTATTGCACCACTTATTGGAGGAATTCTGCACTCCATACATGTAAGGTTCCAGAAACAACCAGTACTATTTACCCTATTAGGGAGCATTTTAGATTTTCCATGCATGTGCTTAAGCAACTTATTTTAATTTTCTAACTGCTAAGTAATTATTTCAATCAATTTGACTAAAAAACAAAACCTTACAGTATTTACGTTTAAAAACAGTACTAAAGTAAGAAATTAACCTTCATATAAAATACCACATTTTTAGGGAAAAGTATATTCTTGTTTGTTTTAACAAAATTAAAAAGTATGTGCTTGTTATATCTTGGATCGGTCTCAATATTGTAACTCTGACTAAATATCCTAAATATGTATTGTGGACTTAACCAGAGCCATCGCTAGACTTAATGGGTCATGGGCAAAACTTTTTACAGGACTCTATTAAACTTCTATTTATGTGTGTCCCTTATTCACCTTTAGATTTTCAGCTGAATTATAAGGCTTGTATATTAAAGTTTTTATTCTTTAAGAACGGACAACTTAACAAGAAGACTACTTGAAGAATATCCAATTCAATCAACTAACAAGTTTTGTTGAAGAGAATTCTAAATAAGCTTAATTCAGGGTTTGACATTCAATGATCTAAACATGCTACCTATATTAGTCTCTGTGTCTACAGTAGTACTAATATTTTTATAGTACTAATATAGCAGTCGTACTAATTCATTTAGAAGAAACGTAAAAAAACACCATATTATTATTGACGCAAATGATGCTTAATTAATTAAGGTAATAAATAATGTATATTGAAATAAGAGTAATAAAGTAAAGATATTATTTGTTTAGAATATTAGAAGAACGGTTAGAAATGGTCATACTATCATTGACGAAAATGATGCTTATTTAGTGTTAGTAATGTGTATTAATTGAAATAAAAATAATAAGTTATGTGCCAAAAAGCAAAGTTAATGGAAAATTGGTTATTGGGAAATTCGTTTAGAAAAACAGTCGAAAATCGCCATTCCCTAGATGACGCTTAATTAATATGTAGTACTACTGTGGTATTGTTATTTGTGCAGTTTCGATTAGAATTCTACAATGGGTTTTTCGTAGTTTCAGAAAATATTTTTTTACAGTGGTAGCAAGGACAGTGTATTAATATTTTAATGAATTAGAATTAAAAGAACTTTTTCCGCTGTTATTTATAAATATTTTAACATAGATAACAAGATAGAAAAATGGTTATGCTTCAAAATCCTTATCAAGTTTTAATAAGAATTCTATTTGGAAAAAATAAATCTACTTTAGTTGGGCGCTACTGACAAATGTATTTCTCACAAAACTTTAAATGTTGAAGGATTATGTAATGAGTACCAAATATTGGTATAAAATATTATATTGATATATGTATTTGGTGATTATTAAAGCTGCTCCAATACTAAGCAGTTTTACTGTTTCAATACTAAAACTGCTCCTATGCTTAGCAGTTTTAATGCCGATACTTTGGAAATAAATGTTTTCCGGCCTTTCAAAAAGGATATGTACCGGAGAAAATTACTTGATAGTGGTAAGTTTTGACTATCATGAGTTGACCGCAAGCAATAACATGAGGCCAAGTGATGCTAAATACATTTTATCTTTATTCTAATGGTATAAACTACAAAAAAACAAATTTTGCTTACTTCAATAACGCAAAGCTGTGGGGAAATTTTATTATCGACTATGTCAACCTTCTTCTGTCAAAAGGTACCTCGTGATAGAATCAAATTAACATGTCTTATTTACTAGTGAATTGGTATTCAATATTTATAGTGGTAGTTACGCCACAAAACAACAAATAATATTAAATAAAAAAATTTAAATTATTTTAACAATATTAATTGAAAAAATTAGCGGAAAAAACCAGGTGAGTGGCACTTTCAGAACGAAAAAAAATTTTTTATTCAAACTATTTTATTACTGATTCATCAGAGGATTGATAACTCTTTTACCCCCATCAGGGGGGAAGGTGGGCGCACGATACGCCCACTTAAAGCTTTGGGGGGGGGGATATTTACACTAAATGAAACGAATAGTTTGGGGGGGGGGGAATTTAGACGAGAGAATTTTTTTTTTAAGTACATGAATAAAAGAAGCAACTGGCAATGCAAGTAAAGTAGCACTATTTCGAACAAGCTAACATGGAAGAGGGAAGTTANTTTTTGTGGGGGGGGGGGATGAATGCGCCCAGGAGCTTGGGGGGTGGGGCCACTGGTTATGTAAAGATTAAAGTGAAGGCAAAAACAGTTCTGTTACATTAAACGTATACATATTGATGCAACCACTTTATGTTTTAATTTCACCGATTCATTAATTCCCCTAAAAATGTCACTTACTTGTTTCCTTCATTAAGTTCTTTAATTGTGTCGGTATATGCCTTTCAGTTTAGAGCATGATTTCGTAGTGTTTCACAGTACTGATTTATTTATTCTTTGCCTTTTTTTTATTCACCTCGCGTGAAGAGCGGGTATTCAGCTAGTGTTAAATAAGCAAAGATTTTTAAAATTAATTTAAAAATAGTTTTAATTAATTTAAAATTAGTTTTAGGCGATTAAAATTTCAACTCTCCTTACATTTAAGAAAAACTTAAGAATACTTTGTTGGAAATAATAATTTATTATTTTTTTTACTAAAGAAAAATCTCAAATACCATGTATGTAGATTTTATTAATATTTATCTTTCTTCCTTTTTTATTATTATTTTTAAATAATTATTTATTATTATTATTATTTGCTTCTTTTAGTGATCACACTGCTTTTTTAAGGGGTTAATCTAATCGAAGAATACTAATCGAAAAATTTGCTCCGGGCCTCTAATCACCTGTACAAGCCATTGACATTTCCATATTTTATTATTACTGCCATTTTATTAACTCGCATTCTTTGTTTGTGACAATGAAATCTTGCGATCAAAATTTCGACCACTTTCCGACTAATTTACTCAAAGTTTCAGCTTCGTGCCTCATTAAAAAGTTTCAGAAGTTTCCTGGTCAGTATAAACTGATAAATCTTGATAAATCAAATTTGTCGTTACTTAAAAAATTTATTTTGAGACTAGCTTGATTTAACTTGAGCTATGCGGTAGATGGCAATATAAATTTCTTGATCATTCATGCAGAATGTATCGCTTCATATAATAGGGAATTTATATATTCCTACCATTTTAAAATAAGCTAATGCATAAATATTTTTTTCTGAAAATTACCATTAAAGCCAACTTTTTAGAAAAAATTCTCTAACGAGGGATAAATTAATTTGCTATGCCAAAGTCACATGATGTACAACATTCAAAATAAGTATTCTTTATAATAAAATAATTAGACTTTTCGGAACTTTCTATGAGAAACAACTGAAATATTTCTATTTTGTTCATTTAAAAAAAAAATTATTGTATCTGATCTTTGAACTTTGGTTGAAAAAAAGAAATTTTAAGAACTGAGCATTTTTGAATGTCTAGTATCACAGACGATACAATAATTTATCAAGTCTTTTATTTACAGACTTTTAAGTTTTTTTTAAATTAATTCTACCTATTTTTTTATAAATATATGAAGTGTAAAACACAATAAATTAATAAATTATTGTTTAAATAAATTAATCTAATGTTTTTAAAGACCAGCTTTTTAAAGATGACTTCGGAAAAAAAAGGAAGAAAAAAAACGATATTTTTTAAAAACCAGCACAAATAATCGGCATACTAATTGCAATCGTTTGGGCAAATATAAGCTCTTTGCTTTGGAACTTAATTAATTAAGAAATATAGAATTGGAATTTTTCTAATTCATCTTTCTTAATTAGTTTAATTAGTACTTTCTTAATTAGTATTGTATGCGATTTATATGTGGTTTATTGTGTAACAGGCTCCTTTAATATGAATTTATATTCTGACTGATATTTTTATCATCTAAATTAATTTAGCAAAGTATGGTAAGTCGTATATTATGATATATTCATGTTCTACATATTACGCGTAACACAATAGCATTTGTTTATATTTACATATTGTAACACATATAGATATGAAGGGGGGAAAAAACGGGTATGAAATACAATATTTTAATCTTCCACCATCGACTGATATTTTGTAATCCATATGATAAAAATTGAATCTAAGATATGATATAAACTCAAGTATTTTAAAGTATTTTTTCTCGAACATTTTTAACTTCGAGTAGTTAAAAATATTTTTACAGAAAAACCTTTCAATTTCTTTATGCAGGTAGTTCTAAAAAAAGAGGGAAATTTGAGATTCAAAGAAAATACAGTTCATAATTGAACAGTTAATTTTAGAGATTCACAAAACGGTGTATGTCAACACTGACATGCTCATGTTATGTTAATTGAACATACTAGTTTCATAATACGTTCGATTAAAACTATTTCCATTTCCTGTTAGTAGATAGAAATCGTAATTATAATATATATTTTTTGTTTTATAAATATATTTATTCATATAAAATAAGAGTAAATGTTAAATGACAAAATCTGTTATACAATAAAATTTGCTTTTTTTGTTGTAAAAATGGCGTTATGAATAAAGATTTCGTAAAAATAAAACACGAATAGAATTAAATAAAATCATAACTATATGTTTATTTATGTTTTATTGCAAACATTATTTGAATTAGTCACATTATATTTTTATTTATATTTAGTCAGACTTTTTTGATATGGAAGAAAAGGGAAGAAATGAAACTAATGATAAAGATCTTCTGTCAAGTTCATTAGAGATTCAGATGACAAAAGTTTTGAGAAAAAATTCCAAAGCAGGAAACGCTATAGATGAAATTTTCAAACCTACCTTTGTCAACTTTCAAAGATTCTGTGACAACGATACGTATGAAAAAAATGTGAGAAAACCACTAAAAGGACAAAATAAATATTTTAGCGAAAATGATCAAGTGCAAAAAACAGATAAATGCTCAAATGCTTTAATTAGTTGTGAAAAATCTCCAACTTCAGTTCATTCGTCTGTAGAACCTGTAGAGTTACGCCGAACTTCCAGAAGAATTGTCCATCGCGTCAAAAAAGATTTCGTTTTAGGTAATTTTATATTCAATAATAAATAAATATGCTCATAGCTTAGTTCTTTTTTTTTTTTTTTTTTTTTTTTTTNTTTTTTTTTTTTTTTTTTTTTTTTTTTTTTTTTTTTTTTTTTTTTTTTTTGTTGCTATTAATAGGAAAAAGCTTGCTGTGAAATGTTCAAATTAAAATCAAAATGTCTAATTTTTATGGTTGTTCGACATCATAGATTTATTATCTAAAATCATTCACATATAAATTTTAAATCCTAATTTTCTCTTATATATCTTAAAATGAATTGCCCACAGCTCAATCTCATTTCCTAGTACCTACATACTCGTTTGCTAGTTCCTTTTCCAAACATACAGGAATCAGATAATGATAATATTGTAGTTGAAGTCCGGAATCTTAGTGAAAATCGACTATCTTAGCTCAGTTTCTCTCTCTTTTCTTCACAGACAAAAATTTATTCAATAATATTTTCCGAATTGTTATTCATGTGTTTCAATGATTTCAACTTACTTACAAGTAATAGAATAAGGGAATTTTTAAGAAAATTTCGTTTGACTATGCTTTATGTATGAAAACGAATATATAATATGGGTTTTCCACAACCATCTCTTACGTTTTTTAAACCCTCATTTGAAGGTGAATTCATAAGACGCTATTTATTAGGAGGACAGATTAATGAGTAAATGAAAATCAAAAGACTTTCTCAAAGTTTCTTGAAGATCATAAATCATTAAATTTATAGATAACGATCTATAAAGTCAATAAAAGCTTGAAAAAATTTAACATATGAAAACCTTTATAGCTTTTACTTCATTTAATTAAGTCAAGAACAATGTTAGAATCATTAACCTCAGTCAAAAGCATTATCATATCATTTTCTTAAGTTATTATCGACAAAAATTTAAAATAATTTTTTTTTTAAATAAAATTGTTTGAAATACATATGTATATTATACATAATATATTTTTAAAATTTTTATCCCTTAAGCAGTGGTCGGCAAAACTGCATTATTTCTGTAGTTAACTGCAACTTTATTACAAAGGTAGTTAACTACAGCGTCAACTTCTTTTTTTTTTTTAAATCAAGTGACTACAAACTACTTCTAAAGAGAATGTAGTCTTCATTCAATACTTTTATAAGACAAACTTTGTTAGAGAATTTAATTTACACCCATGTTCAAAACGGTTTTGAATTTTAACAAGGAATCGGCTTATTTAAACAAGAGTAATTATTATAAAATATATATTATGAGTCATTTTGTTATTCTTAACCATTTTTTATAAATTTTTTCTTTTAACTTTCAACTTTTCATGCCTTTCACGAATGGGATATTTAATTTTAAAAATGTCAGGAAATTATTAAATGTGTGCAAGTTTGTTATGTGTGTAATGCTCTTTTATTTGCTTTAAGAAATAAAACGCATCGAAAATTACGAAGAAAATATTATCCATTCCATTGAAATAACATCAATGTGTTCTGAATGTACAATCGCTTTTGAAGGTGTGGCCAAAGTGCTAAATTGACTTGTATTTATAAAAGCTAGTTTAAATGTTAGTAATACGCAATTCCTGGGTCGGACTGGCCATAGACCTGACAAAACCATCACCCCCTGTGTTCCAGTTTAAAGGTGGGGCAATCTGATCTCATGCCTTTTAGAACAAAAAAATGAAAAATAATAATAATATAGTTTTAAAACATTCTTTGTCCTAATTTGTTTTATTCTTGGAATTGAGAATAAAATATTTATTCAGAATTTTATTTATTGAATAAGCCTGGAGCTATGCAAATGCGCCACAATATAAATAACTATAGGGAACTGCATCTTCCGCCTAACGATGTGCATAAAATTCTGAATATACAAACTTGAGTGTACAAACCGAAGATCCACCGGCAAAAGTTTGAAGTCATAGGGTCTCTTACAAATTATCAGCCCCTTTCTAAAAATGGGAAAAAGGAAAGGAAATATACTTTTGCGTAAAATGATACTTCATCTTCGCAATGATGAATTATGAAACAAAAAACCATACGTTCAATTGCGGCATAATATGCATAAAATTATGAGTTAGCAGGCTTTTGATTGCACAAACCGGAGCTGCAGTAGCAAAATACTTTAAGCCAAGGGACCCTTAAAATCCCCCCCCCTCCCATCTGAAAAGGGAAGGAAAAAAAAAAAAAAAAAAAAAAAAAAAAAAAAAAAAAAAAAAAAAAAAACGGAAAAATACTTCCATGCAAAATGATATTTCAACTTCGCAATAATGAATTATGAAACATAAAATACCTAATATTGCAGCATGATGTGCATTGAATTCAGAGTTAACAAACTTTTGATTATAAAAACCAAGCCCCACCTTCAAAATGTTTGCAACAAAGGGGCCTTTAAAAATTAGCTCCCCTTCCCATGAAAACGGAGGAAGAAACACTTTACCCAAAATGATACTTCAACTTTTAAACAATGAATTGTGAAACAAAAGCATACTTAATAATACGGCTTAATAATGAGCATTAAATTTTGAGTTAACAAGCTTTTGGGTATAAAACCGGGGCCCTACCTGCAAAATGCTTGAAACCAAGGGGATCTTAAAAGTCACCCCCCTAAAATACGGAAGAAGGAAAAAAATCATACTTACTGTTTCGATTATAATATTTATTACGGTATAGTTTAATGACGATTATTAATTTTTGTTTAATATTTTAATATTAAATAGAAATAAAGTTGAATATGTTATAAAATTTACACAGCTTTTTCAAAGCTATTTTAAGAAGAATTGATAAGCTTAAACTCTTTGGTGAAAATATTTGAATTTTGCCTTACTAATTGGCGTGTGCACAATATAGATCGGATGGTTCGCCCCCCCCTCCCCAATTGTTTTTAAGAAAAACTTCAAAGTAAATAAATTTATAATCTTTAATCGAACTTAGTTAAAATGGGTTTAAATCAAAACAATAAATTATTTTGTTGTTCTTCCTTCTTTTCAAACCTTTCCCCACACGTTCGTTTTGGCCAATATCAAGGTAATTAAAGCCTTTTCAAAGAGGAAAGGAAAAAAGAAAGTAAACTGGGGAGTTGTCACTGTGTTGCTTGGAATTCAGGACCCTCTAGGAAATGGCTTATTTGATCAGATCAAATATCAAAAACGTTTAGATCAAACTTGAATGGAAAAAGCATAATGTTTAACAACTGTTATTTAATATTTTTACAGATAGTGGGCCGGGGGACGAAATGGGGCAGTTATTATGGAGACAATTTATATGGAATATGTTGAGGGTCTCACCATTTTTTTAGTTCCACAGATTTTCTTTTTCCTGAACTCATAAATGTATTGGCAATAATGATTTCTCTTGTGCAGCTAAAAATTGTATTTGAGTTGAAAACTGTTTTTAACTTGTTTTCATTTTAAACATTAGTAATATGTTTCGAAATTAGTGCAATATCTCGAAATAATGAAATAAGTTGATCTAAATCAACTTATTTTTGCTAATTTCTAATTGATTATGTAGTGAAAAGTAGTTGCATAAATGCTAATATCTCATAACAATCTATACAATTGAATATTTTTTGCTGATTCGAAAGATCATTAGTTTTATTGGGCTATAATTTGTTTGTTTGTTTTTTAAATTGTTTTCACGAATCAGCTCTTAAAAAGTTGAAATGCACACATTAAAGGAAAATTTATGACATGTATTTTTGTTTAAGGGAATTTAAATATTGACGGAGGAAAAAGGGCGCGTCAGAAAATTTTTGGGTTACCACAGTTGAAGCGACGTTTGAAACTGTTTCGACAGTCTAGGAAACATATATTTTTGAAAAATACATTTTTGGAAAATATATTTTTGGAACGAAAACAAGCCAGTTTTTTTTTATGTATTTTATTGATAATAATTAAATTAAGGATCAACAAAACTAATTTCTAACAATAAATTCTAAAATTAACGGTGTCCACTAAAAAGTAAGGATTTTAAAAGATTTATATATAAAATGTTTAGCTTATTAAGCTATTATGTTTAAAATTTCTTATAAATTATGTAAATCCAGGCACTGAGCGAAATCAATAACGCTTCATTTCCAAAAATTTGAAGACATTTCATTCATTCAAGGGGCCCTAATTCAATTCCCTCCCTTCCTTGGGCGCCAAATCTTCAGTCCAACCCTGCACAATTCTTATTAACACTTAGCAACAAGGGCATTCTTATTACATTCATTGACGGATCCGCGAAGATTTTTATCAATTAGGATTTTTATCAATTAGATTCGGAAAAGAAAATTTGCGTTTCAACCCTATTACTTCACTTAACTATTGTTACAAGTAGTTGCCAGAAATCACTATAAACTACAATTTTTTTTTCGTATCGCCCTACTGACTACACTATCTTTAAAAAAAGTAGCACACTACACCATAAACTACAAAAATTTAGCTATTATAGTACTTCCGTAGTTTCGCTACTCGCAGCGCGTTACTTTCGACCACAGCTCTTAAGTATATGTTTGTCATAAATACATATAAATTGGCAATGTAATATGTTTTTGAGTGAAAAAAGTCAAATTTAAAAATAGTCAAATGAAAACATATAGCTGTTAAGTCAATAGATGAATTTCGGTCTACAATCATTGCCTTATTGAGCTAACTGTAAGATATTTTCTTTCATGTAACGCAAAAGTGAGTATTTTCAAAGTAACCGAAATGCAAATTTTTCTTGATACTCAGGATTTGGATTTCCTTCGTGTCCAGATAGAACCAAAGTTACAACGTTAAAGAGTTAGTTATAATTAATATTGAAGGCTAGACATTTGCTTTGTGGAGAGAATATTTATTACTGATGGTGATCAAATAAAAACATTTTAAATAATATTATTAATAATGATGAATAATATTTCTGTTTTCCAGATTTTCCTAGTATTAAAAAACAAGCCAGACCTAAGACAACTATCCCAGGTAGTTAATCACAGAACTTTGAAAAATCTATTTTAATAAATATTTAATATGTAAAGATTACTTATACCTCATTATCGTTTTTATTATTTTATTAAATAATTTAGGTATTGGATTTAAAGTATTTCATTATTATATTTGACGAAATCGTATCTCGTATATAATTGTTGTTTGAATAAACATAATTATTTTAAAACTTACAGTGCGCCATAAATAAAGAAGAGTTAACACCAAGAATACTTTTTATCTAATGATTGGATTTTACTGCATTAAAAGTAGTTTTTAATGGTTCAAGACCTTAATTATAATAATTAATTGGTGTAGCAGATGTTTTTTAAGTAATGAAATCAGACACAAAAACGTACCCTATATAAACATACCTCTATATACTATTTTTTCGTGAATAGAAACATTTTAATACACAATTTTAAAATGCATTTCTTCTAAGGTTACTTGTTCATTATATTCATAATAATTATTTTTTATTGTTTTATTTAATAAACGTAGAAAAATTTTGAATTGTAAGACATATAAAATTTTACACTTATTAAAATAATGAAATTTCAAATGGCGGTAGAATATTTCTTGAGAAATACGACTTTTTTAAAAATTAAATAAACTCAGAAGCTGTTTGACCGATTTCGTACAAATTTTGTATTTTGTCATCTAAATTACATACTTTAAAATGAGATTAAAAATTTCTATATCATACAATAATCAGTAGATAAAATAGTAAGAAATAATAAATAATTATTTAAAAAAAAATTTTTTGCATGCTTGGTTAATTCTTTGGATAAAAAAATTTTATTACTGTCTGTGAAAATTTTTTGTTCGCCTAGAAAATTCTCGAGACATAGCGAAATACGCAAAAAGTAAAATTATCATTAAGATAATACAGCTTACCCACCCCTTACATTGAGTATCAAAATTCCGAATGTCCGAGTGTCGAAAAGGCATGTTTATTCAGAGAAAGTACGTTTTTGCGTTAAAAATTTTTTTTCACTTAAAATATCGTCTGCACTAAATTAACATATTTTAAGCTAGTCCCACAAACCATTAAGATTGATTCATAATGTGTGAAAATCCGATCATGAGATCAAAAGTTACTCAGGGTGTGCCTTTTTTTATTTTGCGCTCTATTCCTGATTCGTGAAACCGAATTAAAATATTCAAACTATAAAAGAATAATTAAACATAAATCGTCATTTTTGCGAGAAAATTATTGAAAAACAGTAGTGTCATCTGTTGTGATTTAGGAGCATAATGTGATTAGAAATGTAAAAAAAAAATAATATTTATGTTTTATTGAACACAGAACACAAAGACAGTATAAGAGTGTTCTCACAATTAAACCTGGGGACTCACTGCATACAAGTTATTATGAAATCAAGGCTATTAAAGTTTAAAGCAGTCTCATCGCCATCGAAATAACTGCCTCTGTTTCTATGCTTGATTTGAGAGTAATCCGTTGCATTCTAAGAAATGAAAGTTTACACACACAATTTTGAATTTCTATATATAGTGCGTACTTATTCTACTATGTTGGCCAATTTTACTCAAATTTTGGATTTTATAATTTTAAATTATATAGTTTTAAAATTATATAGTTTTTAAAGTTATTTATATAAATCTGTATACTTTACATAGCAAATTGTTTTCGAACTGTAATAAATTAAATAATAAAAAGATTGTAAATAATTATAAGAAAAAATTAACATGATATTATCTTCAAAAATAATTTTTATAAATACAGAATGTTTTTGTTTTTTTAATCACTTAAATAGTTGTAGAGATAATATGAAGTAAGCAAAATTTCGTTATTCAAAGCTAAGTTTTGACTCAACTATTCCGACAATTTTATTTCCGAGTTGCGGCGTCCCCTCTCCACTCCTCATGTTTTGAGGGCTAAGAATCAAGAAAATTTTTATTTTCGCTGCGAAAGTATGTTATTGTGTCTGATTTCGTAACTTTAAACAGTGTGAATTAAATAGCATATTTAAGCTTAGACCTTTGAACTGTTAAGATTAAGTTCTAATATTCAAAAATTGGCATTTTAGTAAGTGCAAATCTGATCCTTACATTAAAAGTCATTTAGTAGGTATTTTATTTTGCGTACTGTACACTTGGAGGCCGCTTCGTAAGAAAAGTATAGTCCATTCAATTACGATTCATTACAATTCTGTAACAAAAGTTAGATAGGTTGGGATTTTTTTTGAACACCAATTTTTACATAAAAATATTCAAAAAAAATTTACTTCAATCACTTTTCATTACAGTCATTTCATTTTACCATTAACTACCGAGTTACCCTAAAGTAGAAATATTTTCAACAAAATATACAGAAAACAGAATTAATGTACAACAGATCATTAAACAGAAAACATTAATGTTATAGATTTTAAAAAGGTTTTAACCTTCTAAAAAATTTTTCCCGTTTTATTTAATTGACGAACAAAAAGCCTTTATCTACCATGACAAAATTTTAACTTGTTTTTAAATAAAAATATAAAAAGTTCTTACATAATATATAAATTTATTTTTATGAAAATAAAATCAAAATTTCCCCATCTAAAATCCAACAAATATACATAGGCTACAAATTTATTATATTAATATTACCATTTGACCTATCTGCGGTTAAATTATAAAAAATGGTCATGTTCGAATGTTCGTCAAATGTTTAAGTAGACACACAAAAACAAAAAAAAAAAGGAAAGGGGATAAATCAAATGGATTTTGAATTTCTAATCCTCTAATAGAGTTAACATCCGTGCTCTATCTTAACATTATCAAATCAAAATCCCTATTACTGGATTAAAAAAAATATTTCAAAATTATTGAAAACAAATGGTTGTTGTGATAATTGAAAATTCTTCTTATAATGCAATCGTTTTATTGGTAGGATACCTGGGAAAAAAGAAAGAAAAAGAAGTTCGAAGACCTGGTAGACCTAGAAAAAATCCAGAGGCAAAACTTTCAAAATTAGGTGATTGTTTTTCTTACAGAATATATTAATAGATGCTAATGTTTTTTGTTGTGTGTTATCCATCACATAGCAAAATAGCCAATATCAGTTTATTCAATAATAATTTATATTCTAAACAAAATACACCAATGAGATGTTTATCGAAAAATATCACCAATGAGATGTTTATCAATATTTAGTGCGTATCAATGGAGCAACTTCTTTTTTCACGGTGAATGACATAGTGATGATACAGGGTTAGCCTAAATTATTTATTCAGATTCGATGGAACGATACAAATACTCACCAAGTTTCTGGTATGCATACAACAAACGTTCAATGTGTGCAATGTCTTTTGGGCTTAATTTTCTTTTGGATGACTTAATTTTGATGGCTTAATATCTTTGCTAAAGTTTGAAATAATCCCTTGAAAAATTCCCATTTAAATAAGTAACCCTTATATTGAGCATTGAGTGAATGTGAAATATTATACGAAAAAGTTATTCAGTTGTGGGTTTTTTCTTTTTATTTAATTTAAGCTATAGATGATTTGAACGTTAAAAACGGTGAAGGTAAAAAAAATAGGGGGAATTCAAACTCCAAATTAACAAAAAGACATTCGATGTCCGTGTTCATCAGCATTCCAACATACGAGAAGCCATCAGTTTTTGTTTATAAAACTTTTAAAATTCTTTCGTTACTCTTGACACCAACCCCGCGCGAAGTTAAGCGCGAGCTTATAAAATGTAGGTCTCGAGAGAGATTAATTTAATACAACAATGGATAAATGATTATTATTTAAACAAAAAGATGAAGAAAAAAATTTTTTGGAAAAAGAACTTAGGATTTCAGTAATTTTTCAAAAAATCGGAATTTCGAAAAAAATTCACATTAAGTTCTTAAATAATAATGGCTCTTTCAGCACCTCAAAATTCAATTCGGTATTTATAATTGCACTAGACCGGCCCAAATTATATTTTTTACACGCTTAACAGATGATAATTCTCGAACTTTTTATAGAATCTTACACTTATTTTATTTTTTATTCCATCGTACTCTCTGTGAATTTTCTAAACACTTTCGTAACTCTTACAGCAAACTAGTTTTTGCGCAGCATTATAAAATGTAACATAAGGCGAAAAAAGTGAGAAAAAATCCGTAAACAGAAAGCACTTAAAATTACCATATTTTTCGAATAAATTAACATTTTAAAAAAGTTCGAGTTCAGTTCATAGTCAAAAATAGTCCTTTTAACAATTCAAATTTCAAATCTGTAGCTTTATTCCTCTGGCCTTCAAAATGGCACGTGTTGTATTTTGACTATAAGTTTAACAGTTAATAATTCTATAACCAATAATAACTGGCTAATTTTTTTCATTTCATTGTGCTCCCTTTACATTTTTCTACTCACATTCATAATTTAAAATTTTGAAGTTTTATAGATTTTGCACAACAAAATAAAATGGAATGTTAATTTGAACACCCAAAATGCCGGAGACGCTTACGATTTTTTCCGTATAGAGAGATTTCCCCCACTCTCCAGGAATTGCAGTATAAATTTAAAAAAATAATCATAAATAAATAAATAAGGAGAAGAAAAGAATACTATAAAAATTAATTAATATACTTAAGTATTTTATGCGGATATTTTATTGTCAGCCAGAAATATTTGTTCAAATAAACTATTGTTCCTTACAAAAGTAACAATTTATGTTTGTAATGCATATAAGCAGAGGATCTCGAAAACAGCCTATGACTCTAAAATAGGAAAGTCTATCTCTGAATGAATTTATTTCACTTATTAATCCCAAAATTGGTCCCTCTTAATCCTATTTCCAACTTCCATTACTATTTTCCAATCCTGATTTCTATTTTAGATGAACATGGAAGTACGACATCGACACTTTCTCCGAATAATGCAGTTTCTTCTGCATTTAGCCCGCAATTCCAAAGCTATCTGCAAACTTCATATTATCCAAAGTCAAGCAGCAGAGAAATTAAAAACTTCAGCTTTAAGGATCAGGATCCGTTCATATACTCTTCTCATAAAGTTGACGACTTGAACATCAAAACATCGAAAATACCAGCAATACATCAAGGTTTTAATGACAATCAGCTGGCAACTTCTTCGAAGCCAACTGTTATTTATTTTAAATTTCCAAAAAATTGCACAAAAGTTTCTTCTTCAAGAAAATCAAAGCATCGAAATGTTAGAGAAGACATTTCGAATTCTCAGATTACTAGTTACGAACAATATCGAGAAACAACTGATAAAATTTATTTACAACAAAAGTATGGAATGATTGATATGGTCCTCGTGGATTACTTTTACAGTAAGTATAAAGAGATAGTTTAATTTCGTATAAGACATTTACATTTTAAATGAAGTCAATATTACTGTCAGGCATAATTTTTAAGAATTATATCTTCGAAAACATAGGTAATAATTTTTTTTAAATTTACAAATGAGATTGCAAACGTACTATGAAATAAAAATTTACAAAATTAAATTCAAAATTTTTACAACATGTCTAAAGATTCACTCTTAAAATTGCGAATTCTTAATCAATATCAAAGTTAAAACAACGTGTATAAAGAGTACAAATAATTCACAGTAAGATTAACACATATACACTTTATTATGGTACAATGGGGTAAAGCTATGGAAACACGAGGGAAAAAAGTAATTTTCTTAATAGAGTAAAAAAAGTTGAATAGTTCCTTAAAAGTGATTGAGAGAATAATTTAATCGTTTGCTAAAATAAAAACTGTGCATATTAATTGCTACATCTCTCTATATAGTGTTGTTTTGATGAAATTGAAACGTTACGCTTTAGAGTTGGAAGAATACTTTAGCTCATTAGCACACAAGAGCGAAGCGATTATACTGAGCCAAATAAAACAGTTATGACGTATACACACTGTAACGAAATAAATAAAGATTGGGAAAAACAAAATAGAAAGAAAAAAAAAACATAATAACTAGGATGATGAGAACCAGTATTTACATGAAGAAGATAAGCTCATTTGAGGCCATCAAGTTTAAACCTACAACAATTACTTGTCGTATAAGTGGTACAAGGTTCATAGATTACAAAAAGGTAACTTCTAAATTTGGTTATTTCAATAAAAGGCAAAATAGCTCATGATGCAAAGGGCGAGGGGGGGGGTGATTGAAGAAAATATTTAATTAAATTCAAATTTCTTTCAAAGTAATTAACGACATTATTTACATTCATTCCCTCAAATTTATTGCAAAATATAAAATTTATATTACATTAGAATAATTATTATTTTAACTATTAGGTATAAGTCAAGGAAATATCCAGCAAGCTGATCTGCTGTTAAGAAGATACATGTACCGAGAACTAGAACTGCTGCCTTGTGATTTTGTTTATCCTTTCTCAAAGACTCAACATTTGGTAAATCATACTTGGTCATTCATTTCTGTATTTTCCTCTTTTTTATTTTATTTATTTATTTTTACTTAATTTTTTGATGAAAAAAATTATTGCATGAATTCAAAACGTTGATTTAATACAATTTGTGTTATATCAATCATCTTTTCAAACTAATGAAATTTACAATATTTCAAATATATTTTTAAATTTATAAAACTTTTATCGATTACAAGCAATAAATTGTAATCGCGGTTACAAGTTATCATGGTTATATAGTATAAAAATCCGTGATTGCAAATATTCAGAATTTACTTTGTGTAATCTTAACAATATTATTACATGTAATCTTAACAAGGAACAATTGCTGGTAATTATGATGACAAGAATTAAAATCTATAATTTCAAATAATCCTAATCATAAGTAATTGTGATTACAAATAATCGTAAGTGATTATGATTATGAATAATAATAGTTGATAACAACATCGTAATCTAACTATTACAAGTTATCCTGAATATAAGTAATTATATTATTGGATTCAGTATGACTATAAGTAATCAATTTTAAATAATCTTGATTACATTGTAATCGGATTATATAAATTGTATCATTTATAATAATGTCTTAATGTTATGCCTAAATGAATTCTAGTGTTTAATTTTACAAGTTGTGTTTCTATTAGCGGGGGGGAAAAAGAGCGTTACTCTTAAGTAATCTAAAGTTTTATTGTTCAGTAATAAAGATAGCTTCAAAAAATTAAAATTGTGGCAAACTGTTCATTACCCTTTTCACAGTAAGTAGTAAAACGTTGCAAGATTTATAAAAAAAAAGAGCCGTGGGAGGTGACCCAGGCTGGCAGGTATCTCCAGAGCCGTGATGGCTCAGGGGATAGCCTTCCAATGAGGTGAACTAGGTTCGATTCCCAACTATGGCTGGTTGATACGAATTCCGCATCTGGCTTGCACCGACCACAATGCTGACGTAAAATATCCTCAGAGTTAGACGGATCGTGGGCTTGAATCCGCTTTAGGGATAGCCGTAGGAGATTTTCATGATTTTACTCTCGAAATGCGGGTTAGTTCCATAAAAAAAGTCGTCCATGAAGGCTAGTTCAAAATTATAAAGCTACGTAGTAGAACATTGATAGTCATAAACTCAAAATTTGGTCGGCTATTCAATTTCGATCTTAAAATAAAGTAATTTTTTTTAATAAGTACTATTTTTAATTGTACTGTTCGTGAACAAAACCTTTATAACGCCTAATCTAAACTATTTATTCTATTGACTCGGGGTTTGGCGCATTCACTTCAGGTTGGAAAGCATACATTAGAAACTTATTTTACTTGTAGCAATGTTAGGCGCTTAAATAAGTACTTGTCGAAAATACGACAACTTTTTGCATAAAAATCGTATAACAAAATAAAACTCAGCCGGTGGTGACTAATCGAAATCCGAATTTCACAATTAGCGCGTAGAATTTAAATGAAATCGGTCAAATAATTTCTCAGTTAACAAATTTAAAAAAGTCGTGAATTTGATTTTTCAAGAATTATTCGGCTGATTAAATTTAAATTTTTTTGTTTCGTCATTTAAAATTATATAGATTACAAAATACTCTAAAAAAGTGCATAAATTACAATCGAAAAACTCTCGACAATTATTAAATAAAATATTAAATCATTTAAATTGTTTGCATGCTTGGATAAACGAAATTGTGGCAAAAAACGTTTGATTCGTTTAAAGCTTGTCAAAATATAGGGAAATATAGCAAAAATTTCGACCGTTCTTCTGACTTTCAAATTGCCACTATAAATATTAAAAATGCGACTTTTCCAAAATTCGATTTATCAGGAACTATACGACCAATTTTGCTCAAATTTTGTATTTTGCTATTTAAAATTGTATTCTTTAAAAAGATGTAAAAAGTTGTATATTTTACAATTCAAAAGTTTTTCGACTAATAAATAATAAAAATAAATAAGATAATAAATATGTACTAAAAGTTATAATTTGAATCGAATAATCTTTGAACAAACGAATTTTATAATTGTGTGCAGAATTTTTTCAATTTGCTTAAAAGGTTCTCGAAATATGGTGAAATACGCAAAAAGTAAAATTTACACCTGAATTATTACCTGGCCACAGTATACAGACTATATTTCCCACATTGTGACTAAAACCCTATATTTTGGGGGTTAGAAATCCGAAACTGACGGGAAAAGGGTACGTTTATTTAGAGAAAGTACGTTTTTGTGTCTGATCTCGTAACTTAAAATAGCGATTGCATTAATTAATTAGCGTAATTAAGGTCACCCACTTGAACTATTAAGATTGAATCCTACAATGTGAAGATCCAATCATTACATCAAAAGTTATTCAGGGTGGTCCGTTTATTTATTTATTTATTTATTTTTATTTATTTTTTATATATATTTATTTATTTCTTGCGCTCTGTACAGGAAGTACAATGGAATAACAAAAAAATTAACATTCGATATTCAGTTCGATCATGGCAAACTGTTAAATTTGCTGGAAAAAATATTATTCGGGTACAAGCCGCTGGAGTGCAACTACAAATTTGAGATGCACTATACTGAGAAGGCCATATTTGTTTAAAAAGTTGTCACAACATTTTTTTCGAAATTCTAATTTGTTCGAAAATTATTGTAATTTTAATTATTTTCTTTCATGACAATGTTTTATTTTTTTAAAATTAATTTATTTTTTGCTTTACGTTACATTTTGTTTTTTTACGAAAAATCTATTAGACTTAGAAATTTGAAATTACGAATAACGTGAGTACGACGAAATAATAATGATGGGAAAAAAATTAATAAGATTCGACATTTAGTTCGAGAATTATCAAGTGTTAGACTTTTTTTTTTTGCTTTAAACATTTACTATTTATTTCTTTTTAGTTTACTATTTAGTTTACTATTTAGATTACTATTAGTTTTACTATTTATTTCTAGATTTTTATTTCTTTGTTCGGTTAGGTCGCGCTCGAGTAGATGTCAATCAAAAGCAGCAAGTAACAAAAATTAGACAAAGAAAGAGGGAGAGGGAGAACATGTTGCCAGATATAAATCTTAACATTTATATTGGACATTTTAAAAACAATTAAAAATGAAAATAAAAACTTATTTAAATGCAATAAAAACAATTTCCTGATTGAATTGTTATAAGTTTCGTCAATAAGAAATAGAATTATCATCAGCTTCTCATTCATTTCTTTTTTATAAGTCCCACTATCTGTATTCCTTAGCACATATGAATATTTTTCAAATCTAGGCAAATGACTATTTTATTAAGATTTACTTATTAACAGAGTGTTCTTAAATATTTTAAAAAGCAAAATATTCTGAGTTTTCGTGGAAAATATTAATATCTAAGAAGGAAAAAAAAATGAGAAGTAATTACGAGGATTTGCAAGCGGAGCGAGAATGGGGTGAAGCTTTCTAGATTTAAAAAAATTTAATTTTCGAAAAAGATAATTAGTATCTTAAAGGTAATTTTATTTATGAAGAATCTGCGGCACTAATTAAGATTATTTTAATTTAATGCAATTACAAATTAGTTTACATAAGTAACAATGACTATTTGCTTGATTAAAAACTTCTTTCGCTTAAAAAATATACAAATTGGAAACAGCAGTCGACGTGTTTCAAGCGCTCAAAAACAGGCGCTCATTTTCAAGGCTTGCCAGACGTGAATGAGAAGAAACAAAAGTGATTTGAAATGAAAACGTCAAGTTTCTGACGAAAAAAGAAAAACTGAAGGTGAAAAACCAATGATTATATTCTGAAGCGAATCTATTTCTTAATCGAGTAATATTTTACCTCTTTAGTTTCTTGAAATTAATTATTTAATTTATTTGTGACTATTTGTTTTGTTAGGGGGAAAACAATGAAGACATCCGTAATACGTGGAGTAATGGAGTGCTTCCTGAATCGGGTAAGTCCTTAATTTTCTGAGCTATGGATCTTTCTTATTAACAGGAAAATTAAAAATATTTCAAAGAATAATTATCA
Source organism: Parasteatoda tepidariorum (assembly GCF_043381705.1). NCBI lineage: Eukaryota > Metazoa > Arthropoda > Arachnida > Araneae > Theridiidae > Parasteatoda > Parasteatoda tepidariorum. The sequence goes on along the minus strand of NC_092204.1, from coordinate 69,964,164 downwards.
AACTTGCTGTGTCCTAAAAAAAACTTGCATTTTGTCTAACTTTTTTAAATTTTTTTTATTTTTATTTTCAATAAAAATTTTAATTACGTAAGTTATTTCAGTAATCGAATTTGTTCCTTATTGCTCTTATTATTAAGCGTATAGTCTTAAAAATTGTCCTTACGTTGCTGAGATAATAGATATGTAGCAGAACAACCAATGAGTGAGCACGCGTATACGTCGATAAACTAATGTTAAATTATCTAAAAAATTTGAGATAAAGATTATGAACAGCTTTAGGTTTGTCCGATATTTCGCTTTGAGAAAATAAAAATAGCAAAACTAAATAAAATATTGAATATTATTTTGTGTAAACACTTAGTTAAAAGTTAGGTTCGTTAATTATTAAAATTAATTAATTCGGTTTCTTTTATTTGAATCAGATTATTAAGTTCAAATCCTCAATAAAAATAAACGTTCTTTTTCAGTACATCAGGATAACATTGTCCTACCAACTACTATATGGGAGTACTAGTTAAAATAACTTTTGATAATTCTGACAAGCAAAAATGCGGTATATTTTAGAAGGTGAGATCTACCGCCGTTTCTATTCATTTCAACCGAACCTTGAATTGAACCTACAGCAGGTTTATTGCTACGAGCAATTTAGGTGTATGCTTAATTATAACAGTTTTTAGGACTTAAACAAAAAATAGTAGCCAAACAAATTGCAATTTTTATTGCAAAAAAGATCGAGTTTTTCTTTTCTTTTTACATGTTAAATTTGGTTTTATAAGGGATTTTAACTATAAAAAAATCAGTAAGTTATTTGCGAATTTATTTTGGTGTGACCGATACTGTATGCTATGTAAATAATGTTTTTTCTTTCTTTTTTTTCTAAGGGCACACTCATTTTAAACGACAATATTTCTATGATTCAATAGTGTTTACTTCAAGTATAATAACTTATCCATTTAACATAGCACTGTCATTTACGTAATGTCTGCAACGTGACGTAATTAAATCACTGACATTTTAAAAATAACTGAATTCAGTTATTACCAGATATACAGCAATGTTAACATTGCTGTATATCTGAAAAATCTGAAGGGGCCACACTGGCCCTTTCCTGATTGTTTGTGCGTTGATCAACTAGACATCCAAAATCTTAAAATATAATCATAATTAATGTAGCAAAAAATGTTTTAGGGATTTGGTCATCAAAATTCTTCTGTATTTTATTTCTTTTGATTAATGAAAATATTTTATTAAACGGAACAATGGCGTTTCAAATGTTATATGTCAGTCTCTTAGATATCTGAGTTTCCTTCTCTCTATAAATAATAATTGAAGATATGTTGAAAATACCTAAGGAGCCACTATGGTATCTCCCGTCATAGGCATAAGGTTTTATACATACATCCCTAACATATACACTAGCGCATGGATGATTAAATAGGCATTACATTAAATCAAATTATTAAAAGTCAGAAATACTCAGTACTTTTAGAAAGTTATTCTTTAAATTATAGAACAATTAAAAAAACGAGAGGGGCCAAAATGGAGTCAGCCGTTTTTCTAGTGTTTATTTATAAAATTATAGCTCTGCAAAAGTAAATACTGATGTTTGCTTATACAGTATCTTTGTTAGCCCTAATTACTAATTAAGAGGCCGGGATAGCCTGGTTGGTAGGACACTGGGCCCATGTCCAAGAGGTTGTGGGTTCGATCCTCGCCAGCCGAAGACTCCCCGTGTAGTAAATGGTGACTGATGCACGTTAAATCTGTCGAGTCTCAAAGTCCTCCATGTTCCCATAACAAATCATACCTCTGGGGGTACTGATTCAGGAGTTTCCTTGTCTTCTGGATTGGTTCAAAATTACAAGGCTATGGAGTTGAACATTAGTAGTCGTAAACCCAAAATTGGGTCTGCTGTTCAACGACGGTTATATAATAAAATAAAAAATTACTAATTAAGAAGTTTCTAAAACTATAACATTTTGTTTCCTTTATCTAATAATTTAACTAGTTTTTATTTTTACATCTTTAATTTACTTAACTTCTAATTCATAAAATTTATGATATAGATATCCAATAATTTCTAACCTAAGAAAAACTTGATTGTGATGCTTTGATCTCCAGTAAAAATTGACATTGATACTTTCAATGGGCTAAAAGTGAAATGTCAAGTTTTGAGAAAAGTGAAAAAAAGAAGAGTGAATTAAAAGAAAAAGAGAGAAAAACTATGGAAATTAATAAGTTCTATTTACTGCGCATAAGCTGCAAGTATATAAAACTCGTAAAATAGTTAAAAACATAAAGAAAACATGGAAAATAAATATAATAAAGATTAATGAAAAGAGAAGAAAAATTATTAGAATAAAATATTTTTAAAAAATAGTTAAAAAAATTTATTTTAAAAAATTATAGAATAGCCGGGAAAAAAATATTGAAAAGATATAATCTCGTCATCAGCTTACACGATTATATCCGCAAAAAGGAATGCTTTCTTCTCACACGATTATATCCGCACGAAAAGAAGCGCTTTCTAAAAATCTCTCTATTTACGTTTCTAATCTCTATTTGCATTTTTGCTTTCATATTTTGTAATCTGGCAGGTTTATTACGAAAATATTTTAAATCATTCTTGAAAGATTCTGGTATGAGTAAGTTAATTTGAATTCGATACTCGCTTTATAGATTACGTTTAGTGTTCTGTTCATTTCATACATTTTATTTTCTGTTTTTTTGTCGATATGTGTTATTTCGTATATTTTTTACTTAAAGAAACTATTTTCGTTTTAATTTTTTGAGTGCTCCTCGCATTACTGTATTGATATATTTTACTTAGGCTATTTCTTATACAATATTAGAAAGCATTTTTTCTCTGCGGATACAATCGTGTGAGCTGAGGACGAGATTATATATTTTCCTTATTTTGTTTTCTGGATTTTTAATAATTTTTTTTTAAACAAAAAATTTTTTGAAAATATTATAATTATATATATTTAATAATTTTCCTTCTCTTTTCATTAATCTTTATTATATTATTTTCCATGTTTTTAACTATATATGACATTTTGTCCTTTTCTCTTCTAAAATAGTACTTTCAAAAATGGTGACGTACGCATTATGTTTGGTTTGTACTAGCCTAAAAATCAAGACAAAATCACTCTAGTTAATGACGCTTGAAAATGTGCTAGTACTGCTTTAGATGATTTTCTTCTACTGTTGGATAGGTAATAATAATATAGTGTAATAATCCTGCTCAAGTAGTTATTATCCCTTTTCCAACTCAATATAAAATATAACTATAACAACTCAAATATTTGGTGACATATTATAAAATAAATATTTTGTTGGAAATATGTAAAGACACATGAAATTTCCTAAAGGATTTTATAATTCTTATATTTCAGATTCACCAGTATTCATCGAAATCGATACTTTAAATCGTCAAGTGATTGTTGACTCCATACGAATTTTATATGATGAGGAATCAGTTTTAGAATATTAGTAAGAAAGCAGATAGTACACGAGTAAGGAGTGCAAAACTTTTAGCTTCATTATTCTAACTCAAAATATATAATTATTATTCTATTAAAATATGTTAAAAAAAATTGGTCTTTATTTGTGACTCTCTTATGATTATTTCTTTGATTTATCGTTCCAACATAAAAAAAAAATTTAAAGCATTTTTTATCAATAACTGCAATTTAATAAACTTAAGGGCACAATGTGAAGAAAAAAAAACTATAAAGTATAAAATTTTTAAGAAAGTAATTTTACATGCCGAATAGAAAAACGGTCCAATAGTTTCTGAGAAATCGAATTTTAACTGTTCGAATTTTTTATAATTCGATTTCTCAGGTAATATTCGATCGATTTCGTTCAAATTTTGGAAATTGAATAATCTTATTAATTTAAAATCACATAAACCACCATATGAGTTCTGGACATTTCCATCTCTGTGGTGAGATAAGATAGAAAACTTATCCCAATGCTCCATTATGCATGCAGGCACTAAAAACTTTTGACCTTTAAAATCAGTGATAGAGCTATTAAAATTTTAAAGCCTTTTTCCCCATATTATTATCTAGAAAGATTAAAAAATAACGAAATCGAATTATCTTTTGCCTTCTGGACGGAAACATAAGCATAAATTCTACATCACATAAAAATGAAACGAACGGACGAAAAATGAAACGAATGAAATGAACGAAATTTTCATTAATTTACAACAAAATAATTTTCAATATAAGCCTTAAGAGATTCAATAATTTAATGAACTACCGGGTAAAAATTCAAAAAGTAAAATTAAGCTTTAAAATGTTCATATTTGAATTTCCATATTGACTATTTTATTCGGAACTTTAATTTTATTTGCTTTCAGATAGGGTTTACTAACATAATTTTTCTATGCTAGAAAAGAACTGCGCAATTAATTCCAAGAGGGACAGATAGATTAGTTCCAGAATCATGTCATGTAGCTATTAAAAATATATTTCAAAAGATTTATTAAAAATTTCTGAATATAAAGGATAACAACTTACACCTCAAAAAGTTTTAAAATAAACATGAAATTTTTTTAAAAATCTATTTTAACAAACATGGAAGTTTCTGAAATTCATTAGTTGTACATATGTGGCTCAAATTATCATTCTAATTTCTTTCTTTAGTTATTATCATTCTAGTTTTTATTCTTTAACTATCACCTTTCAATTCTAGAAAATGAATAAAATAAAAAATAGATTCATGAATTACCTTTCATCTTAACACTAATAAGCATAGCTTAAGATGAAGTTAGAATTAAATTATTCCTTATCAGGAATGTTCTCATTTATATTATTTTTACAATACATCAGTAACATTTACTAATACATCAGAACAGCCTTAATCTTTCAGAAAATATTTAAACATAAAACTGAAGTAGTTCCAAGCAAAAGCAACTGTATTATAGCTGCAATTTTATAACTATAACGCAAATACATGAGCATATTACATTCTAATAAGGTAAAAAAAATTTTTTTGCTAAATGAATTTTTAAAAATTCATTAACAGCTTTCTAGTTTTAAACGAAGTTACTAAGAAAGACAACACAAATAACACAAGGCACTAGAATAAGCTGTAACATATTTATTGCACAAGATTATACGCTAAGAAAAAATCATACATTGATCAGATAGCTTTAAGCAATACATAAGAGAGTGATTCCCATAAGAAAAAATAATAATATTCACAATACACACAGGGATACATCAATACACATTTCATTTATTCAAATATTAACAACTTGAGTAATATGTTATGTAGATAATCTCATTATTGCCATATGAAAAAAAAAAGAAACATTTGTTCAGAAATAACACACATTAAGCATATCATATGGCTTAAGCGAAAAGTTAATGGCAAAAAAAATCCCTCAACTTTTCAATCATAATTTAACCTTTAACTTCACAATTTTAGATTTAGTCAGAAATGGTACACATGTATTTAAGTTTATTAAATTTAAGTGATTACTGATTACAATAGTGACACCACAACACAATTCATGTTGAAAGAGATAAAATATTTACTAAAGAAAGGAGTCAAAGGAATGACATAGATTTCTTGTTAAAATCACATTTTAATTTTTTTTATCTATTTCAAAATTTGTTTATTACTATAATTTCATGTACTTGAAAGATAGTTCATTTCTTTTAAGTTATGTAAAAAAAAAAATCAAAGTTCCACCCGCAGCATCATTTCGTACTGATGCACTTCTGAATATATTAACTCATAATACCAAAACCTACAAAGCAAAAGATCCTCATTTAAATTCACCTTTTTACAATTCAGTGAATTTAAAAACGTAATTAGGAATTAAAAACAATGTAATTAGAAACAATGCTTCTTTGGCACTTCCTTATGTTATTTAAAAGGAAAAGAACTGTACATAAGTTGCTGGGTTTTTATAGTTTCCATGCTGAAAGCTTAACAACTACAAGTTTTTTTTTATATATATTTAAGCAAAACAAAACTCATTTATTTAATTTCAATTTACATTGCATACTCTTATGAAATTAAGCTAGATTCTATTACAAACCATAGATTTTTTTCATTAATTAAGCACTATGAAATAGAGAAAGTCTCAAAAATGCTAGTAGAGTTTGAAGTAATATACAGCTAGTGAATAAATATTTTACATAAAGGAAATTACAAATACACTTCACATTTTAAAAAGAGTATATGGCAAGCAAATAAGGTAAAAATTATTTTCTAAGTACAGGAAGAATAAAATTCAATACACTACTAAGTACAATAAAATTCTCTAATCTTGTATGTGACACCTACTTACATTAAATAACATATTTTAAATTATTCTCTTGCAAGAGTTCCATTTGATCGATTTTTTTAGGTTATTATTGTTACAAGAACTTGAATAAGCCATAAAAATGCAAAATTCAAACAATACATAAATGAGCACAGATGCGAACTCGAAATCCAAGTTAAATAAAATATTTAAAGTGGCAGGAAAATAACAGTTGATTAAAACTTTTATTTTTTTCGATATTGTGCAATATCAGGTTTTATACAATTATTGTAGAGTTCTCTAAATCACAGTATTTACAATAATTTTAAATATACAAGAAAAATATTCAATTAAAATGGGAGAATTTGGCTTGCAAACACAAGGTCAAAAATTATAAACTAAGCCAGACACAAAAAAATAAGAGCACTAACTTGCACTTGTAGTGTATAATCTATATTTAAGTGAATTACCTCCCTCCCTGACACCCAGTGGCTAAGTGGAAGCGCTTTGCGCTCCCATGTCAAAGGTCCTGGGTTCGACTGTCAGGCCGGGCAAGGTTGACCCAGCCTTTCATCCCATGTCTGGGAACTAAACACAGAGGGGTTCGCATTCGGCTGACCACCCCAGAGTCAAGAAAACTGAGATGGGCACAATAGGCTTTTGTGCAATTGAGTTAGCTTCCTTCCCTTTATGGAATATTTCAATTGTAGTGGAAAAATGCTACCATCTTCGGTAACTAAACTACTGTGATTTAAACACTCACTAAAAGGGCGACTGAAAATGATTTATTTTATTCAGTGAAAGAGGTTTTTAAAACATGTTTCTTTATATAGCTGTTGCACATTATGAGTGACATTTTTCTTTTACAAATTACAATTTCTGTGAAGTAAGTATTTAATTTTGATGACATTTCTACTCTTACAAATCGTAAAAAAAAGTAGTTTCATGCTTCTTAGATTGTAACTGCTGTTATACCTTACAGCAAACATTTAGCTTTTAATAAGGATCCCCCATCTAATTTCTATAATCGTAGAAATAACAATCATAGCAATTATGAAAATAGTTCAATTATTTCGAACTCAACGTTACGAAAATTAGTTTTAAACTTTATGGGTAAGATTGGTTTTTACCAATGATCCCACATCCGATTTCCAAAATAATAGCAATTCATAGATATTTCTATGTATTACTACTATCAAGGAAAAGTAGTTTTCAAATATTTGACACATTGAAGTCGCAGTTATAACTTTACATTGTGTAAAGCTAAAATACTGGACCATAGAAATGTGAATATGGGAAATTTTCAACCATCAATTCACTTTATGTTAAGACTTAAATATCAGTGTTCGGTAAATGCAAAATAAATTTTGCATACTTCCACAATAATGTGGTGCAAGTCAGAATGGTTTCTAATCTGCAAAACATACTAACAATTCAAAAAAAATTATTCATGCTTAAATGGTATGTAAGCAAGACAAAAATAATTCATAATAGCAAAAATATACGTTTCAAACAGACTTCTGTCTGTTATACATATGATGGTTAATATAACATACATATACATATGATAGTTAACACAAAATACTAATGTTCTACAAGTAATATATTGGAGAAAAAATTAATGAAAGTATATCATAAACTTTCTTGTATAAAACTTTTGGAAATTCAAAAGTTTGTGATACTCATGAAAACATCTAAATTAATAAGGCATTGTAAACATTAAGAATTAACTACAACCAGTTTTAAAAAAACAATATGGTTGCCTTTTGGAAGGGAATGAGTTGATCTGTTTTCTGAAGATCGTATGTCAAAAAATTATAAATGTTTAAAAGAAAAAACAGACAAGTTTCTTTTTGTATCCACAATGCCTCAAAAGATAACAGCCTCATAAAAAAGGACTGATTATACACCAATAAATAAGCGTAAACAGAGAAATAGAATATTTTCATGAGTGTGTTAAGACGTTCAGTGCTTGGAAAGAAATAATTAATTGCTTCCAACACACTTTTGAGGATTCAGAAAAAATAGGACATGCTTGTCCAATCTTTTCACCTCAGAAATTTGAGACAACTTTAGTCTCTCAGAAACATCAGTACTCAAAACAATCATATCAAGGTCTGAAAATAAAAACAATATAATGTCTTCATCTTGTCTCACTTCAAGAACTTCATATGGCTGAAGTCTCTGGGATGTTTCACAATCCAAGGGTATAGATTCATAAACTGAAAATAAACAACAAAATCGTTAAGTAAGGTAGTTTATTTTCATAATACATATTTTAATTTTTTCTTAATAAAATAAAGCTCACTTCTATTTTATCTATTGTGCTTAATCAATAAACTAATTGTTCATAAATTTTTAATAATCATGGATTACAAGAAGTTAATCATTTTCATAAAGCACACATTCTATACAACAAAAAATATTTAATAAGATACTGTATTTCTATAATATTTTAGAAAAATGAATTTTCTAGATGAGAATAAATATCTATGTGCTTGTTTATTGTTAAATGTTTTTACTATACTGATACAATAAAAGTTATACAAAAATATTTATTAATTATGTATACTGAAGGTCTTAACAATCTTTATTGGAGATAAATTCATAATCAGAGGCTTTTTATAAAAACTGATCTAACTAATTCTGCTTAATAATAATGAATAATTAAACATAGATCAAAGCATGCAGAAAATCTGAAGTCATTATCTAACATATGAAGGCAAAATTGTTTATCAGGAAAAAAAAATAGAGGCAAAAACCGTGCATACTTTAATAAGAAAGCAATTTAAAAAAGATACGCATTTATCTACATCTCTTTAATTACAAAAAATTTTCTTATTTAGAGAAAAAAAAACTATAAAATTTAAGAGACATAGTCTAGTTTTTTTATTTATGGTGAGTGAAGTTTGATATTTCCTCCCACTTAATTATTTTACCTAAAATTGTGCTCTGAGCATAATACATAAAAAATAACTTAGCCTATTGAATTTTTTAAAATTTATTTTACAACATACTATAATGACAAATAATGATTAACTACAGTAAAACTGAAAATTAAAATTTTCAGTTATTAGTCAGAGGGCGGTAGACTCTAATAAGTTAGTAGCCATGTTTTCTTCAAATCTAATGAGTCGGTGACTAGGTAATATCTATAGGTCCTTTTCATTTAATAGCCACTTTTTGCAAACTATTTAAAAAGTTAATTCAACAATAAACTTGGAGGGACAATACATTTAATATAAACATTACAACTTTGAAAACTGAGAATTTTTAAGGAATTCTTTCTACCATAAAATCATGGATTTTGAAGGATGAAAATTTTGAATGAAAATATTGGACATTTTAATGAAAATTTCATTATCCAAAGTACATATTTTTATTGATGTACTTTAATTATTAAACTATTTAGAAAAAAAACATGAAAAAATTACTGGTAATTTATTTAATTTAAGTTCCCACTTTTTTTGTTGACTCTTCACATGTCAGTGGTGAGCGATTATTTTTAGGTCTTAACTACAGTTAGATTTAATTAAGAGTTTAAGTTCTTCAATATTACTAATAAAATTAAAGGATAATTTGTATACTATTCACAGTTCTTTGTAAAGAATTACTTAATATTCCACACAACTTTTAGAATTTTTTCTTTTAAACATATGTGCAGATCAACTGCTACAATATCACTTTGTTTCCATTTAAATTAATTATCTTTTTATTCAAGAACTTTATCAATTAAGGACAAAAAACAGTTAATAAAAATAAGATAAAAATACACAATATAAATAATACATATATATTAATTTTAGCTAATTATATAATTCTACCGAATTTTAAATTCAAATTTTTAAATATCATATGAATGCATTGTTTACTCAACACATAATATACAATTCAATTAATAACAGTATGGCCACAAATACTAAAAAAAAAAAAATTCTGATTTTTGTTAGGATGATTTTATCAAATTTTCCAGATTTCTGTTGCTGATGTCATAAATTTTATTAGTAATTTTTCAATTTTGTCTTGTCATGTACATAAAATATATCACTAAACATTTTCACTCGTTGAAGCTAAAAGTAAACTTTTTAGAATTAAGGAAATTACTGTAACTACATAAATATAACTTTATTAGTTACAAAAACGTTTAGACATCAATTCATTGATCTACATAGCCAACATAAAATTAGCTCACATTGAATATCATTAAAGTATTTTTTTAGAATTCATAACAATTTATTAAATAGAAAAATACTAAATTTGCTAGTGCTTCAACCGCTTATTAATTACTTTTCCAGATTTTTTCTGTTGATATTTTAATAAAATTCTCTGACATTTAACAAATTGATTTTCTTTGTCTTGTAGCCATCCAGTATAATCAAAATGCTGAATTTAGTTTTTAAAAGCTTTAAATTATTAGCAGAATTTATTAAAGCTTAATTATTATTTTTAAGTAACACTTACCAGATTTGTTAAGATGAATCTCTGTGCCCTGGAGGAAAAAAAATTGCGTATTAAGATAAGACAAGATTCTTAGTAGCCAAAGCCAATATGTTCATCAAAATAAGTAAAGAATATAAAAAAAACTTCAAAAGGTTAGAAAACTTGTAAAATTTAAAAGAGAATTAGTATAGATATTAAGAGCTTACTAGAAAATATCTTTTTACATTTGTTTTTTTTTCTTCTTCTTGATGGTAGGATTGAAAATGGGTATATATTTCTATGCATTTTTTTTTCATGTATCATGCATATGCATTATCTAATTTATGAAACCCAGGGTGATATCGAGTAATCCTAAACTTTATTTTCATTTCATTCAGTATACATAAAATTCATTGGAGTTAATTTAGAATATTTTACTTATATACAAATAATGCAGACTGAAATTAGACTTTCTTTGTATGTCATTGTCACAAGAATAAAAGGAACTGCAAGTAGATTTAATAATGAAAAATATTTATAAAAAAATATAATAGATGAGAGCAAAAAGTTAACTAAAATCTTTCATTTTATAACATAATGTCAGAATAATGACAATTCGTTAAAAACTTAAATATGCGCTAAACAAGTTAATATACTAATCTAACAAATGAAAATTTGCTTGGATGCTTAAGAATCATAAGATCAGTATTTCAAATAAGAAAGCAAACCTGAGCAGAGTTTTAAATAAAATTCTTTCTAAAATTATGGAAGGAAAAAGAACATCAAGCACTACAAAAACATTAATTCTGATGAGTTAATGCATGCATGATATAGTCCAAAAACATAAATAATAGTTTATGCAACATAAATGGTTGAAGGGGCTAAACTTAAATCTGCTAATTAATAAATTCAGATATTTTCAGTAAATAAATCAGATACAAAATCCATTGATGAGATAAGCCAAAAGGCAAAAAAGCTAAATTTCTACGTGAGTATATTTTACAAGTGTGCAATTGTTTAATAATAAATTCCAGTACTAAGTCCAAATAACTAAGTGTTGACATAAAATTGTGCACTAATTTATTAATATATGAATGATTACATCAATATTTAACATTTAGTAAAGAGTAAAATTACCAATTTAAAAAATAAAGCTAGAAATTATATTTTTCTTCAGTTCACATAAAGGAGACAATTATTACTTTAGAAACTAACTAGCTTAGCAAATTAAAACTACTGAGAACATACATTAACATTCCATTTCTTTAAATAAATACTATTACATGATTTATAGCAAAAATATCAGTAACATGACTTTTTTAATTATTTAGAAAAAAACCAACTTTTACAATTGGAATCGCTATGTTCATATTATAAATCTAATCTAGCTAGAGCCCTGTGAAACATATCAATAGCTGAGAAGTAGAAACATATAGTAGCTCCTTAACATACAAAACTTGCTATTTTAGTTTGAAAAATTATATGATAATCAGCAGCTGGTTACATAATTATTTTTCATTCGATATGAATTTTGATGAAAAATTAGAATCATTATGCATAATTATTTTTAGACTGTGTGAATACGAATCTCAATGCCTTATTTTTAAATCACATATAAATACGAAAATCGATGTTTGATATTATAACTGTAAGAGCAAATCACGACATTGGATTTTAAACTCGCGTGAATATGAATCGCTACATAGGTTTTTAAAAACTCGTAAATACAAATAGAGATATTGGATTTTTTAAAGTCTTATAAATAAGAATAGCAATGTACAATATTTTAATCGCGTGGTTACGAATACCAACACCTTATTTTGAAATCACGTATAAATATGAAAATCGATGTTTGATATTATAACCATATGAAAGAATCACGACATAGAATTTTAAACTCGTGTGAATACAAATCCCTACATAGGTTTTAAAAAAAGGGGTAAATACAAATCGTACTATCGATTTTTAAATCTCGTAAATAAGAATCGCAATGTACGATATTTAAATCGCGTCAATAAGAATCGCAACTTCTAAATCACATAAATACGAAAAGCTATGTTTGATATTAAAATTGCATGAATAAGAATCGAGATATTAGCAGATTCTGGGTTTGGGGCATCTAAAAGGCTTGTTTGAAGAAGCGACATTTGCATTATGAATATCCGAGCTATCTGGCGGAAGGGTAAAAATGCAAAAAATCTTATCTTCTGCTGGTAAAAGTGGAGAAATAGCCAAAATAAATAAAACTGCAAAAGGGTTGGCAGTTGTGTAGTTTGAATTTTCTGTTTATCTTTGAAAATTGGAAAGATAATTTATTTCATTGGCTGAATTTTCCGAAAAAGCTTAATATTTATATTCCTTTTAAAAAAGCTGAAACTTTTAGAGAATCTGAGTTTTTTCGATAAAAAGGCTGAAATTCGAGAGACAAAAGTAAAAAAGCAGAAAAATCTCATCCCTGAAAAACATACTTACTCAGAATAAAACTTTTTGGAATTCGATTTATGCCCTTTAATATATAAGGTATGGTACAAATAGATTAGTCATGAGAGTGGTTGAAAGTTTAAACCTTTTAAGATAATTTTACTTTTCACTTTACTATTTCAAAGAAACTGGTTTGAAATTTTTATTTCTTAGAACTTATCGAGAGAATAAAAAAATTTTATACATAAAAGTTAACTGAATTAGTATAATGGCTGAAAGATAAAATAAAACTTAAAAATTATCAAAATAGAAAAATATGTATAAAAATAGTTTTTTTAGATGGAATTATCATTGCACAAACTTCGTAATTATGTGCAAAAAGTTTGCGATTTTCTTCCAAGAATTCAAGAAATATGACAAAAATACATAAACTAGAAATTATTATGGGGCTATGTTTCTCTTAGCTTAACTATTGTGAACATATTTTGAGGATAAAGAAACCATATCTGATGAAAAAAAAGGGTATGTTTATTCAGACAGATTGTGATTTTAAATTGAAAATATTGTGTGTATAAGTTAATTAGCATATTTAAGATTGAGTCCTCAAATCATAAGAATGGCATAATCCTAATATGATAATCCAATCAATAAATCATGAGTTACAATGATGTTCCTATTTATAATTATTATACTTTTCACAATGGCTTTCTATCAAACCTAAATTAAAACTATTCACACATTACCTTAGATTAAAAATAAGAAATGGAGTAAAAGTTAAAATTCATACCACTGGTTCACAAACTAAAAAGGATGTCTCCCCCAGAGAATGTTCAGAATTCAGTTTGAGTACTCTGATAGAGTACACTTGTGCAACTGAAAAAGAAAAGAAAAAAAAAACGTTCATTTATTTACACACACACATATATATATTAACTAGATAGTTTTAACATAAACTAGTCAAAAAATTCTTTTAAAAAAAATAATAATAATAAAGCACATACAAGTTAATGTGCTTCAAAAGTAAAAACTTCTTTCATAAAACTAGCACCCCTATTAATAAAAATGCAATAAAAAGACAGATATAGCTAATGAAGGGAAAAAAATAAAAATTCGCTTTATAAACATAAATTAACCGTCTATAAATTTTAATCGGACATTGGATTTCAAATTTTTTTATTATCTAGCATTGGTTACTTTAAAGACAATAAATTTTAAAGATTTATATAATAATTAGTAATTCTTTTACAGCTTTTAAATAATAATCAAATAGAACCACTAAAATTACCATCATCTTCCTTCATAAAATGTATATCACTAAATGTCAATTCATCAAATGAAACTTGGTCGCGTAACTCTTCATATTGCGAATCTGTTAACTCCAAAGGTTCAATCTGATTGAGAGCTAGTTTATCTGTAAAAGGAAATAATTTTACTTATCAATTTCTGTATGCATATAACAAAATTAATTTGAATCCTTAACTATTACTTGCTCAATTAGGATAAAAATACACTTAATAAAAAAGCACAACCTGAGAAAATCAAAATCTATAACTTCAAAGAAATGATATTTACTTCAGATTCAAAATAGAAATAAATACAGATTTCAAGTGAACTAAATTAAAAACTGCCTTTAAATATCCTGTTAAACTGACTGGTAAGTTTACTAACAAATAAAAACTTAAAAATAATAAAAGAGCAACCTTTACAGCTATTGAAAATATATATTATTTTGCTTCATCTACTCAAATTACACTTTGAATATTAAAAATTAATGTTTTTCCCTATAAAATAGCTTCTCCTTAAGAAAAAATGAAATAAAATAACAAATAAGTTAAATAATAAATGATTCAAATAAAGGTAAGAAATCCTACATTTTATGATTTGAATCATTAAATTAGTAATTTTAACTAAAAAATTCTGTTAGGTTCTCTATTGAAAGCTTTAGATAGTAATAGTAATCATATAATATTTATAATTGCAATGATAGCTAGCCCATTTTCTATGTACCAAATTGTTAAAATTTTGTTACAATAAGTATTAGAGCAATTTTTTTAGCACATAACTACTGTGTAGTATCTAAAATATTGAATTCATAAATTTCAATGACTGATGTTGATTACAAATCATTTTAGATAGTTATAACATTCTTCAATTAATTTAAAAATACAATTATGAAAAATAATTTTAGAATACTGAAAAAGAAAAAAAAACCCTGATTAGTATGTATAAAATCGGCTTACTATACCATTTAACAGCAATACTTAATAAAGGGAAAATAAAGGAAAAATTAAGCACTTTTTAAAAACACTCAATGAAAAAAGCACTTAAAAAAATAAGCACCTTTAAGCACTTTTTAAAAATGCTATGCACCCTGCTAAAATTCTTAATTTTAAAATCATGCTCATACGAACCTCTATGTTTGATTTTAAAATCGTTTGAATATGAATTGGTATGTTCACATTTTTAAGCCATTAGAACATTAATGTTAATAGTGGCTTAAAAAAATTGCGTGTATATAAATCGTGATATTTGATATGAAAATAGAAATCACAATTTCATATCAAATATTAGAATGCGTGATTTTAAATCGAGGTGTAAACAGGAGTCACAACGTGTGATTTTAAATTGTGAATGCAATTTAAGTATCACTTGCATAGGTGGTAAAAAGCAGAAAACAAGTTCTAATCCCCTCCCCCTCCCCGGGGAATTCGAAAAGGACAAACTTTTTTTGAAAAGGTGGATTTTTCTTTTTAAAATTGAAAATAGATTTTAAAAAAATCTAATTCTTGATACCAGCATGCCTGAAAGTCAATTATTGCAGTGGCATAAAAGTAATGACAGAAGAAAAAAATTATCACATCTATCTCAGCCAGATTGACCTGTAAGGTAAAGAATATTCGACTGCTTTTCCATTTTCGTAATACTAAAATCCTTTCAGCGATGGTGACAATATTTTTGCAATGCCCTTTGTGTGTATTATACACATCTGCCAGAAGTCTCCTGGGATATCCATTGGAATTGGCAGACATGTTAATCGCGTTTAAGAAGTTAATATATTAAAAAATTCAAAATCAGAGAAAATAGTACATGATCATGTTAGGGAAATTACTAACATTAAAGAAATTGTATAACTAATTATCAGATATTACAATGTAATTTTAGATGTTCCAGATGCAAAGAAATAATATTTTTCTTAAATTAAAAGCATACCTAGCAATTTAAAATTCAAACTTGCCTAAATCTGATGAAACTTGATCAACAGAAAGAATGGCTGCATCTTGATTCTGAACAGCATTAGAAAAATAGGCATCATGATCATGCCTGATAGCATCCAAGATATTTCGATTGTTAGAACATTCATTAGTGGCAGAAATGCTCTGACCAGGTGAAGATGCTACCTCATCACAAAATTGTGACTCATTACCACTATCATAATCCAAAATATCATGATTCGAAACATATTCCTCATCCATTTCGTGAGACTGGTCAGTCATAGGAGATTCGACAGAGTTATCGAATCCAGAATCTACTGATGATGGAGATTCTAGTTCATCTACTGATGCTGATCTTTTCTTTCCTTTTAATTTCCGCTTCTTTTCTACAAGAAAAAAATAATAAAACACATAAACGATTATTTTTAACCAATGTAAAAGCAAAAAATATGTTAGTATCAGAAAACTAAAGAGAGTTGTTTTTATTACACCCACACCCTTATGCAGCAGAAATACACTTTGTGTCATTTTTTTAATCCCTTTGATTGCTATATGGTCGTAAAAGGTTTACAGTATCTGCAATTTACATATAAAATAAGATGCCTATCAATTCAAAGGGTTGTACACTGAAGAAGCTTATCTTTTTCAGCAGGTCACGTGTGCTAGTATTGTTCCGCTAATGAAAGAATTCTGATATTTTCTTAACTATGGATTGGGAGAGCATCAAACCAAATTCTGACAAAGAACTCTTCTCTTGATTGTATTAGCCACCGTGAAAAATAATTTATACTGAATTTTAAATATATTTAATACTGAGTTGCACATTCTATTTTTAAAATTAATAATTACTTTATTTGAATACATAAAAACAAACAATTTTAATTCAAATTTATGATTAGTTAAAGTATAATTTAAAAAGTTATTGAGTGTATTTTTTAAATTTAAATAAAAAATATATTCATCATAACATTAACAAGATTAATATTATTGATCATATTGAATTAATCAGGAGCCTTACGCATCATTTCTATAGTGCACACTCATAATTAAGCTTAACTATCAGCAATGGAAAATTAGAATGGACTTCATCAAATTATTCTAAATGTAAAATATTACACTATTTTCAGAGAACAGAGTTGAATTAAATAAAATAATTTTGATTTGTTTGGAATAAAAACTGAGAGCTATAACTTGATCACTTATTTTACAAGACATCTGTATTTACACTATTTTTACTTTCATTTTACAAAAGAGTGCCTTAGAGTTCTTCCAAATATAAATGAAAATTTTTCCAAATTCCAATTATAAATAAAAAAATTTATTGTAATAAAATAAATAAATAAACGAAACGTGTACACCTGAGCTAAGTTTAGGGATAATAATAAATGTGGAACTCTGGGATTCATTATTATAACTGTGCAGATATTTGTTTTGCATTGAGGCAGTGGTAAGTTTTTATTTTTACTTCCAATATATTAACAATATATCCTTTAGATTATTGTCATTATAAAATGCATAATTTAAAGATTACGTACTTTTACAATTTATCTCTCAACAAAAGAAATCCCTAAGCAAGAAAATAAAATACCTTGGACTTCATTCCAATCCAAAATTTTATAACATAATTTCGGCTTTAAACTTGAAATCCTCTCTAAATAATCTGATCGCCGAAGAGCAGCCAACATTCCTTGTTTAGCTTTAGTATAGTCATTTTGATCTTTAAATTTTCTACCTTTCTTCAAATTCCAATCCTGAAAATATAAAGTAAAGCAATTTTTATAAATATATATTTTTTTAAATAAATAAAAGAATAAAATTATTACTTAATAAAAGTATGAAATATTGCTAAGTTAAAAAAAAAGAAGAAAAAAAGCAAATTTATCAAAGGAGACTATAGCAAAAAAAGTCCTAAATTTACTGACTAAAATTCACAGAAAAAGGCATACTTGAAGAGATTTTAATACGGATTGTAGCTATCTCTCCAGAAGCCATCATTAATATGAAAATATTTAATTTCTTGCAAATAGAAAATCGCTTTGATGTAAACAAAATCTGATGTGGAAATATTTCCAACAGAAATTTAAGTCTACCAGGGTGAAATGTTATGGTAGCCAATAAAAGGAAAAGACTAGTACAGCCTAACAGAAAATATTAAAAAATTAACCGATGCAACAAATGTATTCATAAAGATTTGCTAATAATAATGATACAATCTGACATTGAAAAAAAGCTTAAACATCTTGACATTAAAGATTTCTTTTCGATATTATTGAAAATATTATTTTCATTACGATATTATTGAAAAGGATATAAAAAATAAGAAAAGATAAATACTAACAATTAGTTAAAGAGTGATTCATTATAATAAAATCTTAAATTTTGATTAACATTTAACAAAACACCAATATGTACGTAAAAAGCTAGAATTAATAAGACAAATAAAACAATATATCAAATAAATAACTGTAAAAAATCTAAAAAAAAATATATAAATAAATATAAAGAAATATATTTAAATTCAAATGTTTTAAAAGTACCTTTAAGATCTTCATGCTATCACTAGATAGATTCTTCGTCTTTCGAGGTAATATTATTTGTATGATATTATCTATGTTTCCAGATAGATAACGACCATATTTTTTACCCTCCAAACCTTCAACTAAAAATGGTACCAAAATGGATCCTTTCCTTCCCATTATTTAACTTTATTTCCTAAAAAATAAATATGTATAGGATCAATTAAAAACTTCAACAATTTTGATATATAAGTGCTTATTGGTAAAATTCAGCTACATTTCTTGCTTGATAATTAATTAACAAAAAAGGGACATTATTTTCAGTTTACTTATAAAGATAAAATCAGTGTGCTGACTATTCATATACAACACAGAAAACTGTTTGCAAATGAAACACAAGCTCATCTGCTCACTCATATTTACGCAGGGAAAGCAAAGTGTATATTTCTTTAATTGGAGAGAAGTGAAAGAATAATTCAATCTAAAAATATGCATCTTCAACTTAAACTTAGTTTATTTGGTTAACGAAAAAGACATGATCACTGCTGAGATAAAAAATTTTTGTAATTAACTGCAACTACTTCATTACAAATGCAGTAAATTACTACTTAACTACTTTTAGTAGACAAACTTAGCTGGAGAACCTAATTTATTTACAATTACATCTATGTTTAAAAAGGTTTTGAATAAAAAATTTGCTTATTTAAACATGAGGAAGTATAAAGAAAAATTTATTCGCGTTTACATGAGTCAGTTATCAGTTTTAAACTATTTTTTATGAAATTGTTCTTTAAATCTTCAACTTGTAAAGCCTTTCTTGACACTGAATATTTAATTTAAGAAGTTTTAGGAAATTGTTTTGTTAAAGTATTAAATGCTATTTTATTTCCAATAAGAAAAAAAGTTTATAGAAAATTAGAGAAAATATGTTCCTATCAATTGAAATAACATCATTATTGAACGTACATTCATATTTGAAGGTGGGCTAAAATAATAAATTAGCTGTTATTCACAATGGATAGTTTAAATACTAGTAAAACAAAATTTTTATTAACACTTATCACAATCTTAATCATACCTACATTCTTGAATAACCTAAGGTAATAATAACAAAATAGTGAACCAAAGAATAATATACAACAAAGCTTAAATGTTACATTAAATAAATTACCTTTCGTCTAATGGACTTCAACTGTAAGCTCTCATTAAGTACAAAACAAATTCAAGAAAGGTGTAGGGCTGCAAGTCAACTCTGAACAAGAACTTGAATAGCAACAAATGCTAAAAAATGAAGAACAATATTACATGGGTGCAGAAAATTTAGATTTTAATATTTATGAAGATTTATGCTGCTTGCAGTTGTTCTGCCATCACTTTTCCCTCTCAAATCTTAGATTGTATTCGTGCTTCTGTGGGGCAGCTGTTGAATGAGGGGGGTATAATTTTTGATTGAATTGTGCGCTATGGTATCCTGGACTTGGTTTAGTTAGTCTAAGCACAGATTTTTTTTTTTTTTTTTTTTTGAAATTTGTATAATACTAAGATTTTAACAAAAACATTTTTTTGCTTAAAGAAAAAAATTCATTTGATTTTACAAAATTCCTGAATAAACCAACATACGTATTAAGAATAATTGAAATCTGAATACAAAATAGTGATAATTTATAAAACTAAATTTAAGATCCCACGCATAAACTTAAGCAATTTAAGCCAAATAAAAAAACTTAAGGAATTTAAGCAGATAAAGAAACTGACATTTGTGATATATTTAACATAAGGGAAAACAATTTTCTTTTAACACAAGGTGATGTAACAAAAGTTATTAAAATATATATATAACGAACCTTAAAAATGCATGTTTAAATACCTAAATAATGATTTACTTTTCCATCTTTCTTATGCCTTTTATATTCAAATATTACATTTTTGATTTAGCAACAATATTTATTAATTGCCAAGAAATAGAGTAATCTATTTTAGTTTTGTAAAAAAAAAAATGCAGACATTTTAAAAAAAATTTCATTTAAATACTTAAAATGTTTATTTATAATCTATAAATCCTATTTATACATAAATTTTTTAACAGGGAAAATTTTGCAAAGAGAACATTTAAAAAAAAAATTACAGCGCAGTCATTTTTTTTTATTTAGACTAAAAATTTTCTCATAGCTACCTGAATTTTCAACGAGCCTTGTCTGAGATATTCTGCACTTTAACATTATTACTGTAATTTCACAGAGATATTCCATACAGGGATAAGCACCTCACCTGCTTCATCATATTTGGAAAAAATTTTCTTCAGAAAAGCTGCATCATCAGATGCGTCACTCAAAACTTTACTGCATGAACGATTGTAGAGTTAACTGAATAGTTATACAGGGGAGTAGCTAAATTTTTAGTCACTTTTTAAAAATAAAAAAATTAACAACTGAAAATTAGAACACTTGCAAGAATAAAAATGCTTCATTTCAATTGTTTAAAGTTCTTCATTTAAATACTTAAAACTATGTAAATGCAAACTCATTTTTAGTGGCTTTAGAAAATGATAAAATAACTAGTTTCTGATAAATATTAAAGGGAATCAATCTATGAAAATTTATTATTCCTTATTTATAATGAAAATAGACCCAAAGAAAAGCCCTATTTTTAAAAATTAATAAAAAAGAAAAGAAAATTAAGTACTTTTTTTTTTTACCAAGCTTGGGTTTTTGACACCACATCAAAAACCTGTCAAAAAATGCCGAAATCGGACAATAACCAGTTGCAAGCATCACTTTTATCACTGGGGGCATTTTATTAGATATTAAATCATTCTCAATACTTGCATTGTATAATACTATAGTTAAGTCACAAAAATTGTCCAGTATTCTCCCTAAGTATTTTTAGAAGGGCAGTCTACCCTGCCTCTGATCTCTTTAAATGTGCCCTCTTTCCTCTTTGCAAAAATAAGTCACCCATCCTATTTTTCTCTTATTCTGATAATGAGTGAGAAGAAAAAAATTATTTTTTTAAATATACACATAAATAGAATAAGAGGTTAATTTAAAAAATATATAATAGTCTATATTTGAGAGGCACCATTCTGCCTTTTAATATTTCTAGGGAGAATTCTAAAATTACCAGAGGTTTTTTGGCAAAAACTTACCAATCCGACTTTTCACAGGTTCCAATGAAAATAGCACCTTTAAACGCTTCTTAAAAATGTTATGTTCCCAGTAATGTTCTGCAACAAAATTTTCAATAATTACTCTCCACTAGCTATTTTTCAAAACTAAACTTGCACTAGTTTAACTTGGGTACATTACCAAATTTTGTCTTGGGCTTAGAATTCATTCACCGTCAGACCAATAGTATGTACAATCAAATTTAATCTCATTATATTTAAACAACTAATTTGTCACAAGTAAATAAAATATTCATTAAATTGAAAAACTAAATTTCACTTCCCAGTTCGTTTTGATTTTGATCTCTAACATTGTTAAAAATTATTGGAAAATTACTAATAATGATTTATTTTAGTGAATAAATTTATTACAGTTTTTATCCAATGCATAGTGGAATACTTGCAACATATGGAAAAGTGTGCAATAACTAAAATGAAATGAAAAAACTTCTCATTTATATCATTAGTTGATTCCCTAACTATTTGGAAAATATTTAGAATTTTAATAAGAGCAGCATAATTTGTTAACGATATAAATATCACTTGTATCTAAGTGATGTATATATAAATATATATAAAATATATTACAATTTTATGATGTGTATGTATGTGTAGCAAATTTAGGAAGAAAAAAAACATTCATTTTGCAGCGACTTGAAACAGATTTTACAATCTTTTCTGTAAAATTTTAAATATACATGACATCGAGATAGAATTGAAGCAGGTGCAACTTGGAATAGAAAATGTACAACACTACAGAGCTTATATTACAATATACTTATACAATTAAGCAATATTAACAGATTTCTCTTTGTAGTAGAATTTTTTATACAATTACAGGAAGCATTAAAACTAAGAAAAGTTTAGAATTAATTAAACGAAAGAATAACATACCAAAAAACAACAACAAACAACAGTTAGCAATTCGACTATGAAATTATGGCATCTTGTGACGCAAGAAAAATATTTCTAGATGATTGCGTAACATTTAAGTTTCAGTTTCCATTTTTTAATAGGCGAGTGGTGCAACATAAAATAAAGTTATGAACAATCACTCTGAAGTTTTGCATTTTAGTAGATCATATTTTTGGGTCTCTATCTTTTAGGGTCTCTATCTTTTAAGGAATTGGTAACTAATTTTAAACCATAGTTTCTACTACAGAATGGCAACAAGGAAATGATAACGTCGGATCAATGGGCTTTTCGCATTGTGATTGNTTGTTAGTAAGGATTAATATATAGCCAGATATGTTTTGTCAGTCACTTTGTTACTATATTTTTGATTACATTTTGTGCATATTGAAAGCTTATTTCCACATAATTTCTTTTACTTATCATGTTGTATTTGCTTTGAATAAATCATCAACATAGCAATTAGGTATTTTGCGATGTCAAGACGAAAAATCATCCAAAAAATATAGGCCTCTTCAAGATTTTTTAAAAATATTTTTAATTTTTTAAACACCTAAAAGATAAATAAAAGAAAATTAAAAGATATAGTTAAATTTACTTGCGTCCAGCTAATCGAAAAGTACAAATAAATTTATTGAAACTGAATTATATTCAGTTCTGAGAATAAATAGTCTCTATACCAAGACATAAAATTTCAGTTTTAAAGATTCTTGCTATTTAATGGTTCATGAAATGTATGAAATGTTTTTAAAATGTTAACAAATGTAATATAAAGAATTTTTTAGTAACCTAGACCGTTAGAAAATTTAAAATTAAAGCATATTTATAGCAATAGTTATACTGAATCAAAATATGGTTCTCTCTAAGCTTCAATGTTCCCAGAAGCAATAGTTTTTTAGGTGAAAGTGGGGTGGCCCAGCCTTTTTTGTTCTTATTTAAAAAAAAAATTTTAATTGCACACCAAGGCATGATAATCTTTATAAATGTAATTTCATGTAAACTCAACATTTTGAAAAATGAAATTTACTCACCAGCTTTAAATATTTGATTGAAAGGCTAGGTAAAATTTGTGTTGTGATCTGTGGAGAAGTGATAGTTGGTTTTGATTTGCACACTTTACAGTATTCTTGTAGAAAATAGTTTATCCGTCACAATTACTTTAACAAATTATTTATACCAAATATTGTCCACATGGAAAGTTATTAAAAACTATTACCCTATTTAAAATATTTTTAGGTTGCAAGGTTGTTAAAATATGTTTGGAAATCTAAGATAAGCACAGATAATCTCAAAATTATAGCATAAAATACAGAAGCTAATGAAACATGACTTAGTTGCACCATTAGGAAATAAAATAATTGTATGGTAAACTAATATGGAATAAATCTTGTTACTACTTTCTTATTGAATAAATTGAGAGATCAAAATTGATTTTCCTTGGACAAAATGAAGAAGAAGAAAAGAGTGTTAATGTTACACTTAAAAAATATCAATCACTAGCATTTAAAGTTAACAGATAGAGAAATCGTATAATTATTTTTAAAACTAAACAATTTAGATCCTCAAAATAATTCAATCTAACTTAATTATTGTCTAGTCATTTTTAGATGAAGCTTGTTAAAAAAAATTACTTCACCTTATTAGTTAGATTCAAGTAACAATAAGTCCTAGTATACCTATCTAGTTATAAAAAGAAATTAATCTATAATTACTATCATCGAATTGGTATCTAATTTGAATGTTGGTTGGACGCAACCAAGACTATTTTTCAATTGATTAGCAAGTATGCTAAAATTCCATGCCAAAGATTTTAAGTTATGCAATGTCTGTAAAAATTTAATAAGAATAACAGTTTATATGAATAATTTGAAATTATTTTTATATTGATTTTTATAAACAAATAATGATAACTTATTTAAAAGTTTATAACTTAAACTGGTTTCTACATTTGTAATATTTACAATTTAGTGTCACCTTAAAAATTTTTTCACTGAAATTTATAAATTTATGTCCACTGGTGTACTATATGTGCAGTACAGTGAAACCTATGCAAATTGATCAATTATGGTGCATTTGAAGCATAGTCATGAAGTCTTATTAAATAGTCAAGTTTTTGAAGATTATGAGTCTTTGTTTCTTTCATTTTTAATATGCTATCTTTAAATATATCTTTTTATTCCAATTGTTCATGACATTCATATATTTCATTTATGTTATCAATGCTGTGTTATATCTATTTAATGTAACCAATATAATGACAAATGTAATTTTTAAAATTTTTAGAAATTAGAAAGCAAATATGCAAATTTTGATAGTGATAAATGCCATGTAACTATTTTAAATAATTTCTTAAAATGTTAAAATAATTATAAGGTGACATACAAACCTATTTGTTACAAAAGCCCTTAACCGTTTTCCAGTTAGATGATCAACTCCCAAAGTTACTTAAGTTAACTTTTAATATTATTTTAGAAATTTTGTAAAATTCTAATATAAAACAATAAAGCATTTCCTGAAAAAAAAAATTATGGTCAATTTATGAAGTTTAAAAGAGTATTCAATGGCATTTATCAATAAGTTTGACTTATATCAGCTGTTATTGTACAAGCTAGACAGGTGGTCAGGTTAAATTATAATAATAGGAGCAGGGTTGGGGTTTTGGACGTCATAAAGTGGTTTTGGACAGGACACGTGGGTTTTACTGTCTTAAACTGGGTAAAACTGTCCTAAACTGGGNCATTAGGAAATAAAATAATTGTATAGTAAACTAATATGGAATAAATCTTGTTACTATTTTCTTATTGAATAAATTGAGAGATCAAAATTGATTTTCCTTGGACAAAATGAAGAAGAAGAAAAGAGTGTTAATGTTACACTTAAAAAATATCAATCACTAGCATTTAAAGTTAACAGATAGAGAAATCGTATAATTATTTTTAAAACTAAACAATTTAGATCCTCAAAATAATTCAATCTAACTTAATTATTGTCTAGTCATTTTTAGATGAAGCTTGTTAAAAAAAATTACTTCACCTTATTAGTTAGATTCAAGTAACACTAAGTCCTAGTGTACCTATCTAATTATAAAAAGAAATTGGATCTATAATTACTATCATCGAATTGGTATCTAATTTGGATGTTGGTTGAACGCAACCAAGACTATTTCTCAATTGATTAGCAAGTACGCTTAAATTCCATGCCAAAGATTTTAAGTTACACACGCATTGTTGAATATTAAGTTATGCAATGTCTGTAAAAATTTAATAAGAATACAGTTTTTATGAATAAGTTTAAATTATTTTTATATTGATTTTTATAAACAAATAATGATAACTTATTTAAAAGTTTATAACTTAAACTGGTTTCCACATTTGTAATATTTACAATTTAGTGTCACCTTCAAAATTTTCTCACTGAAATTTATAAATTTATGTCCACTGTTGTATTATATGTGCAGTACAGTGAAACCTATGCAAGTTGATCAATTATGGTGCATTTGAAGCATAGTCATGAAGTCTTATTAATAAGCAAGTTTTTGACGACTGAGTCTTTGTTTCTTTCTTTCATTTTTAATATGCTATCTTTAAAAATATCTTTTTATTCCCATTGTTCATGTCATTCATATATTTCTTTTATCTTATCAGTGCTATGTTTTCAGAGGTCTGTCCTGGCTGAATTCACTACCGTTTAGCGGTACCTTCACAAATTCAACTTTAGGAAAAACGGTAGTTTCACAATATACTTTTTCTTAAAATTTTAATTTTGTATCCCTTTAGAAACGATAAATCCATATTTTCGTGTTGATTTTTTTAATATAATTTATAATTTTTCACAAATTATGTCTAATTTTTCACGAAATAGGTATCTCTCCAAAAAACCTAGACAGACCCCTGGTTTTATTTATTTAATATAACCAATATAATGATCAGGGGTCTGTCTAGGCTTTTCTGAGAGGTACCTATTTTGTGAAAATTTAGACATAATTTGTGAAAAATTAAAAGTTATATTTAAAAATCAACAAAAAAATATGGTAAAAATGTGGATTTATCGTTTCTTAAGGGATACAAAAATAAAATTTTAAGAAAAAGTATTTTGTGAAACTACCGTTTTTCTTAAAATTGAATTTGTGAAACTACCGTTTTTCCTAAAGTTGAATTTGTGAAGGTACCGCTAAACGGTAGTAAATTCGGCCTGGACAGACCCCTGATGATAAATGTAATTTTTAAAATTTTTTAGAAATGAGAAAACAAATATGCAAATTTTGATAGTGATAAATGCCATGTAACTATTCTAAATAATTTCTTAAAATTTTAAAATAATTATAAGATTATTTTATTATATGACATATGAACCTATTTATTGACATATGAACCTATTTGTTACAAAAGCCCATAGCCGTTTTCCCAATAAATGATCAACTCCCAAAATTATTTAAGTTAACTTTTAATATTATTTTAGAAATTTTGTGAAATTCTAATATAAAACATTAAAGCATTTCCTGGAAAAAAAATTTATGGTCAATTTATGAAGTTTAAGATAGCATTCAATGGCATTTCTCAATAAGTTTGACTTATATCGGCTGTTATTATACAAGCTAGACAGGTGGTCAGGTTAAATTATAATAATGATAGGAATAAACTCAGCATTTGATAATATAGTTTAGTCAATTTAAAATGGAGATTAACTTGACTGGTTTTACTGCATATATAAAAATTATAATGTATTGTATAAACAATAATTTCTTACTAATATTTTGTATGAATATGAATTTGTACTTTTTTGTGTTTGATACTAATACTTCGTGATTTATATTTTAGGAAATTTTTTAGTTTTGAAAAATGGGCAGAAAAGGATCGGTGATTATTCCTTTCTTAATTGAAGGAAGTCAATCTAACATGTATGGATCCTGTGTAGTGCATGATGCCAATGAAAAAAATTTACGAATCCATTTGCCTCGAAAAACTAAAATTGTGTGTGCTAATTGTAATCGAATGCTTATAGTAAGTGAATAATGAGTATAATTTTTTTATTTTAATTAAAAAAAATCAAAAATACTTTGATAACTTTAATTATTAAAAAATTTGATTGTATTTATACTTTGTTGCACCTCAAGTTGGCTCAAGTTACAGGGAAAGGTAGGGAATGTAATAAAAAGAAGTTCTTTGTTATTTTGGAATTAATTCCAGTTTAAATGTGCCTACAAATATAAATAAATTTTGTATAATAAGAAATTTCTTAGAACATGTAGTTGAAATTTTTTCATATTTAAATGTATTCAACCTATGAATGACTTTCCAGAAAAATGAATGTTCAACGAAGGAGGTGTTTTAGTTCGGCAATGAATTAGTTTCAGAGGTCAAAGAATGAGTACTTCGGCTATGTTTTTGCACTAGTCAGCTGGCTCTTATGAGTCTACTCGCCTTTGCTTCTCTTGTAGTGTCCTATCTCTTGTAGAGTCTTATCTCTCATGGATGGATTTCGCTCTCTTAACCTCACATCGCATAATTGTTTTTTTGTTTTGTTTTTGATTAGTTATTAAATAGTAATTTTTTTTGCTAGTTGTTAATTTTTAGCTTGAAATTTGATAGTTATTGATTGTTAATTTTTTTCTAATCCCTTGTTAGCTTTTTTTTAATATAATTACTAACTGTTAGCTTGTTTTTTGTTAGTTATCGTTTGTTAGTTTGTTTTCATAGCTATTGTATAGCATATTTTAATTGTTAGCTAGTATTATTTCATTACTTATTAATTGATAGTTTTTCTTTTGTGAGTTATTAATTTTTAGCTTTCTTTTTTTTGTTAATTAGTAATTTTAATAGGCATTAAATTCTCTACTTATTTTTTTTATTTAAATATTTTAAGAATGTCAGCGACAAAACTATCAAAGACAAAGATGTTGAAGTTTTCATGAAAAAAGTTAAAAATAAACAGGTGAATATCATTATGTTATATTGCTGTTTGGCTGTTTCAACGCGTGATTTTTTTTTAACAACAAAAGTAAAAATAAAAAATTTTCACCTTTTTAAATCTCTGCAATGATCAAATTTTGTGTCTCCTGTGCCATGTGTAGCTTAGAAATAAAAGTCATAATTCGCTTTTTTTACAGGAACTTTTATCATGTGTTTCTGGAATTTTAAGATTTTTATTTTTGTTTTATTAAAGGGTCTTTTTAATTTCATCTGAAATTCAAATTCTATGATGCCATAATATAAGTATGCAAATCTTTTCGTTATAAACTACTAAAATGTATAGGAATTGAAATAATTTCACAGAAGACACAAAAATTGAATCCTTACTATTTTAAATTTATTAATAAAAAATTGTCTTTTTAAATATAATTTTGTTTTGTTTAAAATTAGTTTAATTTAATTAAAAAATATTAATAGGAAAAATCTGTTTTTTATAAATCACTAGAAATCAGCCTACTTTTAAATGTCCTAAAAAATTCTTGTTCTTTTCTGTATTTTGTTCAAAATGTCAGAAAAATTCTTGGTAGGAGAAAAAAAATCAGCGCTTGGTTTTCTTTAATGTCAATATTGGTCACTTTCTCTGCTATTTTTGCTACCTCATCTCCCAACCAACTTAAATATTAACCCAATTTCCATGACAATAGCTGCTATTTGGTCTACCTGCCTTCTCCAGTGCCAACTTGAGGTGAAATGGAGTATAGTTGCATTTCCTTAATTCTAAATAATGTTATCTCAATTTTTGAATAATAACATAATCTGTCTTCTTTATTCATATTTTTGTTTTAAAGAGTTGAATATTTTATCTTTTTTCTAAATATTGGGATTCTAAAACAGGTTTTATGTTTCTTTTACAATAAGTAAAGTTTAATTACCATATTTTCTGACATAAGCCTTTTTTTTTTAAAGAAAGAAAATTAAATCTTTATCTTGTTTCAGTTGCATATGTATTAAAATGCTAAAGAATTGTCAACAGAGATTGTCATTTAAAACAAAACTATAAGCGTATTGGATTGTACTTCCAGTCACTTTTCAAAAGTTTCATTCTGACCATTATTTATTGAGGATTTGAATTAAAAAGTTTCATCTCAAAATAAGAAGTTGAGACAATTTTCAAAACGAGAGATAAAATTAAATTTCATGTATTTATTAAACATCGTTATTGATGGTAAAATATACTATTCAAGCTCCACAATGACTTGAAAAGTGTTATAAAAAAATCAACTCTGACAAATGCAAATTTTTTTTTTAGTTACTTAAGTTTTAAAGTTATTATTATTATATTTTTGGTAGTTTGTATAAGACCAGTTGGCACACGAAAAAGAGGCAGGCCGAATTTGAGGTGGATAGATGGCCTAGAGAAAGACCTTTTGGTCTTATATACAAAAAATTGGAGAACACTAGCAAAAAAAAAGATTAGCCTGGAAAAAACTTCTTGAAAAGGCCAAAGCCCACCTTGGGCTGTCAAGCCGTTGATAATGATGATGTATAAGACCATGCAGGAGCTTAAAATAGCACTGGAGTTTTCAAAATGAGCTAACTAGACTGAAATATCTATAAAAAGAAATATCTTAACTAATTGTATTGAACAACTGTAAAATAAAGTTTCAAGAGACACCTGTCAATCTAAAAATAGCATAAGGCATTATTGGCAATGTTTTGCACTATAATTTACCATTGAGAAAACTGTTCTTCAAATTTGTGCCGAAATTGTGCTTGTTTATGACTGATCCGTTAACACCCGTATTCACCACGCTGAGTTAAATTCAAGAGTAACTCGGGGATCGGAATATCCACGGTTCAGAGTTACTCTTGGATTAGCCCTCGCTTTTTATTCTCCAACCGTTTTCAACAGAGGATTTCACAACCAGAGTTTAACTCTTGCAGGAAATATAACGAGGCCTTTGATTGGGCATGGTAAAACCATGTGACTTTGTATATAATATAAACACGTGCATAAACAAATTAGCGTGAGTATCGCTAATTTAAGTGGAGAGGTTATAAGAAACGATACCTTTCAAAAGAAAGTCTATTTCATTTAACTCTTCTTAGGTCATTATTTCTGATAGTTGGGACATATCTTTCCCTTCTTTCAACAGTTTCATCAAATTCAAGATCTTCAAGCTCAAACACAGCGATAGAATCCTCCATCTTTTTTGTTTACAAGCTCCTCGTCAATAGGTTACCCTCCGATAACACGGCAAAAACGGAGGGTTACCTGGAGAGTCAGAACTGTTGATGAAATCTGCGAGTTTGGCGAAATTTCGGCTGGAGAATAACGTTTAGCACTAAATTCGTGATTTTACTCTTCCTCATAGATTACCCGGAGGTAATCTGTGTTGGTGAATACGGACGTAAGTGTGTATAATGAGATGAAAACTTAGCTGAATGTAAAATTCTACTATAAACTTGAATAGTCAAAGTATTCTAAAAAGTTTTCAATATTAATTTTAGAAAAATTATCAAGATTTTCTTTTGCATCCTATGAGTGTGCAGAATTAAAGTAAAGTTTTAACAGAATAATTTTTAAAAAGAAATTAATCTGATCACTTTTTAGATTTGTTTTTTAACACTTTTTATAATTTTGAAAATGTTCCTATATATATATATATATTGTGTGATGAAAATTAAATTTTACTGCTACCAAAATCTTACTCAAAGCTTGAGTTACTGGACCCCAATGCTTAAAAATTTAACCTTAACGAAATTAACCCAAGCAATAAAAAAGCTGCTGTGTCGTGACTTGTTTTGACATATTGATTTCATATCTTCACTTAATAGTTCAGTAATAAAGTATAGTTTTAACCCATCTAAAATGTGCCTTATATATGTGGTAAAAATGAAACTTGCAGGCCTAAATTTGTATGATACCAGTTTTTGATTTCAAGCTGGTTATGCTCTAAACTACTTTTATAAACTATGTTCTGAAAACTATTTGTGAAGCGAAATAAATGGGTGGATCTTATGTGACAAAAAATGAGACATAATTATACCACTACACTCAATAATCACTAAAAGAGCAGACATTGGATCTTCATCTAATATTCACCCTTACCATCTCTAATAATCAATTTAGGATAGTTGAAAGAATTTTTTTTTTTTTTTAAATGATTGTCAAAATTCTGCATTCTAAAATTCAATTTGGGTTAATTAAACTTTGAATTGTTCTTTGAGCGTCTATTCGTAAATTGTAGCATTTTTATTAATTTAAAGAAATTAAACATTTTTCCATTTTTTGATTAATAAAAATAAAAAAAATTCCGAACATCAGCAGACGTTTATAAATATTTGTTTTGCCGTTTCTTTTCAGAATTGGAAAAAGAAAAAAGGAAGATGTATTACAGATACTGTTTATTCTGATACAAAGCATTCTGTATTGGGTTCTTTAAATAAATCATTTTATGTTGATCCTGGATCTGAAATGAAGATTAATGGTGAAAATTATCGCCAATATAAAATCTTGTCTTCTGAAGAAAGTGAAGGTAAGTATCATCCAGTTTTCTTGAATATGTTTCAAAACTTTTTCTGAGCAATAATAAATCATATTTTTGCCTGCTCCTGTTTATTAAGTCATTTTCTTCATATTCTTTTTACTGTGAAGCTGATCAAATTTTTTTTACATATTAGACTTACATTTCAGTATTTTCCATTAATTTCGAATTAAATTGACTAATTTACAGATAATGTTTTGCTGTTGAATGTTCTTCAATTAAGAAATTTTTATTCACCCAAAACCAGAGCAACTTTGTCACTTAAGGAGACTGTAATAAGTATTTAAAATAATATTACTTTTGCTACCTTCTCAAATTTTCTAAAGCAATTAAATGAAACATTTGTCTCCTTAATTAGATTTTTTTCCACCAAATGGATAAAGACAATTGACTTACTTTTTAGATAATGTTTTACTGCTGAATGTTTTTAACTAAAATTGTTTTATTAACCGCAAACCAGGACTACTTTGCCATTGAAGGAAGCTTTAATGAGTATTTAAAATATTACTTTTGCCACCTTCCCAAACTTCTGAACCATAAGGATGAGGCACTTATCTCCTTGATTAGAAGACAATGGACTTTCACTGGAGAAATTGTCTAGGAGCTAAAAGCTATATTTTAAAAACTTGGTAAAACTGTAAGTAAAGAGAAGCTGATTAAGAAATAAAATGGTAATAGAATAAAGCCTTCTAGATGAACAAAAAAATAAATAAATTGTTCACCTGGAAAAAGAAAAGTTTAAATATTTGAAGAAAAATGTGAGAGAACAAGTAACACTATTAAATGGATTAATCACTGAAAGCAACAAAAGATTGAAAACTCCTTCATAAAATGGTAATCTAACTAAAGATAGGGTTTTACAAAATATATTAAACGTTTATTACAACTAATGAGAAACTGAAAGTTAAAGAGGATGAATCTCGTAAATTATAAAAATGTTATATATAAATTTTATAACTAAAAGAAAAATTTAAAAACAAGTTGATTTGAAGAAACAGAGTAAAACAGAATCTTGTTAAACAGATTTAACATTTGTTAAATAGATAAATTTGGAGAAAAAAACTTCAAGTATTTGCTGTTTGTGGTCAAAACCAGAAATAGATTTTTAAAAAAAATTTAAAACAGTGCTTATATTTATTTGAAACTAGTATCTTCCAGTGCAACACTGTTGAGATTTGGGACTGTTTTCCTCATTTTAGGGAATACAGCCCCTTATCCAGCAAAAATGCTCCTAGTAATACTGAAGAATAACGACCAAAGTATCATTTTTTCATTAAAATAAAAATACTGGTGTCTGAAACTTCAGAACAACGACCACTGTATCATTTTTTTAAAAATTTTGTTGCTGACTAAGTATACAATACTGAAGTCAAATTGAAATTTTTCCTGTAACAATATGTCAACTTGTATTTTTATTATCATGTTTTTAAATATTTGCATTTTTTAAATGTATGTGCAAGTTTACAATTTTAAATGAAAGAGTTGAAAATTGTATGGGCGAACAGTTTTTATTGGAGAAAAACTGTCCTCTAGAAATATAAACATAACTTTGAACTGAACTGACAAAGAGTCAAAGAAACTATTAAAAGTTTTTTTTTTTTTTTTAAAGTAGACCTAAACAATTTTTGCTGCGAATTATCTGTTAAATTAGTAACATTGTGTTAAATTTTTATCTTGTTTATATAAGTATTTTTGTAATTCATATTATTTTTATATATTGATTGTATGTTAAAATTACAAATTTTATTCTTTTCATTTTAATTGTGCTTCTATCATAGGTAAAGTTTTGCAAACAGATAGTTTCTTAAAATTTTAGATGGCAATTAAAAAATTTTGGGGTAACATAAAAAGCTTCAACTAATCTTTTTATGTTGTTCCTTTTCTACAAATCTTTTTCTTAATTTATTGTTCAAATCGAAATGCTCTTTCTCACACTTTAAAATTCACATCCCGTCTTTTAATCTATTTTTAGATCAAATATGCATTAATTAACAGTTAGACATTTTTCCCTGTAACTAAACGTGAGAAAAATATTTCCCATAACTAGGACTGGGTGATATTAGAAATTATATTTCGTGATGCATCGTCAGTTTTGCATCGCGATATAGTACCTATTTTTGAATTTCATTTACTTGTAAAGCACAGAAAGTCAGATTTCTATCGAAACTCCATACTCAAATTGATTTAAATCAATTTATAAGTTTGAAGATATATATATTTTGCTTAAGAAAGATATTAAATAAATTGTCTACTATGCACAAAACTTATTTAAAATATTTATTGAAAAAATGTGTAGATACAGAATGAAATATTTGCACCTCTTTATCGTTTATAAAGTATTAGCAGTCTAATTAAGTGCCTAATTACCTAAATTATAATTTAATTAAATTATTCATTAATTTAGGTAATTAGGTAACTTTACTAAGCTTTTAACTAGAAATAAAAGAAATTTTAAAACGATAAGTTTATGAATTATTTGAAAATCAATTAGTTTAAGCGAATGAAATTTTGAAAAAAGAAAGTTTAAAGAAATTAAAAATAATTTTACTAAATGAGCCATATAAAAATAACTTTCATAATTACATAATTATTAAGTTCGATTGTAATGTTCAAATTCTAAATGAAAAAGTAAATGCAAGTTTTGTTATTTTTCTAAAAATGATCACGCAAATAATGAAAGATTTCTTAATTTAAAAATAAATAATAAAAAAATAAATAAAATAGAAATTTATCAATATATTTACCTAACAATATAGAAAGAAAATTTAAAAAATAAGTTCGTTAAAAATTAATTGTATGTTCAAAACAAAGTGCTAAATAAATTTTAAAAAAAAATAATAATAATAAAACGCTTTCAAATCACTATTTTTTATTATTATTATTTCACATAAATAATTACATTAAATTGAATAATGACCGAATTATGAACGAAAAACAAAGTAAGGTTTAATTTCTTAAAAATAAAAACAAAAGAATTGTGATATTCGATAATATATTTAGCTAATTAACTAATAATATTAAAAGAAAATTTTAAAAAACTGATTGTACTCTCTAATAAAACGAAAAAAATGAATAAAATTGGCAAACCTTTCAAATTTTTTTGAACAAACGAAGTTGATTGACTTATGTCCAAATCCAAATGACAAAAAATAAGTTTTGTTTTAACTTTATTTCTAAAAATAAAAGCAACTCAAGATTTATAAATTTAAAATCAGTAATAAAAACCCATTAAGTTATCAGAAGTTTTATCCTAAAGTTTTTAATAAATTAAAAGAAAAGAAAAAAAACTAGCAAATTTAATTACTTTGTAACTTAATTCTTTATGGGCGCCTTAAATTAGATTTCTGATAATTTTCACATTTAAAAGTAAGAAAAAGTTTTGTTGAAAAAAAAAAAACCTAATTAATGACGAAACTCTTTATAAATTCTTTTCAATAATAGATTGTGTTCAGAACAAAGCAACGGCAGCGATCACGAAGTTAGTCCCACTGAAAATAATCTACAAGAAATGATATCAAGTCGCGACAAAGTTTTAAAAAAAAACCTAAGAGGTGCGAAACGAACATGCAAGATCACGATATAGTATTCTCAAAACTCTGGTTCTGATTCTACCGCTAATCAATCAAGGCCAGTTCAACATAACGAAACGAACACCCCAAGTCGGCATCAGAACGTAAGGGAAGATCCTTGCGGTCTTAATCGTCTTTCTTCGAAGACTTAAATCAGATTTCTGATGCATCAGATATCTGATGCATCGCCTGGGACAAAAGTCGCTGTATCGACTTGCTGATATAGGCGTTAAATCGATATGTCGCGATGCATCGATTTATAGCCCAGTCCTACCCATGACCTATTTAATAGACTAATTATAATTATTAATGTTTCCATTTTTCTTTGAGACCTAATAGAATATAAGGAAAAACTTATGCTACTTTCCCTGGGATAAAAACTAAAGCACACAAATTTCGGAGTGCGATTTGTGCACCGCCAATGCTTGAAAATGATTTAAATAGATGATGTGAAGCTCTGTCATCTCTTTAAAATGATTTAAATAAATATCATTTTCCTTCCAACTGTTTGTCTGCATTCCTGAACATTCCACCATGGCTGCTATCATCATCATATATATATACATTATTTTTGCCTGCTTTTCAAACAGCCAGATGAAATAAATATCATTAATAATTTATTTTGTTCTTGTATATGTATTTTCACAGTTCTTGTATTTGATGGATGGATAAACCTTTTAGTTTAGCATATTTGATTTTGATTTTAGTCTTTGATGAAATATATCTTCCAAATTTAAAATTTATGTTTCCTTAAATTAAATTGTAAGTTATAATTAATTAAATCAAATATATCAGTTTGAAAAAATCATTCTGCGCCTGTGCTGAAGTTTTTCGACAAGTTAGCCATCTTGTGTAAGGTACCTTAAATTGTTCTCCAATCACATAGTTTTTTGCAATAATTTTTAAATGGTGCTGAATCATGAGTTCATTGAGAGAATTTTTAAAAAAAAGTTTTATAAATTAGTAATTTATACTTTAGTTAACATATGGCCTATGGGTAGGTAATGCCTTTGGAAACATGAATATTGTAAGTACATTAAATTTTGCCCTTTAGGTTGAGTTACTTAGAAAGATATAATTTTTCTCACTGCTTCATTTATTGTAGCTCTATTAAAAATTGAAATGTTTATTAAAATTATTTTACGTCATCTTTCATATGCAGACATTTAGTTTGTAACTTTGAGTGGTTGTTGCAAAAACTTTTTTCTTCTTTCAGAGAAGCGGAAGAAAGATGCTGTTAAGAAAAGTATCAAAAAATCAAATAATTTACCTCTGACTCCTAACTCAGAAGTTTATGGTACTAGTTCTCTGGAATCACCTCAATCTTCTCATCAACCAGATGGAGAAATTAGATCTAAGACTCCTAACTCAGAAGGGTATGGCAGTTCTATTGAGTCACCTCTATCTACTTATCAACCGGATAGTGGAATAAGATCTCCTCAGACTCCTAACTCAGTAGGTTATGGCAGTTCTATTGAATCACCTCTATCTACTGATCAACCGGATAGTGGAATAAGATCTAATAATTACAACTGTTCTGATTATGAAAGCGAAATCGATTCACCAATGCCTTTTGTTGGCTTGAATCCTAGCATCAATGGTAATTTTGGTGAATTAAATTACGATCATAATGTTGCATATTTGAATCAACAATGGGGAATATCTGATACAACACATGACGCAAACATGCTTAATGTGCTTTTTATTCAAAACTATGGAACATTGAATTCCTTGACTGAAGGAAATAATGAGGATGAACCTATGATTCTAGAATTGGAGGCATCTCAAAATTTGCCTTTGTATCAAGAACTCTATTCATTTAATAACATTACATGTCAAGCTGACATGCATGATAAATTAATATCTCAAGCCTTTAACATTAATGGTTCAATTCCTGAAGCAAATATACAAAATGAGTCTGCAGATCGAGTATCTGAGATATTTAAGGCAAACTTTCAAAATGTTGTTGAAGATTATGCGATTCCTAATATAACGTTTGATGCTAACACTGACATTGTGACAAATGACCAACACTTTATGATGCTAAGTAAGTATATTATTGCTCTCTTTATTTTTATATGATTAATTTATAGAAGTCATTTTTAAAAATAGTAACTCTGACAATTTTAACTGGTAGTCCATAAATTTAAAAAAAAAAAAAAATACATGAAGGTTATACAACATCATTATATTCGCATATCTTGTTTTTGCTACCTATTCTAATTTAGTTAAAGGACACAATTTCAGCATAAATATAAGTAAGTTCTAAATCAGTTTTAATTAGATTTTGTAACATGATAAAAAAACAGGTTAAAATTGTGTAATATTTTTTTTTTAATTGAAAATCTTAAAACAAATATTAGCTTGCTAACATATTTTTTAATTATACTTTTAAAACAATTCAATTGCATATTGCAAGATTTTAGTCAATTATATCAAATAAGAAAAAAATTGCATCCTTGATTCATAAATCTATGTTCTATATAGTGTTCCATAAAAATAAAAGAAAACTTTATCAATAACTCTTGATCTAGTGATTGTATCTTCATGTACTAGGACTCAATCTTAATGGTCCACTGGAATGATCTCAAATATGCTAAATAGTTAGTGCAGATGATATTTTATGTTATGGGTACAAAAACATATTTTCTATAAAACACCTTTTTTTTCTTCGCATTTGGATTCCTGACCCAGAAGAATAGTCATAATCTGGGAAATATGGTTCCCGTAATTCGATCAAGGGAGAAGTTGAAATGTGGGCACCTTAGTGTTAATTTTACTTTTTGTATATTTTGAGCAAATAAAAAATGTTCTTTCATATGACAAATAACTAAATTTAAAAAAAAATTGGTCTAATCTTTCCTGAGAAATCAAATTTTAAATATACAAAGAATTATCTTCAGACAAAGGAATTTTATAATTGTGTGCAAAAAATTTTTGATTCACTCAAGTTTTCGAGATGTGACAAAATACTTAAAAAGTGAAATTAACATTAAGGGGACATGCTTTCAATCTCTCTTTTGACCTAACTATTAGGATCATATATCAGGGACGTGATTCTTCCGTGCATTCGCGGATTTCTGATTTTTTCTTCAGATTTTTCCATTTTTCCCGCTAATTTCCGCTGAAAATTTTTTTTGCAAATATTTTATGAGAAATTAAATTTTCCACAAAGCGAAAGTATTGAAGTCCTCATTCCTCCCTCAAACATTGATTTTCATATTTACCTGATTTAAAAGTTGAATGTTGCGATTCTTAATCAGGCGATTTAAATGTCGTTCATTGCGATTCTTATTTACGAATCCAATATCGCGATTTGAA
Organism: Parasteatoda tepidariorum; assembly: GCF_043381705.1. Lineage (NCBI taxonomy): Eukaryota > Metazoa > Arthropoda > Arachnida > Araneae > Theridiidae > Parasteatoda > Parasteatoda tepidariorum. The sequence goes on along the minus strand of NC_092204.1, from coordinate 69,924,903 downwards.
ATTACGCACTTTTAAAACACTATGTAGCGATTTGTATTCACACGAGCTTAAAATCCAATGTCGTGATTCGTTTTTGCGGTTGTAATGTCAAACATCAATTTTCCTATTTATACGTGCTTTAAAAATTAGACAGTGGGATTCGTATTCGCGCTATTTAAAAATTACGCATCGTGATTCGTATTTACGTGATCTAAAAATTACGCATCATGATTTGTATTTTCGCATTTTTTAAATTCAATATAGAGTTTCATATTCACGTGATTTAAAAAGCCTCATTTCGGGATTCATATTCTCTTAATTTAAAATCATGCATGTGATTCATATTTATATATTCATGCAATTTTAAAATTAATCATCGGGATTTATAATCACATGGTTTACAAGTTTAAAAATTGCACTTTTTTGTCAAATTTCTGTATATACACTGAGTGGCCAAATTATTATGACCACCTCAGAGTTTTATGCAAATGAGTTATTGCGTCACAGCGTTGCCGCTAGAGGGCAAGATAACCATAACACGGGAATGCTGGACAAGTGAGTCATCAGTTATACTGTGTTGCTTGCTCAGATATGGGAAAGAAAAGTGATTTAACTGAATTTCAACGTGGAATGATTGTGGGTGCGAGATGCGTCGGAACGAGCATAACAAAAGGGCTGCACTTGTGAAGTGTTCTAGAGCAGCAGTTGTTAATGTGTACAAAGAATGGACAATCAAGCAAAAAACCGGATCTCAACGTCAGACTTGTGGTCGTCACAGGGTACTGAATGCTTGATCAGAGAGAAGGCTGGCCAGGGTTGTGCAGCGCAACAGGAGAGCAACAGTGCGACAAATTGCAAGTGATCTTAATCAAGGAGCAACTGTGAATGTCTCTGAACGTACTGTTCGACGCACATTGCGCCGTATAGGGTATGGAAGCAGACGACTGAAGGGGTGGTCATAATAATTTGGCCACTCAGTGTATAGATTCATTTATTCTTGAATTTCCTCTTTTTTTACTTTCCAACTACTCTCATCCCTGATATATTCAAGATAGTAGAGTAAAGAAAAAAAAGTTATGTTTATCCAGCGAAAGTATGTCTTTTTTTTGATTTTGTAACTTAAAATGTCGTCTTCACCGATTAATTAGCATATTTGAGGTAGCTCCCTAAACCACTAAGGATCCATAAACTATTAGTTTCATAATAAAAATCTTCTTGTTCTCATATTAATAAAATTTTCTTCTTTTCTCATAAAAAATGTCTAGTATCAGTTTGCCAAAAACTGTCTGTTCAACTGTTTAGTTTTAGTTACTGAAAGTTTGATACTTTTTTTATTTATTTAATCAATTACTCATATTTGTTTCATTTTAGATAATGCAAGTGATATTCCTCCTACTTCTGATGAACTTTTTCCAGAGTTGGATGTTTCTGATTCTAACTGGGGTGAAAGTAATGTGTCTGATGCTGTTTGGGATTCAAAGTTAAACGAGTTAATGTCTTCTGTAGATTTACCTGCTGGCTGTGAAAATGGAAAAAATGGTAATTTCTTTTTAAATAAGTACTGGCAATTTTTTATTTACTGATTTTATTTATTTATTATTTTTATAGGTAAAACAGATGAAAGATCACTGAAATATTATAAGTTGAGTGAAGAAATTAATTTGGGTGAAAATGCTGTGTTGACTCTTAAACAAATGGTAATGAGAACTTTCAAAATCCAATTTAAATAACTTAAAAAAAAATCTAATTATTATTATTTTATGTTTTTGTTATTATTTATTGAAAAATATAAAACTAAGCAAATTCTATACATTTAAGTCATTATTTTCTTTGATGAATTTCCAAATTAAACCACTTACAAAATTAAAAAGTTTAATTTTTATTTGAACTTCAGAATAATTGCCTGTGTTTTGACAAATTTAATACATTGATTTTGAAATCTGTCTAATATTTCACAAACCTGTCTTAAGTCTATAACCTTTGAAGTATATCATTATTTAGTGTTGCTTCCATATCTTTTATCCTACCTATTAAGCTTTAAAAATCTTAAGAAATAGAATGTTAACAATTGCATTGATTAGGCGAGAACAATGAAAAAATAATATTCTTGGTGCATGTTAATGAGTTATGTTTTTAGTATGTTGTGTACTTTCATATTTTGTAATAGACGACAATAGATCCAATGCATTATTGTATAGCTCAAATGATGTTAACTTTGAGAAATACCTGCAATTTTAACTATGCATAATGATTAGGCTTATATGATTGTTTAAAATACAGTGATCCCTCGTTTTTCACTATTAATGGGGACCAAAACCTTCCGCAAAAGCTGAAAAACCGCAAAGTAGTATTTGCCCCTAGTAATTTTCGGATATGCGGGTACACGAATGTTTTAAATATGTAAACAGTATTTATACTTTACACATTTAGGACAAAAATTACGACGGTATACGTATTTACTTAAACGTGTCAGTGCTAATTAATTACTAAACCTTATACAGTAATAAACATTAATCAACATTGCTTTCTGATAGAGGCGAAGAGTCTCTCACTTGACTCATATTGCCAACACAACACTAAAATACAGCATGCGAGATATTCAACATAGACAAGAATGGCGTGATACAACAAGAGAAGATGCTAGGTGCCTCACCTATGCTATGATGCACAGTCAATCAACTCACAGGGATAAATCCACTCGTACTCTCATTGGTCGATGTAGCACCGGAAACCAATCGCGTGCCTTTATGAGAGCTCAATGTATATGTACTCTGAGTCAACTCATCTCTTTGTTTGACATGCAGGGATCCTTCTCTCTTGCTCATCACATGAAACAACGCTCCAACGCTCCTTTCCGCAATGTGGCTGCCGACATAGTTGTTGGTTTTTTTTTTTTTTTTTTTTTTTTTTTTTTTTTTAATGAGCTNTTTTTTAATTTTTTTTTTTTTTTTTTTTTTTTTTTTTTTTTTTTTTTGATGAATATTTTAGAAAAACTTGCAAAGCACTGAAGCTGCAAAAACGCCAAGTGGCGAGGGAACACTGTACGTGCATTGCTTGAAACTTTAATGTATCATATGAATAAATTGCAATATTAGTGTAAGCTCATATTCTATAAACCAAATGCTAGTACATAATCGAGTTTTAAATAAGGGTTGTTTTTGCCTATTACAGGGTGAAGTTCCATTCGATGATGAACCTCCAAGTCTATATATGTGTGATGAGTTGCAGTTCTATCAATTTTTTGAATTTCATCCAAATGCTTATGGTATGTGAAGCTTATAAATGTACTTCAAATTGATTGCATAAAATTAATCGTTTTTTAAAAATACTACATAGTTATTACATTATAATCAACTATTGATTCTTAATATTTTTGATTTAAAGAGAATAAGTTTTTATACTAAAGATAATTTAGGTATTATCTGATTTAGGTTTCTAAAAATAATATTCCTTGATTTTTCATAATCAAGTTTATACAAGATTACCCACATCTATTGCATTTTAAATTTATCACCTTTTAGTAACATTAGTTTTTAAGTAATTTTTCATGTTATGTGTCTCTCTTGGTTGAAAATATTTTTTTTGTAAAATATAGTTGAAATCTAATCTTACTGCTTCCAGTTTTTTTTTATAAAATAAATCTGATAAAATATTAATTCTCTGAGCAAGTTGGGATTAAAAATACCTATTCATTAAAAAGTTCTTTAAAAAAAGACTTTTAATGTTATCGACTATTAGTAAATAAAATAATAAGATATATTTACTGAAAGTTACATACTAATATTTACTAAGGAATTACCTTTAGTTAAACGAATTTTACAATTGTGTGTGAAAAAATTTTGAATTGCTTAAAATTTATAGAGATGAGCGAAATACGCAAAAAAAACACCATATCGTTAAGGGATCCAAATTTTGGACTGCACTTCTGACCAAACTATGGGGACCATATTTCACAGTTTGTGGCTATCCCCTATGTTTTGAAGGTCGGAAATCCGAATCTGTTGAAAAAGAATATGTTTATTCAGAGGAAGTAAATTTTTTTTGTCTTGATTTCTTAGCTTACAGTATCTACACTAATTAATTAAAATGTTTGAGGTCACCCCTTTGAACCATTAAGATTAAGTCCTAGATGTGAAGATTCGATAAGTTATTCTGGGTGGTCTATTTTATTTTGTCCACTGTACATATAAGATCAATATAAGAATAATTGACAATGCAAAACTCTAGTAAATAAAAAACTTGTAATAAAAAGTTTGGGGCTTCTCTTCTGTAAGATGTGTGTTCTGAAAGCTTATTTTAACTTGTTAATTTTCAAAAAAATATTAATACTTTAAAAAAATTCCGAAGAATAAAACTACTATTCTTAAAGCATGTGTTATCTGCGTCCAGAGTGGTTTTTATTGTTATTAAATTTTTTGGTAAAACTTGCTTACAAAGCGGTTTTAATTCTATGCACGTATTTAGCTTATTAAAATTTTACTTTATGCATGTAAAGCAGACTGAATTATCAAAAATCTAAAGAATTAGCTTAATTCTTTTCATAAATAGATATGTTTAGACTTAGCTGTTGTGTATTATGTGATATTTAAAGATTATTATTTTTTTTGAATGGTTGAATAGAAAGTTGTTTTTTTGCAGGTTATTTGGAAATTGATGTTATGCTACGAATTCAGGCATCACAAAATACAGAGATTAAAGAAATGGGAGATCATCTTCTGATTTTCTTAAAACCTTGGCAGACAGATGCTCCAAAAAATTTTTTTCCAAACCCTGACATTCTTAACTAAAATACATTCTTAAAAATGTTCATTTGTAAACATGTTAGTTACTACTCATATATATATGTGTGTGTGTGTAGCAGTTAATATTTCTTAACAATGACATGTTTACACTTGGTCATTTGTGTGTATTTGCACACTTATATTCAAGAGAAATTGCTTATGTCACATGTAATGCCAGTTGCTTATGAACTATTTATCTAGAAACTGTTTAATTTTTTAAATACTCAGTAGGTTTACATTCAGTTGTATATTTTCAAACGTCAATTGTTCTGTTACTTTTTTTAAAAAATTGTTTTTCCTTTATTAAGTGATTATATAAATTACATAGATTAAAATATTTATTTGATACTTTCTCAAGATAAAAAATGTTTGAGGATATTTCTCTTTCATACATCTGTTTCCCTATGTAATAACATAGAAAAATTAATTAGCTTTGCAGGAAAGCTTTCAGTCCTGGAGTTGTTTTCTATGTGCATAATATCAGAGGGTTAATAGTTGTATGTACTTAATTAAAATGAGTTTTTAAAACCTATATTTTTTACTGCTAAAAACAATTTTTCCTCACCGCTGGCTCATTCGCAGTGACATAAGCATCAACTCTTCTTTGAACCAAACACTGATGTGAAAGTCTTAACATGTAATACATTTCTTGTTGCTTACAAATTAAGTCTTGTAAGTATCTGTTCTTAAACAGTGGTGAGAATGTTCTTACTGTAAACTACAGTTTTAACAGTTTACATTAACTGATACTGGTTTTTAAAACCATATATTGTGCTAAACACATTTTTATTCTCACTGGCTTTTTTGTAGTAATGAAAGCAAGTTCACTTTGTTGAACCAAGCACTGATATGAATGTCTTAACATAAAAACATTTCTTATTACTTTGAAATGAAATTTTTGTAAGTAATTGTTCTTCAAGAGCTGTGGGAATATGCTTATAGTGAACTGCATTTTATTCTTAGAACAGCTCTTTGAATGTACTTCTATATACTCAATTTTCAAGACTATGTATGTTTTATCAAATCGTTACATTTCTTTTGTAATAAGGAAATTTTATTCTTGTAGAATAATTTTAAGCCTTTTTACCTGTATTACTTTCGTAATGTCTAAATGGTACTTATTAAATGACTAAATATTGTTAATCTTTAACTATTTTAATTATGCTCTTTTCATTTATTATTTCTTTTTAAGAATGCTATTATCTGGATTTCCTTTTGCATATTATACTCTTTAGAGGCAAATAATGCAAACTTATAATAAGTATGTGACTATTGCTAGCATTCTAAAGTATATATGGAAATGTAATCATTGTACCACTAGATATAGAATGTACTTCTATATACTCAATTTTCAAGACTATGTATGTTTTATCAAATCATTACATTTCTTTTGAAATGAGGAAATTTTACATTGACTCTTGTGGAATAATTTTAAACCTTTTTACCTGTATTACTTTTGTAAAGTCTATATGGTACTTATAAAATAACTAAATATTGTTAATCTTTAACTGTTTTGATTATGCTCTATTCATATATTATATTCTTTAGAGGCAAATAATACAAACTTTTAATATGTATGTGACTATTGTTAGCATTCTAAACTATATATAGAATTGTTATCATTGTACCAATAGATATAAAACTAGGAAGCAATTTGTAGATTACTTTGTTTGATTATTTGTAAGATTTGTTTAGTTATTTGTAAGATTTTTAGATTATTTGTAAATTGTTTAGTATGCGGTTATAATCATTGTATCTATCTGCAGTGTATTGTGTTGTAGTTATATTATGCCTGTGATTGAAAACACTTCTTGCCATAAAATATTTTCAATTGTGACTTTGACTAAATAACACCCAACATGAATGCTTAATGCAATTAAATTAGTTAGAATGTTAATTAATTTAAAAGTTTATTGAAATTCTTGTTATGTATTCATTTTAATATTTTGTTTTGTCTTTATTATAAATCATATATTTTACTGTTATGTAATTATAATTTTTTTTTTCAATTTTTCATTCGAATTCTTGTCATTGTAGCCTTTTAATCTATTAAAATTTTTGTTATACTTTCATTTTACTATTTTCTCTTGTATGCTTGTTTATTAGTTATGTTAATTGAGACATTTATATTAATAAACACTTTGATTTGTTGTATTTAATGTTTATTTTTGTGAATTTGAAAAAGTTATACAAATTAAAAATTGGTTTCTATAGTTAAGAGTAGTTATCAGTCTAGAACAAACACAGATTTATCGCTGTTCTACTGGATAATAAAAAAAAACGTAACAAATAAATATAAAATAATAATTTTAAAAAAATGAAACGTAAAAAAAAATTTTAATAAATGAAATAAGTTCTAATACGAATAATAATAATAAAAAAAACTATTAATAATATAGTTATAGCTATGTCATTTAAGGTATCCATCTGACTGAAAACTAATAATTTCGATTATATTTTTATTTTTATTATCCATGTTTAAACTTTAGTTCATTAGCCTTCCGAAAACCTTTTGAAATTTTTGTCTCCAATTTTTAGAAATGAAGTTACACTTGTTTTTTTTTTTTNCTTATTTTTTTTTTTTTGTCTGCTGACAGATGTAACCGGAAGTAAACTGTTTTTTTATTTTGCTTTAATTATTTTAACCCTTATTTATTTGAATCAATTATATTTTTTACAGAAAAAAAATTATTTTTCGAATTAAAAAATTTTTATTGTCAGAATTTTAATAGCGTTTTCTATAGAAAGTCTCTTTACGCTAACAAACATTGCAACAACAATTATAGTATTCTTTGAAATTTTGAATATAAGTTTGGTATAATGTTGGGGATACTTTGAACTAAAACTTAAGGTCTAAGTTTAAATCGGTGTTTTTATCAAGCTTTAAATAATAATTAGATTTTTTCTTTACAAATTCGATGTTAGCTATGTATTTATAGTTCTATTTCATTATTTATTTTTTTTAAGATTTTAGTTTAAGACACAGGTAATCATATTATCGATCTATTGGGTGTACAAATAAGTTCCTGTTGTTCATTACAAGATGGCACTACCAGAAGAATATGTAGAAATTGACTGGTGTTAAACGTCTTATTGTAAGTTTGTTCATCTGGTAGCAACATAACCTTGAAGTATTAGTGATTCTGTATTAGCATTATGTAATTATTTTCTTGCAAAAATGTCAAGTTTTATGCCAAATAAGCGTCATTTGCGTGAACTTTTTATTTACTTCTTTAATTTGAAGAAATCTGCAGCTGAGGCTCATCGATTGCTTGGAAAAGCATATGGTGAGGCTGCTTTAAGTGAGAGAAGTAGTGAGTGGTTTCAGAAGTTTAAAAATGGTGAGTTTGACGTGGAAGCCCGATATTGGAATAATATTTGTCCCAAACGCAAAAAGAACTTGCTCTTACATTACAAGTGACTCAGCAAGCAATTTCAGATAATTTAAAATCGTTGGAAGTAATCTGTACAAGGAAGTTGGGTTCTATATGAACTGAAGCCGAGAGACATTGGATGTCAATTTTGCATGAGTAAAATGCTGCTTGCCAGGCATAAGAAAAAGAGGTTTCTGCATCGTATAGCCACTGGTGACGAGAAATGGATTCACTACGATGACCCAAAGAAGATATCATGGGGAGCACCTGGCCGTACTACAACATTGACACCCAAGCCAAATGTTCGTGGAAAAAACTCATACTGAGTATTTGATGGGATCAGATTAACATCGTCTATTATGAGTTGCATAAACCAAGCGAAACCATTACTGAAAGTCTCTACCGAACGCAATAAATGAGATTGAGCTGAGCACTCAAAGAAAATCGTGCCCAGTACTACACCAGACATGACAAAATTATTCTCCTGCGTGATAATGCTCTTCCACATGTTGTGAAACCGGTCAAAACCTATTTGGAAACACTTCATTAGGAATTTCTACCACGCGCACCCTATTCGCCAGACCCTGTCCCTTCAGTTTATCACCTATTCCTGTCGATGGCACATGGTCTATCTGAGCAGAAATTTACATCATTTGAAGAAACCAAGGAATGGGTCGATTCGTGGATATCCTTGAAAAATGAAGTGTTCTTCCGTCGTGGTATCTGAATGCTCCCAAGATGGGGGAAAAGTAGTGTCTTTTAATGGATAATACTTTGAATAAAAGATAATGTACCGTTTTTTCACAATAAACTGCTAATTTTTGATAGAAAACGGCAGAAACTTACTTGTACTCCCAGTCGAAAAAAAGATTTAAAAATTTATGCATTACAATTAGTTGTAGAGCTGTTAGCTTGACGTAATAAAATTTGTAGTTGTAAGCTCAAGTTAGGCTTTATTTTGAAAATTATTTTTTAAACTTTAATTTAAATTTATAATTTTAGGACTTCTGCTTAACAAACAAAATTAAAATCTTAATTTAGCCTTTTTTTTAAAAAAAAAGAAAATTGTGTCGAAAACAATCTGATATCGTAATGCCCAGAGACCTGGTTTATATTTAATAATCATCTTGTAGCTAGAGGTGAAAAGAAAAAAACTGTGTTCATTTAGCATAAGAATAACATATACTTATTTTGTTTACTCAATATTCTAAATGTGAACCTGAACTCATCTTAAGTATAATTACTAACAAAATTATAAGGACTATCCTAAAGCAAGTTTTTTCTTTAAATTTTATACCAGGTAAAAACCGTTTATTTTCTGTTTACGTCATTTTAAAGGTTAAACATATGTCTACGTAATTACAAAATCGGTCTATGCTTTTTGTAGATTAAGTTTTTGTTTACCCATGTCCTAAGTAAATAATGTGAATGATTTTTAATATGGTAAGTGAATTAAGAGAGAAAAGAACATGGGAAAAAAAAGAGAATGAATAAGCGATATCAGCGTATACTAAAATAATTTTAGAATTGAAAATGGTGTTTTGATTTTTTAAATTGATAGTTTAAGAGCTTTTAACCCTGATCGGTTGATATAACAGCATGTTCTTTTTTTGGCATTTCAATTGTAATAGAGCAATACTTGTCCCCAGATTCATTACTAAGTTTGAATCATTTGGGAGAGAAAACGTTCCATTTTTCGCTGTAAACATTTCGAAACATAGGAGAGAGTTAAAGTAGACAAATGGAATATTTCTGATATTTATCACTCGAAAGTTCTGTATAAATTTTGTCAAGAGGGCAAAACTGTGTCTCATTTTCATATTTAGTTATAAGACTAGTACCTAATTGTTAAGTAACAAATGACTAAAAAAAAAAGTTTTTTACGGTAGAAAATTAACTTCTTAATTTCGAATTTAATTGCCCCTTTAGATAAATTTTATTCATCGCTTTCAATATCAGATATAATAATGTGAATGAATATGCTTACTACAAATTTTAATAGAGTCACACTTGTATTTAATGAGTTTAATAAAAGAACTAATGACTACTTGGGGGAAAGTATGAACAAATAAGTGAGAGCCTACTGTGAGAACGGCAAGATTAAAGTATTCTTTTAGTATTAAGTATTCTTTTAGTAAATTTACGTAGCTTCTAGCAAGAATTTTCTTTTTTAAAATACCACTTTAATGTTTAGTGGTCTTTTTGGGCACTATTTTATTCACCAATTAACATTTAGTGGTGGTTACAAATAATATTTAATGATCTCGGTCTGACTTTGGTTACCACTATTATAGTTTTCCAAGAGTTGTAGGAACCCAGATACAATATTTATACGTTTCCCAAATCCTAGAATGTTCAAAAAACATTGGCATGAAGTCATTATAACATTGCAAGCATGTTTGTGGTGTTAACTCTACAACAAAGTCTTTATTCCATTAGTAGTTTCGTAAAAGCATGAAAAAAATGAATTAAATTTTTATTTACAGAAATCATATTTGACACAGACTCTTACTTTACTGCTATCAAATCTGATAATCAATTTTAAGAATAATTAGTAGTAAAACAAACACCAACAAAAAAACTTGCAGTTGAGATTTCGACCATTTTTTTGACTAGTTGGAGTGCTCAATTTTAAATTGGTCCTCTGTGCAGAATATAATTTTTAAACATTTTCTGGCCTCAAGTAGGATTTATCGTTAATATAAATTTTGACTATTTTCCAGCATAAACGAAGCAGGAAATACAAAACTAAGATGCAGAAAATAGAAAATAAACATATTTTTTAGTACCACGTTTGTTCAATAGACTTAAAATTAGAAAATAAATTTTTAAAAAAATTGTCACACATAACTTAAGTGGAATTTTTAATGGTGATACCATTTAAAATTCCACTCTCTCCGTTTTGGTGAGAAAAATATACATCTATTTGTTAGCACACTTTTCAAACGTAGTTTTTAAAAATATGTTAATTTTCGTATTACAACTTTAAAAAGAACCTTTCAGAACTATCAATTAAAATATGCACTCTTTTTATTTTATTTATTTGCACGCTTTATTCTTTTTAATGATTAATGAATTTACTTTCTGACACTTCAAAAATAAAAATAAAAACTTTTTTTAAAATTGGAGCAAAAAAATTATTCTTTAAAACTTTTTTTTATGTAAAAAAAAAATAATGAGAACAAAATTGGATGCATATAAACATCTCTCTATGATAATGTGTTAAAATCATAAGTTTATTTATTTGCTATATCATAATTCAGATTTTTAAAATGTTTAAAACATAATAATCGATTAGACATATTTCCTCTTCTTTGAATTCTGACTGACGTAACCCTTTTTCCCGATTATATAATAACATGTATTATATATTAGACTTACACCACTTTCCAAATGGACTTGTTCCACTTTCAAAAATAACTGCACGTGTGTTACTAATAGAAATATTGATGAATGAAATTGTATTCCTTAAATATAACTTCATATATCTTAAATGAATTTAATTACCAGAATGAATCGTTGCTTGTTGCATACGTGAAGCAATATTAAATTGTTTAGTTTAGGGAGAAAAATATGCATATTTCTATATTGTTTCATTCAGTTATTTACTTTATGAATGATTTTTTTTAAATATTACATAGTACTGAAGAACCTATGCAATAAGAATACTTACCATAATACATTACATTTTAAATGCTAAATTTTAAAATGCTACATTACCATTGTAGCATTTTAAAATTTTATTTGTTATACGTACGAACTTATGCAAACTTAATGCTCACAAAAATAATTTCTTCTTTGTTGTTGGGCTAAAAGACCTCTACAAAAGAAGAAAAAGATTAGCAGGATTGTTCCAAGAAAGTAAAAGATTAATGATGTCATCTATGGTCGATGTATGAAATGGGTTTCATTTTAGCTTTTAATTCTATTTCCCCGAATTCATTAAAATTCCAATACACAACTTAAAAACACCATAGAAAATTTTATGTAGAAGAATTTGCTTTTGGGCAGCTTATAAAAAGGTTGGAATAGCACTAAATGTGATTTATTTCATTATTAGCATACAAAGTATATAGATGGTCAGAGTAAAAAAAAAATTTTTTTTTCTTTTTTATTGTTCAGGATGTTCCGTAAAGACTATCCTTCATGTGTATTTTCAGAATCTTTGCCAAAAATGAAACAAAAAAAAATACTAATTGGAAGTCGCAAAGTTAATATCTAAGTAAAAAGCAAAGGAAAACGAAATCATACTTCTAGCAAGCGAGTGTTATAAGAAGATTTAATTTTAGGTTTAAAACCTGATCAGGGCTCGAAAAACAGCCCGTCCGCCCGTCCTCGGCGGTCAAAAATTTCCCGCGGACAACGAATTTCTCGAATCCGACGTCCGCGCGGACGGCCATTTTCCCGTTAATTTTCGTGATACATTTTCAATTTTTGTTACTAGAATTGATGTTTTCTCTGTCTGGGAGTACTGCAGTGTTTGAAAGGGGCTTTTCAGCAATGAAATTACAGAAAAAAACACACATTACTTACTGGTCTTAAACAAGAAGCGTTAAACGTAATTATGAACATCTACCTAAATGGAAAACCCCTTTCAGATTTCTGTGCAGAAACCTCTGTAAATCATTGGCTTGATTGTATAACTGGCAAACGTCATATTTGATTCATTTAAAAAACGCAGTACCCTCGGATAAATTGACATTCCAGATAACTTGACCTTTGTCATTTAAATTATTTCATAAAAGAAATAAATTATTTCATAAAAGAAATACTAGGTTTTACTATTAGTAACCTAGTATTTCTTTTATTACTGTATAATGTAATCCTAGTAACTACTAATTCATTGTGCAATTTATATAAATGTTTGTAATAAATAAGAGAAAATTATATTTTTATTTATTTAGAAGCTACGGGTTAGTTTCAAAGGAGGACGGGTACATTGTTGGGCAAGCCGTCCTCGGGGACGGGTAAAATTTCTGAGTTTTTTCGAGCCCTGAACCTGATGGTATTTCAACTATATCATCTTTTAACTCCTCTCTATTACTCTCCTCAATCAAACCTGTCTTGTTGTTTATTAGATTCTCCTTCCAGCAATGTGATTTCAAAATTTAATTAATTATTAAGTAATTTATCCGCGTAGATATTAATGTGTGTGCTTTTTTATTTTTATTTTTAAAAAGGGGCGCCAAAGAGACATTAAAAGCAGTCTATATAGAACGTCCTGTTCATTAAGGCAAACGATTCTTGATAATGGAGGTCAACTTAAATAGATATTCAACTCAGAGGGTGATCAAATCGATGGTTTTGCTATACTTTTTATGATAAAAAAATAATATAATAAAAGATAAAATATGATAATATTTCCTTAAATTGTTCCTATTTATGATTTTTCTTTCCAAAAAATTAAGAGAAAAAAATACTAATTTTTAAAACAATAATACTGGCTACTATCAACTTATTTTCCTAATATGAGTTAATACTACAAAGCTGCTTCATAATAATTTCCTAATAGTTATTTTTTGTTTGGAAAATAGCGCATTTTAGTGTATTTTGAAACTTGGTTTTTTATGTTGTTTAAAGGATCTGCAATATTATAAAAATTTTCTGCATGCAAATGTTGTTATCCTTCAAAGCGAATCGCATTGTATGAAAAATTTATTTCTATGGTTGCTTCAAATTTCAATGTTGTAATCTGATCTTTAAAATTGTATTCTGATGTAAATTTTCAAATTCTACATAATCAATTCAAAAAAATAATAGTAAACTACTCATGAACAGCATACATTTATTAAAAAAATCTAACAATATTAAAAATATAATTGTATAACAATGTAAACAAAAGAATAATGAAAATGAAGTTTAAAAGATGATAAATGAGCTGAAAAAAGTTTCTCTCTCTCTCTTTCTTTAAATTACACTACGTCAATTGTCCAAAATAATTTTTATTTTCACTTTCTTCGGAAAGTAATTTTTCCATGAAAATTTCATGTAGAATTTCTTCCTCTTGAAGATGTTCAAGAAGAAAATGGGTGCTGTGTCCAAAATTTGAGTTTTGAATTTCGAAGTGTTCTTCACTTTTTTTTCTCTCTTCTAATTTAAGAAAGAAAAAAACAGTTTTAAAATACATAGTACACATACATATATGTACTCATAGTTAAACTAATGATATCCATTATAGCTAATAATAACTAAAAATTATATAATTAAATAATAACTATAATTGTTATTATTAAATCAATTTTCAAAAATTTGTTTTGCCTGGATATATGAAGAAAAAAAAGTTTGGTTAAAATCTCAAAAGTCATATTTTTAAAGAAAAAAAATTGCCGAAACTCTATAACAATACATTATTAATACCTGCAATTCATTTTATTTATACGACAATACATTTATTTATACCTTCAATTTTGTACTTCCTAAACTTGTATTTAAGTTATTACTATTATATATTACTATTAAAAGGAAATAAATTCAACTTAGTCTTAATTACATAAAATTTGATAAAATATGCTTCTAAAATATTTGAAATGCATTTTAATACAAATTTGGATTGCAAAATTATGAATATAAGATGTAAAAAAATGTCACCAAACGAATTTTAATCTTTTTTTATACTTAACTAATTTTGATTTAAAGTATATTTTAAACTCGATACTTAATTTAAACTCTGTCTAAAGATTCCACTTTTTGTCTAAAATTACTAAAAAGTTGTAAAGTAATAAACGAGAATGTAAGAATATTTGCCAACGCTAAGATTGCAAAAGAATTACTTAGTGGGATTTCCAATAGTTACTACATTTCTTCTTGTTTCTGTTTGCTTAAAAATAATACATCTTCAGGTGAATATATAATATTTCATTTTAAAATAACCATATGCTTTAATCAAATAATCAAATAACCATATCAAATAATACGTTTTAATTAATTTTGTTTTATAGTATATTTAATAACCGACGTTGAACAGTCAACCTAATTCTGAGTATGACGACTATCAATGTTCATCTCTGATGTCTTGTAATTTTGAACCCTACCCAGAAAACAAGGGAACTCCTAGGTCAAACATTGGGACAAACTAGCCTTCGTGGTGGACTAAGCGGTATTTAAGTTACATTGAGAGGAAAACCTTTCACGGTTACCGTGACGGTAAGGGGACTCTAACCCATGATCCATTACCACTAAGCATATTTTACATCACCACTGTGGTCGGTGCAAACCGGGTGCAGAATTCGTATCAACCAGCCACCGCTGGTATTTGAACCTGGAGCACTTCATTAAGAGTTGTTATTAATTTAGATATGAACTGTATGAAATTAGCTAACTATAAAGGTCCTTCTTTTAAAACACAGAAAATAAGCGATTGAGAAGCCGTGAGATGTGCGTGTCCTTATTAAGAAGGGTGCCGAAGGCCTTCTCATTGTTATACTATCATTCATGATATCATAAGTAATATGAAAGTGCGGTAAATGTTATTAATTAAATATTATTTAAGGCACTTAAGAAAACAATATAAAGAAAAGTATAGAGTCGCTCGCTTTGTTTTAATTGCAAAATATTTAGCTGATAATATTTACCAAGTACAAGAAATTTTTTTGCATTAGACATCACGAAAATAACATTTATTGTCTTTATATATTAATACTATTTTAATTCAAAAAATTTTTAACATCATATTTTCGATAATTTTTTTTTATATAAATAAAGTATCCAGAAAATGAAAAACGTACCTTCATTTAGAATCTTGTAGATTCTATAGTCATTGGTTTTTTTGATGCATTTAATGCATCTGAGTTTCAAAAGTGCAGCCCGCACTCTTTGCTTAGCTTTACAAATAGCTTTCGTGTCATCCGCATTCCAAAGTCCTTTCACTACAGCCCATTCCTAATAAAAAGTCACCAAACTATGAAATTAATCAACAAAAAGAATTATAATAACTTAATCAGTAATATTTTCTTATGACTTGCGGATAATTTTCTTCTTCTCCCCAATCCAAGTAGCTGTTGGGAGGAGTGAAGGGGGAAAACACGTTTCAAGAACTTTTCCTGTTGTTCCCCTAAATATTGTTCTTTCCTTTCAGGGACTAATATATAATCAGGGATTTTATATCTATGCTTGAGACCTTGAGGGACTGGTTTATATTATAAGTATGGAAGCTAGCCTTCGTCTCCTATGCATATTCTTTGTTTTAACTATATTATGTAGGGGTCAATATTTCAGACAAACTTTCGTATCGGGTCGGTGAGAAAAAAGAAATCAGGGGAGAGAGAAGCTTCCCTCTTTGATGTCATGTTTTCATTGCAGCAGACATTCTTAGACTTTGTGTCAAGGGGAGTTCCTTCTATAAGCAATACTAAGCAGCAACTTTTTCAAAACTTCTGTTTGCATTTTCGTAGAAGAAAGGAGGAGATTGCATAGTTTGTTTATCAAAAGAACTTCCTTCGCCACAAGGTCTAAGTTCGTCTGTTGCTACGGAAACAAGAAATAGCGCATTTTCAACCACTCTAATCCCCTTTCTCTTGCCGACCTGAGGCAAAATTTGTCTTAAATGTTGACCCAACTCTTCTACATGAAATAGTTAAAACTTCGTAACCATGGTCACCGCCACTGCACCAGTCGTACGGCAAGGAGAGTTCTTTTCATAGACAGACTATAATTGCCAATATGTAGCCACTAGCAAATGAAGAAGATGTATATAGAATTTTTATTACGGGCATTTTCTGAAAACTTACAGAGTAAGAAATGAAAATGATGTGTTAGAATGATTTTCCAACATTATAATTTTTGCATGAATTACATAAACCAATCCAAAGTTGCGTAATATATGCAATATAGAGTTGTTTAACATATACGACTTTACGACATTTTAAAGTTAAATCGCGTTTTTCAGGAAACCATATTACTTAACCTGATCTTACTCATACCTCAGAAGTAAGTTCTCTACAATGAAACTAAACTATTTCATATATCTGTTTTTAAGAAGCTTCAAAATTTTATTCTCCCACACACACACACACACACACACACACACACACACACACACACACACACACANTTGAGAACTACTTTGCTTATCCCCTTACAGTTTTAAGTTTGTCATTAAATTGATGTAAAAATTTGTAAATCTTAGAATATAAATTTATTTGATCACAATTAAATTATATAATAAAAATATATTATGTAATAAAAATAATTTTTTACGTATGATTATCTTTGGCTAAATAAGTTTCAACTGTTTTCTTGCATTAAATGTATTGTAACCCTGTTTTTAGACTGAGGCTACTCTTTATAGTTTAAGAGCTTGAAATTCAAATTCATTAAAATTTTGAAAATTATTCCGAAAAGCTTTGTTTTTGTGTCTGACTTCGTAACCTTAAACCATTAAACTTATTAAACATACCATGTTTAATGCAGTAAGGATTCTAGAAATATTTATGAACTGAAACGAATGACTAGAAAAAGTCATTAAAAATTTTCCCTCGAGATTATTACTGTCGATTTCTTTGCTATCTTATTATGTCAGTAGTTGCGGATCAAAGAGAAACATTTATTTTTATTCATCTAGATTTCAATTGAATGAAAAAAAGTCAAACTTTAACTATATTTTAGCAAACATACTTTTCATATATATATATATATATATATATATATTCCTAGAATTATCAAACTTAAATAGAGCTTATAAGGCGCGTTCTGCATCAGAAGTTGAAAAAAGAATGAAAAGTTTTAGAAAAGTTTAATTGATATTTGTCGACTTTTCCGAAGTAAAATCATGGTTCTCTTTAAAATTAAACTTCAATGAATAAATCAAAAGCGGAATCAAAATTAGTATGTAGCATCAAAATTTTTGAATGCCTCCAGAGTACGTAACACTTTTCAAGGGTTAAAGGGTTAAATTGTCAGATCAACTGGTTCAAAAATCGCATCTGAATGCGGTGACACTAGAAATAGATAGGGGCGTTGTAAAAATTTAGATGTAGTCAAAAATCAAAATTACGTCAAAATTCAAAGATCCTTCAAAATTCGATTGTGTAACAAAAATATTGCTGACAATTTTTATTACTGGTTTTAATTCAGCTAGAAAAAAAAGCATTTTTATAAGAAGTGATAAAGTCTTAAAATACCTGTTTAAGATTTTATGATCTGATAAAAGTTAGCAATATTTATTCGCTTATTTAGTAGACGCTAGAACCTACTTCAGTTTGAACTTGACAATATAAAGAGATTCTTTAGGAGGAAGGATCATTTTATAAAATACAAACGCTCACTGAAAGAGGAAGCGAAGATGAAAGTTACTGCGATATTTTGCTCAGTGTATTTTTTGGACGGACACATATTGTAATTTGTGGCAATAATAGTAAGTAGAAGTATCTTCAACGCTCTGCCAGGAATCAAATAGGAAACAAAATTTTGATTTAAGGAACTATCCAAAAATAACATTAACAATCTTAGAAATTTTATTTATGGTATAATACTCCCTGCACTACAATATCACTAGCTAAACCAACTTTTCCTCTAACAATGCCGTTATAGAGGACCAATTAGCAAATATTTTTTATTATTACCTTTTCATTATACTCAATTTTTCTCTCATAAGTATTTTTTTATTAGGAATTCAGCTATATTTATTAAATTAAACACAATTATATTAAATTAAACACAATTCAAAAATCTAAGTAGTTTTTTTAATTTATAAATTAAATTTTCCTTTGAAATTAAATATACTTACAACCAGTGCATTATACAAATAAATCAAATAAAAAACGCTAGAGCACTTTATAATTCAGTTATAGACGTTTTTTACTAAAGATAATATATTTTGATTATTTCCAACAATTTTCTGATAATAATAAGAACAAAAATTATTAGACACATTTACACACATCTATATTCAAATACCCCCTCTCCTCTTCACCCAACCTTTAACAATATGTAATTAAGTTGAGTCAAAACCTTGTTCCTTATACTTCAATAACTTTTATTTGTGTTTACCAGCAATATTTTAAGCTAAGTAGATCTAAAAATGGTACCTAAACAGACTCAAAACATATTTTATTCCGATCAAATATAAAGTATTAAAATGTAAAATCGCTCAAAATAAAAGCAAAATTCAAAAAATTATTTTGTATAAGCTTTTTGTTTAAAATAAATGTTAAAAAAATTTTTTATTGTCAGCAAATGTGTAATTAAATCATTACTTTAGAATTTTGGTTGTGTTGTATATTTATCTGCATTTTTTTCCGTGTGCCCTTTTTCCAATGAAACTTACAGTTGACCAATTATATCAAAACTGGCAATTTTTTTTGACGCTCTTCTTATTTAAGCACTTTACCGACACAAAGCGGATTAGCAACATACGCACGTCCGATATGCCGCATGTCACCGGTGATATTTCGATTCAGTATTAACTAAACCAGTGTTTTAGACGTGGAGTCCTCGCTCTACTGGGAAGCAATTTGATTGTAAAGTGAAAGCTATTAAAAATGGACTAATAAAAAGTTTAAGTCGACGCTATATTGATGTTTGCGTCTGTCATTTGAAAATTCTATCGTCTGATTTAAAAGATAGATTTTAAAAGATAAAGATAAATTTTAAGAATTGAAAGAAAAAAAATCGATTTCTCAAATTGGGCGATGCAGCAATCAATGTTATCAGATGTGCCTGATATTTAAAATGTGCAATATCGAATAGAACTCACAGAAATATAAAATGAGTCGGTTAAAGCTTTATTTAATATTAAAAAAAAGTAATGACATGACTTCGTAAGGAAATTGAAATCAAACATTCAAATGTAACCAAATGTGCAAGAGAGCTACTGTTACCGTTTCTATCTTAAATATTAAGTTGAATGTAGATTTAGTGCTGTAAATGATTTGCTGCTAAAAATAAACAACTTACTTTAACAAGAGAGTATAACTAGAGAGTGAAGTTAACTAAATCAGAACCTGACATAAAATCTCTTTTCAGCGAGTGCAAGGATCTTTCTACATTAAAATAATAAATGAATAACAATAATTGAAATAATATAGAAAAATCTTTCAGTAAAATTATTTTGTACTTAAAAAATTTTATTCTCCATTATAAGTTCTGAAAATTTATTCACTGTGTTGGCTCAATAAATTCACAGTGAATTCTTCATGAAACCTATGTTTAGTGAATCATTCTATATTTAAACAATAAAAAATTACCTACATGTTTAAGATAAGAAAGGTTTAAGTTAGTTTAAAGTGGTTTAAAGTGGTTTTTAGGTTAGTTAAAGTGGTTAGTTTAAAGTGGTTTAGAAAATTTATAGTAGCTAGTGGTTACAGTGATTAAACTTTTAGTTTAATGTTCAGTTTATTGTTTAGTTTATAATAGGGGAAAAAAACAACAAAACTCTGGTTTAGATTTTATTTTATGACCGTCGTTGAACAGCCGACCCAATTTTATGGGTTTACGACTACTAATGTTCAACTCCGTAGTCTTGTAATTTTGAAAACAATCCAGAAGACAAACAAGGGTACTCCTGGATCGAGTATTGGGAGAAATTTGTCTTCGTGGAGGACTTTTTTGATGGAGCTAACCCGCATTTGCGTTACATGGAGAGGAAGACCACGAGAACCTCACACGGTTAGCCGTCGTATCTGCGCTTTCCGTTCTCTCAGATGAAATTGCGTGCTTTCTGTAATTGTAGTTTAATTATAAGATTTGGCGACAAGAAGCCGATTGGTTGATTATTGATCGCTATAGTATTCAGATAAAATCCCAAATTAAAAAATAATTGGGCGCATTTTATAGGTTCTGGGGATTTCTTAGAGAATACATTCAATGCAAGAAGGTTTCCGCCCAACTTAATACTCAGCCACTGAAAAAAAAAATTAATAACAATAAAAAATTCAAACATTGGAATGCTTAATTCTAGACAGTAGAATGCCCTTCATTTAACTTACTTTATATACCTTAGAATCATCAGGACGGAATTGCGAGCTGCTCTGATGTCTCCAATGAAAAAAGAATATTTTACTTTCTCGGTTAATCCAATAGAGCTTATCTCCAAAAGTTCCCCAGTTGAGATGTGGAATGAGAAAGTTTTGAAGCAATTTTATACGTTGAAATTTAGAGTTTGAGCTCATGATCAAAGCTAAAAAAGAAGTTTAAAATTACTTTATAAGTAATAGTAATTATTACTTTAATAAAGTAATAATTACTTTAGCAATACTACAATATATTAGCAATATTATAAGCATGAAAAAAATATGCATAGGCAAATTTAAAATAGCGTTTTCTCAAATTAATACTTTTCCCATTAGCAGATGCAATGACGGTGCTTAATAATTTGTCAAAAGAATTCCTTAAAATTTTTTTAAAATTTTATTTTCCATTTTTATACGTTGAGTATTAGAGTTTAAGCTCATGATCAAAGCTAAAAAAAATTTTTTTTAATTACTTTATAAGTAATAGTAATTATTACTTTAATAAAGTAATAATTACTTTAGCAATACTACAAGCATGAAAAAAATATGCATAGGCAAATTTAAAATAACGTTTTCTCAAATTAATACTTTTCCCACTGTCAGATGTAATGACAATGCTTGATAATTTGTCAAAAGAATTCCTTAAAATTTTTTAAAAATTTTATTCGCAAATTGAAAACTTGCGATTTTTATAGAACAAATCATTTGGTTCAACTTTTTACCACAGGAAAATAAATTTTAACAATTATTTTTACCATTTTAATTTCCCATTTCAGATTAAAAACACATTTTATAAAACATATTTCAACTGATTAAAAACATATTTCAACTGTCACAGTTCTTAAAAACCACACACGATAGAATTCTACTCTGGAAAAAAAATACTGCAGCTTGCAAGAATCACAAAACACTAGTCTATTTATTACTCGCATGATAAAAGTCAAATATACTTCACAGTTATTTTTTTTTTTTTTTTACAAAAAATTTATTTGTAAATGGAATGCAAAATCTTCTGCATGAGGTTTATTTAAAATTTGAACGATATGTTAACTTTAATTTTGATAATATCAATAACATCAGACTTTAAATAAATGCTCTTTATAATTTAACTTGCTTAGTGTATTTTTTCGAAATTTTTAAGTAATGTTTAACGCTAGGCACGGTATTAACACAATTAAATTAACAAATTGTTATCCTATATAGTCATCCTACCAAATTTGAAAAATATGGTATTCCCAAACTAAACCATTGATGAATTAGTTTGAGAGAAAATCTCAAGATGACACTTTTGGTTTGTTTCAGCAACAGCAAATAGGGGCAAAACTAAGCATCTTATCAGCTCGAGGGGTCTTTTATTTGTTGAGACGATAATTTAAGTTATGAAATCAGACACAATATACATACCTTCTCTGAATAAACATGCCCTTTTTTTCGACGAATTCTAATTTTCTATGAAATTTTGAATGAAGAGAATAAAAAATATTAATGAAATTGGTTGTCATTTTCGGAATTAAAAATTTTCCAAAACGCGATATTTTTAATATTTTTTTCCTCAATATTTTGCATTCTGTTGCTAAAAATTACGTAAGTTTACAATTATGATGAAATTTGTATGTATGAATGTTTTATAATTTTTCTTCAATTTTTAAATTAAGTAATAAAAAGTAAATATCAATCTTAATTATAGTTCACTTAAAATTATGTTTGACGAAACAAGTTTTACAATTGTATGCATTTTTTTCTTTCTTTCTAATTGCTTAAATTCTTCCAGAGATGGGAGAGACGTTGTGAAATATTCCAATTGTAAAATTAACATTAAGAGATCCAATCTTTTGCAACACTCTTCTGCTTAAACCATAAAAACCCTATTTTCAAACTGCAGTTATCTCCCTTATTTTGATGGCCAAAAACCTAAATCCAATGAAAAGTAGATTTTATTCAGAATCAAATTTTGCATCAAATTTTGTAACTTAAACTGTTTTGTTTGCCCTACATTTAACACATTAAAGTTAAGATTCTCGAATCATTAAGATTTTTTTTTTTGATATCTAAATCAAAAAAGTTATTAAGAGGATCTTTTTTTGCCAAATAATTATTAATTTATAAATATTATTCTGTTGTAATTATATTCGAAAGCATTTTTTTTTATTTTAAAAGTTTTCATATTTAAAACGTTGCATTGAAAATTTATGGAAATTAAAAGTGTCGATTTTAAAACTACCTCTAAATAAATTTTCTGGCTGCGCTCTCTGTGCATGATCTAACTTTTCCCCCCCAAGAGCAGGTTGCGGGAAAGCTAACTGTACTTCACTCTCATGTTCTGGAGTAGGCTTTTCTGCTTCACATGCTGATTCGTTGATGTGAGCAAAGCAGTACGGTTTAAACGCAACATTTTCTGTTTTCAGCAAAGTATTCACATTTATAATCGATATTATTTCAAAAAGTATCCTACCTTTAAAAAATTTAACTATATCTAGAATTATAAATTGAATTAAATTATTTAATTAAAATATGAATTAAACTTAAATATGAATTAAATTTAAATATGAATTAAAACTATTAAAAGTTTATATTGAAATTATTAAATTTAAATTTTAACTAAAATTACTTAATTTAAATCACAAAATTATAATTTAAACTTATAAATTAAAATTTCATTTTAAGCTTTTAATAAAATATAAATAAAAAATATTTAACTGACTTAATAAAGGTTCTATATAATAAAATAATAATATAATAAATATAATAAAAGTTTAACAAAAAAATATTTTTCAAAAACTTTAATGAAAGATATTCAGTTTTAAAACACCTTACTAGATCAAAATTAAATAAATTAAATGTAACTAAGAGTTTTTAAAAACTTACTTGTTTATAAAAACTAATGAGTTCTCAATAATGCGATAATTTTAAAATAATATAAAAACGTACTTACGTATCACAAACTGAAATTTTTAATAGGGGCGTAGATGCTAAATATAGTCAATCATTGTTTGGCAACACATGTTCCTATTCTCAAGCATCAAGTTTTGTTTGCAAAAACAAAACAATAATATGCATCTTTGCCAAGTTGCGCTTTTTAAATTGGTAAAAGATATTTTAGTTTTTATCTATTTTGCACTTTCAAATAAAAGTATCAACTTGCAGTCGTATTGGCTGTTGCTACTAATTTTGCGAAAAGAAGTGCCCGCCTACAATGACATCATTGAATCAAAGTCTAAGGAACCAATGAATTATTTCGGAGATTACTTCGAACATAGCCGTAAACCGTTTTCTTGCGATAAAGTTTAATCTTGAAATATTTTTAACCCAATCTGTGAAAATGCCTGATCTAACTTTCTCTCAAAGTACGAGAATAGAAATCTTCAATTTCTTAACAGTGGTTTTTTATAATCATGTTTTTCTGTTCTATACGGGTTTGCTTGTTGATAAAAACGAAGCAGTACGGAGTAAACAAATATACATTGAAAATTATTAAATTTAAAAAAAAAAAAAAAAATATTCATACGAAATTTTAGACAAAATATAAACAAAAAATCAGTAACTGATAGATGTATAATATACATTAGCGAAATAAAAGCAGCTATTATACAAATATTTAAATAAAAGCTATTCAGTTTTGAAAATCTTACTCGATCGAGTAAGTTTAATTAAATAAATTAAACGCAAATTAAATTTTTTAAGACTTACTTCTTGAACAATTTGCTTTGAATCAGGCGAAAATAACAATATAAGAGTAGTGGAAACTCATCTTTTTATACATTTTAAACTGAAACTTTTAAGGAGGGCGTAAATGATCCAACCATTGTTTATTAACATTGGCTGTTAATTTTATTAAATGAAATGCCCGCCTATATCTGACTGTGACATCATTGAATCAGTAGCCAAATGGCCAATGAATTCTTTCAGAGATTTTATCTAGCATACCTGTTACCCTTTTTTTTTTTATCTTAAGAGAATGAAATACGGGGAGAAAATAATTTCCCTTTTGATACATCTTGTTTGTTCAAAAATTTCAAATAAGATAAGCTCGATTTATCTTTCTGGAGTTTTTCAATCTAAAGAGAGAGAGAGAAAAAAAAACATAATTCAATCGCTTTAAACATTTGAAAGAGATTAAAATTCATTTGGAAACACTTATGGTGCTCTTAATGGGAATTCTTTTGTTCTTGGACCTTTTTTCATTATTATTATTCTACATATCTTATCTAAATATTATTGTTATTTTTTTAGTTGTTTGGTCGCAAGGATGTATATAATCTAACGTATGTATTTATAATAAAGCGCACAGCACCATATTGCATAGGTTGCATGTAAATGAGCCAATCATTTCTTATAATAATTAAATATAATTTATCAAGCGTTGATGAAAAAGTTATAGAACACTTTCAAAAAGCTTTCTTCAAATAGTAAAAATACGTTTCAGGAAAACTTCTAATAAGAGAATTTTTTTTATTTAACACCATAATTTCAAAACGAAAAACAAGTTCTATAGAATATTCAAAACTATACAAGAGAAATATGAAAATGAATTTTTAAGCTGTAAATTCACATTAAATAAAGTTCAAAGCTTAAAGTCAAAGTTCATTGCCATTTCATTGTGAGGTGGGAAACTAAGAAAAATTGAAAGCATGAAGGGAAATGAGAATAGTCCGTTTAAGTCTTAAAAAAAAAAAACACATTCCATTTAATATTCAAAACTATTAGAAAGAAACATGAAAATGATAATTTAAATTACGAATTCAAATTAAATATTAAAGTTTAAAAGAAAACTTTTCCATTCCATTATGAGGGTAAATATAGGAAAACTTCAGAACATAGAAACAGTATTGTCGGTTTAGGTCTATTTCCGAGTTAATAAATTTCGATCTATTATAATGTTTAATGCGGTGCGTAGTTAGTCAAACACATTTAAATTAGTCAAACACATTAAATGAAGAATAATGCGCACGAACAGTATGAACCGGATTGTTTACTTCTCAAAAGGTGAATTAAACTTGGAACAAATTTCAAAGATTAACCCACCAAGTTTCGAATAACTTTGAAAGCTTAAAAGTTCATATAAAATCGTTTGACTAAAAATAATGTTGGAAACAATTGTTTTTCGAACTTACATTATCGTTTGCAGTTTTCAAAATGAACTCAACTTTAAAAGTTAGCAAAACTTGTATGTGATTAAATAACTGGGCTGTTTTATCATATTTTTATACCTTTCATCTGTAAATAATTTTCTGCAAATGAAAAGAACTGCTGCGAATATTTTGAAATAAATAATAAACCAAGACTTTACTGGAAGCACAAAAAATCATCTTTTTTAAATAATGAAAGAAGAAAAAATGAATAGTTCTTTAAAAGGTATGCATTTCATTTTTTTGTTTTATTGCTATCTAAAATAATAGCTTGTTAAGATTATTATTATTTTTTAATTTTCTAATAATAACTAAAAGTATGCACCCACTTTATCATAGTTAAAAAAAAAGAGAAAAGATTATCGAAAAATCAAAAACACAATGTTAATCCTAATATCCATAGAGTATATTTATGCTGTTTATAATTTTTTACGATAACTTATAACTATATTTTATTTTTAACTTAAAAGGAAAGTAAGAACAACAGTAAAACTTGTAAAAACCAATTGACTAAATTAACTGAAATAATTTCGTATATATTTATAATGGCTCTCAAAAATAAGTATATATCTTAAAATACCTTTATTAAAAGACACAAATTTTGATTAAGGTATAGCATGTATATAATAAATATGAAATTAATGGGAATGATACGTCGAAATAGTCAATTACGTCGACAAATATTTTCCAATTAATAAAAATTTACTTTGCTGGAGAGTACCTCAGTTGAAATATTATAGAAAATTGAATAGAAATATTGAATACAATTCATGATATATTGAAATATTATGATATATTATGAAATATTGAATAGAATTTTTTTCTGTGAAACTTTTATAAGTAAGCGTGTAAGCGTCATAAAGTTGAATACATATTTAAATTAAAATTTGTTTAAAATAAAAATTTTTTAAGGAAAATATTCAAAAGACTCTTTTGTTTTAATTAAACTAAAAATTAAAATTCTAAAAATTTAGATAATTATTTTAAATTAGCGAAGGATTAATTTTGAATTGAAGGAAGATAAAAATGGCTTTAAATAGAATAAATTCATCTTGAATGTTATGAAAATAAAAATATATCAGAGATTCTTCAAAAAGGGTGTCATTTAAGAGGACGGTAAACTGAGTAAGAAACGTTTCATAACAAATTTTCTTTCACTTTCATAAGTGATTTCAAATTTAAAATATATAAAAAGTTTAAGCAAAATTAGAATAATCCTTGAAATTTCAAATATTGAAGAAATTTTTTTAAAAAAATATCGAAATAAAAATAAATTATGAGAGAATAACGCAATAAGTTAACCTCTTTTTCAATAGTTTGCTTGAATTTTCATACTTTGATTTTTTTTAATTAGAAATTGAAACTTCATGGCTTACTCTAGGTTTGCTTGAACTCACTTTTTCTGTACTTTAAATTTTAAATTAGTTATGGAGATCAAACAGAATTTGTGCTGAAAAGTTTCTCCCGTAGTATAGCGTCTTCTTAAAAAGATAGAAGATGATTTATGAAGTACAATTGACTCTCATACTCTCATCATGACGGCATGAACTTTTCATATATTTATTCATTACTCATTTAATTATTCTGTTAATTGGGGAAAGATAAAGTGTCATTGCCTAACATATTTTTATTATTTGTTGGATAAATTCTTTCAAAATAAATTTAGACAATGTAAAAGCATTCAACAATCGATCTTTCAAAATGTAGGAATAAAAATATTCTTTTCAGTTGACTGTTTAAAACACAAGATCAAATAAATTGTATATTTAGTCTAAAGTTTTCCACTTTTTTCAAAAAAAATTATTTTACTAACTTAATTTATGCGTAATTTACATATTAAGAGCATATTAAGTATTAGAACTTGTAAACAATGCGTGCAATTTTAAATTTATAAATTATGTGTAATGTGATAATGAATATTTTTTTCCAAGATTAAAGGACAGAAGTGAACAAGAATGTCCTAAAGGTAGAAATTAAATCAAACCGCAGTTTAATGTTTCTTTCTTTCTCTTTTTTTTTTTTTGTACTGTTTAAACATAAACTACTAAGGACACACTGGAAATTTATATTTTTGCAGAACAAGTTACATTAATTATTCCAAAATAAAATCTATTTAAAAATGCCTGTCTATGACTGTGTATGGTGGTTCAACGATTCTGCATAAAATTTCATTTCTGGGCAATTCTTGTAATGAATGTATCGTTTTAAAAAATAAATTAATTAATAAATTAATGAATAATACTCAAAAGCTTTAATTTAACTAGTTTCTTAAACTTATTTTTACTTTAAAAATGTTTTATGCAAAAAGAGTTATGAATTAAATTAGAAATTATCTATTAATTAAAATCTCTGTCATAGTAATTCTGTCCGTGTGGAAAGAATCTTTTGACTATGTCAACCATCATCTATCAAAAGTTTCCCCAAGATTGAATCGAGTTAACATGTCTTATATATTAGTGAATTGATGTTTAATAATCGTGGTGGTAGTTACTCCTCATGCTTTTAAAGGAATTAAAGTGAAAGGGACAAAATATTGAAAAATAATATTTTTCTAAGCCAAGTTAGGACCAATTGTCTTATTATGTGTCTTTTTCTTCAAATTTGGTCAATAAAATGGTCATGAATAATAAAATAAAAACTTAATTATAAAAGCAAAATGCAATATCAAAGGTGTGGACAGCCGAAGTGGTAAGTAATAAAAATATTCTTACTTTTAAGCTGATTTGGATGCAAAAATCATTTATCTCTAGTCTGAAAATACACCATATTTCACTTCTATATGAAAAATAAGCAGTCATACTAATAGATCATTCTTATTAAGTTAAAATATTTGACACTTTAGTACTCAATTTACTCATATATATTAAGGGACCGTTGTGACAAGCAAAAAAAAAGGGTAAACGTTTTCTTACTGAATTATGAATTTATAAAAAGGCAAAAGGCAAAATACGTTATAGATTTCTAATAATTTTAATATTTATCGATAAAAATATACATAATACATATTTATTGCTCCTCGTATTGCTCATAGAACATATTTCATGTTCAATATTTTCATGTTTTTATTTTTATATTCAATATTTTCATGTTCAAATTGAGTTGTTAGTTATAGTGTTTTTGATATAATAATGTATTGCTTTTAAGACGTGGAATTGGAGGGCTTTATTAGTTTTTCAATAAAAGAGAAAATCACTGTAAGAAGAATAAATTGAATAAAGGTAAGGGACACACAAATGTCACCTTTTATAGAAAACGATTCACATACACTATATATTTGCAATTATTATAGTCTTGTACACTTTCAAAATTAATCATAAGCCACATAGCAGTGTTAAAATAAACAATTAACCATTTAGAATGGAGATTACATGAATGTACTCATACCCATATGATATCTAGAAGTGGCTGTAGAAGAAGGCAAATAAAGCAACAAAAGATTATTGAAACAGCCTAGTAAATTTAAATAATGTTGCAGACTATTTATCACCTAAACTACTCCTTTTACAATATGCTTAAAAAACATCTGTTTTTACTTTTATGTAATTGAGACAGCTGGATTAGTTTCTGATGCCAAGCATAGGAAAAATTGATCAATAAATAAATATAAAATAGAATCTAGTATAGAATTCTCAACACTTTGAATTAAATGATACGCTTACAAATTAGACAAATAGAAAACAAAAACTTGTCGTATTTGATTAAAGTCAAATTATTTATAACTAATGACAGAATGTAGAGGTGTATACGAAATTCGTTTACAAAATTCGAAGGTACGAAATTCTAAATTCAGATTCGAAAATGTAGTTGGGAAAATTGTAATGGTCGCAATTTCGATTACACTGATGGAACTTTTTCTGATTTCACCATATTTGTAATACGAAATATTTGAATGCATTATCATAAAAATTAAAATGGGCTGAATGAATGAACTGAAAAAATGCGATACAAGTTGCATATAACATACCTCAAAACATTTGCGACCAAGCGCATAATTACAAATCCGATGTTTGTGACTGCTTTTGTATCAAAATTTATAAATCTCAATTTCATCCGATCATAAAATCTCTTTACTGCAATGCTAATCGATATTTGTTATTTTAATTCTCAAAAACATAGCTAGAATACAGAATAAAAAATGAATTAATGTGAAACTGCATGAAAGTGTTATCAATTAACGTAAAAACACGCAAATATTTACTGCTTTAAAAGCATAGTGTTAAAACGAATTTAATTTCAGTTTGCAAATGAATTAGGCTAAGTGTATGCTCAATTTTGTGCCCCCCAATTTTCATTTTTTGAGAAAGTTCTGACACCATTTAAATATTTTGACACACCCTCATTTGTTCTATAGTCATACTATGGGGTTACGAAATGGTTACAAGAATCATTTTTTATGTTTCCTGACAATAAACAGATTATTATATCTAAATTCAAATTGTTTTCTATTATCAACATAGATTTGGTTTCTCAGATTTAATAAATTTCTCTATTGATTTATAAGCTCTTATGAGATAACGCTTTTCATTTTTCTCTTACCATTGCAACTTCATTGAAAAATTTGTTCTTGAAATTCTTATTTAATTTTAAGCTATTATAAATTAGTAACAATAGTTATTTTTCACCAAGGAGGATATTTAGGAATCAAGGAAATCAAGGAAAAATTTGTTCTTGAAATTTTTATTTAATTTCAAGCTATTATAAATTAGTAACAATAGTTATTTTTCACCAAGGAGAATATTTAGGAATCAAGGAAATCAAGGAAAAATGTGTTCTTGAAATTCTTATTTAATTTCAAGCTATTATAAATTAGTAACAATAGTTATTTTTCACCAAGGAGAATATTTAGGAATCAAGGAAATCAAGGAAAAATTTGTTCTTGAAATTCTTATTTAATTTTAAGCTATTATAAATTAGTAACAATAGTTATTTTTCACCAAGGAGAATATTTAGTATTAGTACGAAAAGTTTTATTCGAGAAATTTGAAATGAAGTTTGCGTGACGGATAAACTTTTCAACAATAATGAATAAATAGTCCTTTTTTTCTATTTCGCGAATAAAGCATTTAAAATTGCAATAACATTCGTGCAATTGGACTTAATTCGCCTTAAGTTCATAAATGATAAAATTATATTTCGTCCATTTTCCATATGGTTTTTTTGACTTGCTGATTTAACAGTTAATTGCTGATTTTTATTACTGATTTAACAGTTATTCTTAAGCTAATTACAAAATCTTAAACTCTTTTATTCTATCATACTCCCTGCATATTTTTCTAAACAGCTTCATAATTTCGAGAGCAGAAAAACTTTGCGTAGAAAAATAAAATGAAAAGTGCGAAGATACTTGGATACACAAAAATATATTTTGTCACGCATAAACTTAACTAACTAGTCAAAACAAATAATAAACAAAGTAAAACAAGAGCGCTCACAAGTTTGTAGCGCTCTCCTGACCAAGCTATTGGAACCATATTTGCCAGATTCCAAAATTAAATCCGTAGAAAAAAAGATTTGTTTATTCAGAGAAAGTACGTTTTTGTGTTTTACTTTGTATTTTAAGAAAATCGCCTGCACTTATTAATTAGCATATTTGAGATCACCCCCTTAAGCCATCAAGATTCCAAGAATGTGAAAATCCGATCATTAGGATCAAAAATAATTCAGGGTGTTTCGTTTTTTTTCTTCTTTATGTGCACTGTACATTTTTATACACATTTCCTTGTTTTTTTATTATTTTTTTTTTGCAGCAAAACAAAATGTAACGTTAAATTAAAAACCAAAAATAGCGGAGGTGCTTTCGATTTTTTAATACAGAGAGATTATTTGTTCAATAAATTCTTTTAACATAAAGGACCCCACACAAATCTAAAGGAAATTTATTTTCTGCCTAATTGGCTGAAAATTTAATGTGTTTTAGTTCAAATTTGAAGTCCTAATCAAAAGTTCTTAGTGACACTGAATTGTTGTTTCATCGCTTTAATACAAGACATCTTATTCAGAAGGTTAGTAAGTAAGTATTTATTCATCGTTGCTGTTCTTTTTCCTGTAGCTGTTGCCATCCAACATATAATAAAATATTTATAATCATCTCATTAATCGATTCATGAATCGATTAATAATAATACTACAACACTAAGTCCAAAAATTTAAAGTTTCCTAGACGAAGCCTTAAACATAAATAGTAATTCTCAATTTTCTAATACTGTCACGACTGATTGCTTTTAAAAAAAGATACTTGGATGCATAAAAATATATTTAGTTGAATATTATATTAGTTGAATATTGAATATTAGTTACGCATAAACTTAACTGGTCATCAATTATTTGAATATTACTTACATTTTGTTGAGGAGGTCGATTCACTGCATCATAGATACATTCTATTTACTTCGTAGGTGAATACTTCAAAATAATTATTTTATTCACTAAATTTATACACAATCCATACATTTATTTAACGAATGAGCCGGCCAGGTGGCCGAGTGGTTAGCGTGTCTGACTGCGGAGCTAATGGCCGCGGGTTCGAATCCCGCTCTGGGCATGGATGTTTCTCTCTCTGTGTTGTCTTCTGGTGTGTAAATGAATGAATGTGGCCCACCCTATGAACGGGTTTGTGGCAGTATGGCGTGGGTAACGTTGCTCGCCTCCGTGACTTTGGTTCACAGGTGCCCACTGGGTAATGATAAATGAGCAACATTTCCGGCATCTTCCATGGCGAAGAACGAAAGTTCAGTGCCTGCCGTTATTACAAAAAATTTAACGAATGATGTAAAGGAATTTATAATAATTTTAACTCTTAAATTCATGTGTTATACTCGTATGCATGGGTGATGAATATATTTTTATTAATTTTTTAATCTTCTATGATTGAAGATTGTTGGAGAGTGAATTAAATCTAGAAGCAAAAATTAACTCTGACAGCAATTAACTTATCTAACCCTCTTAAGATGCTTTACTAACAACGCATAGGAATTATTTTTATTATTATTATTATTTTGTGAAACAAGTTGCATTAATTGTTTAAAGCAAACTATTTTGAAATTTCTAGATGAGACTGAATCTAGTATAGTGCAAAAAGTTTGATTAAAATTACCGTTGTAAGCATTTTTTGTTTGTCCGGTTCTGAAGGCCAATAAAATTTCTATTTGCAAACAACGAAAATTGTGAAAACCCATGAAGGTTTCGGCGCCAACTGGAAACAACAGTAAAATATACTACAAATTTTCTAAAGGAAAAAAATTCAATTGATTAATTATTACTAAAGTCGTTCAAAGAGGTGTCCACTGACGCCATAGCGCAGTCTACTACAATGTAAAAATTATTCTCGGGTGCGTTCGGATGTTCTTTTGATGCCTGCTCTAGTGGTAATAACCCTCGCAAAGAAATCCTCTAGTGTGACTAGAGACGTCGCATTATTTAAAGATTTAAGATTACCCCATTGGAAAGGTCTCTTGGATTGAGATCTGGTGAACTTGGAGACCATGTATTTAATCCACTCTTCTGGGTTTGTGACATCGAGATAATTACTCACCTGGAGGTTATAATGTGTAGAGTCACCATCATACAATCATGAAACGCCTTAAAGCTAAAAATATACAAGCATAACAACTGACCTCTTCTAGATTCACAGTCTGCATGCATTTTTTACGATTTTCAACCTCTAATCATGGTTAACGACACCATTTTCTAGGGAAAGCTTTCATCTTCCTGGTGCCATTTAACACCTTTCTTAATTTTGCCGCTCATATGTTTGAAAACACGGAATTTGCTACTTTCATCTACTAAGTGTGTTGGTTAAAAATATAGTAATAAATGTAGCAAATAAATTAATCGATATTATAATCGTTTTCTGAACTTCATTTTATTAAAAAAAATGTAAAAAATATTTGCATTTATATTAAAAAATCATAAAAGCCGCCAAAGATTTTGGGTTTTCAATTTAACCTTTTTTCGGCGAAAAAACTCTAGATTTTGAAATCGAAAATTACTAAAATGTGTCAAAAAATGTTCAGGGATTACGATGGAATAAAAAAATTTATGTTCGAGAATTATTAACAGTTAAACTTGTCTGAAGTAATACCATATGAGCCGCTCTACAGGTAGCAGGATCGCAACTGTAGAGTTGAAATTTAACATGCTGAAAGAGTCACATTTATTTATGAACTTAAACGGAAAAAAATTTTCTTCGAAATTCTAGTTTGCACGAAAGTTATTGTCATTTCAAGTTTTTTTTTCCTCACTTTTTTGTATTTTATGTTACATTTTGCTTCGATTCTCAATATCTATAGGACAGAAACTAGAAATAACGATGATGTGCAAAAAAATGCACAAAGAGTTCGATGGAGTAAAAAAAAAACTATGATTCGATTATTTGTTTGAGAATTATGAACTATTAAACTTCTAAGAAAAAAAAATCCATCTTGGCTTAATCTTTTTCTCGCTGAAATGCAACTACGGAGTTGAAATTTGACGTACTGATAGGACCATTTTATATTATAGTTTTTTTTTTTCTTTTTTTTTCGACAATTTCTTTGACAGTTATTACAAATTTAAGTGCTTTAAATATTGACTACTTAGCCATTATTGTTAATTTATTTAAAGTTGTTAAGTTAAGGAAATTTATTTTTCTCTCATGGAGTCCTTATTTTTTGTATTTTATAAAGCTCACGCTAAAACAAAAGTAGTAGAAGCAAATATGTATGCAGTAGTAGTAGAAAGAGAAAATTCGATTCGTTTTAAATCTCTTCAACAAGTAAAATCTCAACAAGTGAATTTTTTGACAATACAAATGATTATTTTTCAAATATAGGTAATACACTATTTCGTTACGACTAATGTTATTACGTTACCGTAAAGCTGCAATGATCGCATATTTTGAAAATGAAATGTTCTTTGTATACGTAGAAAATATTGACGTTTAAGAAAGAATATTTTCATTTAATTGGTTGGTTGGTGTCGTATCCTCTATTGAATCATATTTCATGGTGTGCTTGAATAGTTTTTGTTATTTCTATGGCAGCGACTGCAGGGCAGTTAAAAACATGATATGGTGTCAGTTCCACATTAAGAAAGTTGCCACAGTTTTGATATTTTCTAGTCCCATCTGTAGAAATGTTCATGTTTTTATGATGTTTTGTTTTTAGTCTGATGAGAGTAGTGGCTTTCTTCCTATCGATGTCAAGATTAGTTATTCGATCGTGGGCTTTGATTTAATTAATATGCTCTTATTTTTAAGCTGATTTGAAAGCTGAAATTATTAACCTATTGGCTGAAAGTTTACAATATTTCATTCTATGAAGAGTTGTAACCTGTAATTCATGCAAATGATTAATACTTATTAAATTCAATATGTCATGTCGCGCTTTATATCTGACTATAAAGCTAGAGACAGGAGACAAATGTGAAGTTTTACATATGCAAATTAAATAATTAATCATAATATTTCTGATATAATAAATGTAATTCTTTTGAAATGTGTAATTGGAAGGCTTAAAAGTTTTAAAAAAAGGAAGAAAAGTACCACTTTAAGGAAAATAAATTGAATAAACACAAATATCACACTTTTTAGGGAATGATCCATACGTTTCGTACTAATAGGGGAAGCTTTTCTTGGAAAAGTAATAGGTGCGCAAAACTAAATAGGCGTGTTTCTTCAAAAGAAAACTCCACCTTCTTTAAATTAAAAATTCCGTACAACAATTTTGGATAATAATTTCGAAATTCTACTGAAATAGCAGATAAATAATTCTTTCAATTTATGATAAACAGAGATAAGTTTAAGCTATGCTGTTTTGTTGAATACAAAAGGCCTCCTTGCACGTAGGTAACCAAGTCAAAGTTCAGTTGCACATTGTGCATTGAAAAGTGATAATTTCTAGAATTATTCATTTCCAATAATTTTCTGAAGTAAAAGAGTTAAAGAAAAAAAGATTAGAAATAAGTCTACAAATCAATTATGTTTCAGAAACACACGTATTTGTTAATAGTGCAATAACGAGAAATTGAGCCATCATTTTATTATTCAAATATTAAAATATTATACAATGAGTACAAAAAAATATTAATAAAATAAATGCATGAATCTAAAAAATTTAACGCTTATGAGGCTATTCGGCATTTTCGAAGCCTTAAGATTATCCATTTCTTTTACTTGGAGCACAGACTAGAAAAAAGAATATTGACCCATTTTGGACAGCTTCCCTAGATCCATATACTCGCCGCCGTGCAATGTCGCCGTGCAATTTTATCTTATATTTTATATCCGTCGTTGAACAGCCGGCCCAATTTTTGGTTTACGACTGCTTATGCTCAACTCCGTAGCCTTGTAATTTTGAACCAATCTAGAAGACAAGGAAACTCCTGGATCAGTAATCACAGAGGTATTGATTTGCTATGGGAACATGGAGGACTTTGCAACTCGACAGATTTAGCGAGTATCAGTCACCATTTACTACACGGGGAGTCTCCGACCGGTGGGGATCGAACCTACGAACTCTTGGTCATTAGCCCAGTGCCCTACCAACCAGGCTATCCCGCCCCCCTGCAGTTGGAAAAAAAAAAAAAAAAAAAAAAAAACTTAATTTCTTCACGATTGATTCCGAGAAAAGTAATTTGACAACTTTTCTCCTTCTATTGCTAATGCTATGAGCGCTTAAACTGAATTTGAAAAAACTGACAAAAACAAAAAAAGTTTTTGAATTTTTTTATTTATTTATTTATTTGTTTGCAATATGTAGATTGCCATATAAAGATGCCAAACATATAAAAACCTCAATTTTGAATATTTTGTCGCTTATGTTGATTTTTCATTTGCGCGGAAGTATAGTAGGATTCATAATCTTTCGTAAATTTAATAAATAAATTAATGCATAGATAACTTGAAGTATTCAAGATTTGTTTACTAACTTTCAGGATTTAATTTTGTATGCATCAGTGCTTTAAGTATAAAAAATCATGTTTTCGTCCTCGAATGTTACGTCTTTGGACACTAAACAAATATATGAAACTGCGTCCACTTACTTTCCGACTAGCTTAAGCACTCAAAATCCCTGCAGTAAATGACTACACAAATTTTAATCGTTTTCTGCCCTCTTCAAACAATTTTTAGCGTTATCCTACAGCCAATTAGAATTTATCGTCAATGTAAATTTCGACCATTTTCCAAATACTTACAGTGATCAAGTGATCAACTTTTAATTGGAACTCTGCACTTGCTAATGATACTAATTTCAACAGCTTTTAAACAGCTGCAAGCAGTACTCATCTCCAAATAGAATTAATCATCGATCGAAGTTTTGACATACTTCCGACTTGCTAGAGCTCTCAAATTTTAACTAGAGTTCTCTGACTAATGTAATGACAATACTTCAGATTACAAATCCTTTTCAAAATGTTGCTTTTGAAGCAAATCTATATTTTTACCTTTTTTGACATAGATTGAATGACACGAAAAATATATGTTAAATAAAAACAACAACGTTTTTCAAGTGAACTGAATGGAGAAAATAATTCGATTTTTGTCGTACCTCAAAGAAGAAGAAGGTTACAAGGTTAGATTTCTATCAGCACCGATGATTCCCTCTTTCCCTTACTATACTGCTTGAAACAATTAAAGGATATAGTAAATCTTGTATACACTCTATAACAAAAAAATCGACGCACCAGGAAAGCACTGAGACGCCTTTGACAGCCGGACCCCTTCGGTCGTCATTAAAGGTACACTTACTGCACAGCGGTACGTCGACGACATCCTAAGACCTGTTTCGATTCAGTTCCTTTTGCAGTGCCCTGGGCTGGTTTTTCAGCAAGACAATGCCAGACCACATACGGCACGTGTTGCTATGAACTGTCTGCAAGCTTGTCAAACTCTTCCTTGGCCTGCCAGATCACCAGATCTCTCTCCCATCGAGCATGTCTGGGATATGATGGAAAGGCGATTGCATATGGCACGGAATGTTGATGACCTCGTTCGACAATTGGATCGAATTTGGCAGAAAATACCGCAAGAGACCATCCGGGTGCTTTATCGGTCTATGCCAC
The DNA here is from genome assembly GCF_043381705.1 of Parasteatoda tepidariorum. NCBI lineage: Eukaryota > Metazoa > Arthropoda > Arachnida > Araneae > Theridiidae > Parasteatoda > Parasteatoda tepidariorum. Next base: position 69,886,657 of record NC_092204.1, on the reverse strand, counting down.
GCCGTGTGGCAGCTTGTATCCAGGCTGGAGGCGGGTCAACACCTAATTGAACTTGTTACTGTAACTCTGCACTAAACTATTCAATTGTTCAGAAATCTTAATCATTTATTATTCTGTACATTGTCTTCCTATCCACCAATTTTCGTTTCAATCGGAGAATTTCTTCTTGGTGCGTCGATTTTTTTGTTATAGAGTGTATAATAACGGTATAAACAAAAAATTTTATTCTGCATAAAATGGAAGAAGAGAGTCACTAATGCAATTTTTTTTCAGACTTCGCCGAATACAAATTTTGTGTTTGACGTCGAAGACAACGTTTTAGCGGTAGCAAATTTGATTTGGCTTTCAGCTTAATGTATTACAAAACGCAAAAGAATGATCGACATTCAGTAAGAGCGTTGTTTCGATGAATGCGATGTCTCAACGAAGTCATTTAACCGAATCAGAAGCTTGGAGAGTTGTTGGAAGTAGCAGAAGCCATTGGAGTTTCACAAAGTGTAATTTCCAGGATCTGGAACCATTTTTTTTTTCTTTCTTGGAGACTGGAAAGGCAGGCCGAAGATTAGGACAAGGGCGTAGACGTGCAACAACGTCCAATAAAGAATGTTATTTAACGCTAACGGCTCAGAGACACCGAAATATGAATGCCACTCTTCTTCAACAACACCTTCACTCGGCTATTGGCACCACAGTTTCGACACAAACTGTCAGAAACCGCCTTTACGCTGTAGGTCTATATGCTCGCTGACCAATGGTGTGTGTCACGTTAACAGCAAGGCACCGTAGCGCCCACTGGCAGAGGGCAACAGAACATGTGAACAGGAGGAGAAATGAATATTATTTTCTCTGACGAGTCCCGTTTTTACGTTCATAATGGTAATAGATGTATTTTCATATGGAGGGAACGTGGCACTAGAAACAATCCTGCGTTCGTGTATGAAAGTGTAAGATTTGGCGGTGGGGGTGATGGTCTATAATGGCATCTCCATTGATGGGCTCGCCGATCTCTGTATCATTTAAAATGGGGCTCTCACCAGTCGCCGATATAGGGATGAGATCCTAAGACCTATTTTAGTCCCTTACGCTGCTGCAATTGGAGATGACTTCATGTTAATGGACGAAAATTGCAGGCCACATCATGTTGACTTGGTGAATGATTTCCTTTCGGATCATAAGAATGGATTGACCAGCGTGTTCTCCGGATATGAACCCAATCGAGCATGCTTGGGACATTCAAGGCAGACTAATTGCTAGAAGCCTACCACCCTCACAAACTCTCCAAGAACTGGAAAGAACTCTTCTGGAGGAGTGGGACAGAATACCCCAGCCCCTTATTAATAACCTCATTGAGTAGATGCTTCAAAGGTGTTCAATGTTGTTGCTTATTTACTTCCTTTTTGGCAAGGATTCTAATTATGTATATTAAGAGCGATAAGTACGAAACACTTCATGATTGTTTTTAAAGAAACACTTTGATATAAATTTCATTTTAGATTTTTTCGGAAACGTAACTCTAAAATTTTTTTCTATTATTGTAACAGTTTAAGATTATAAGATAAGACGAAACGCCTTATTATTGTAACAATTGAATTATTGTAACAATTTGTATTGTAACAATTTTAAATTAGAAATATTTAAGTATTTTAAAGCTTTTCGAGAGTCTGGTAATATAAAAATCAGCATATTTCATAACAGTTAGATAACATTACCAAAAATGATACTTTGCCCGCATCTTTTTTTTCCCAAAATTAAAGAGAGTAATAGGGAAAATTATTTAACATTTAACTTCTTCTACATTGTACTATTTAATGCTATTATTAATATTAATATTTTTAAAAATAAATTTTTTATCTTGATTCATTAACTATATTTTCGAGTAGGGAATTTATAACTTACTTAATAAACTGAGCTCCCAAATTGAGATTTGAAAACGGAAAAGTAATTGAACAATAAATGGTTTAACACTTAACTTTTCTTAATCTTTTTCAAACATATCTTATTTCCCCCCAAAAATGTGATAAATACATCATTTCTATTATTTATGGTATTTTTTTTATCAGATTTATGTATGTCACTTTATTGTTTGTTCGACATAAATTTCTCGAATGAGTAAATTGAAACTTTAAACAAAAACACAAACAAAAATTCTTTCAGGATACGATCATTTTACGTCATTATCGATAAAAATGATTAGATTTTGAAAATTCAAGGACTCAATATTATTTTTTATTAAAAATATTTATTATTTCTTAATTTCACTAACAGTATTAAATAAGTGCACTCAAACTAAAACTTTATGATAAAATGGAAATTAAATCGAAGATGCTATTAATTTTCTGGCAACGAAAAAGATTTTGTAAACAAAAATAGGACTGTTTAGAGATTAGAGAAGTTTATAGGGAAGTTTATACTTATTAGCTATTTATTTTTTTAAAAAATAAATAAATATTTTTCTTCTTCTTTTTTTTTTTGCTTTTGATTTTTTTTTCCTATTTCATCGAAGTCATTACCAAACCACATTTTTTAAAGCATTTTTGTTTCGGTCATTAATTTACTCAAAGAAGGATTTAACTGTTTACAAAAGAGGGGAGAGAAAATTGCAATAAAAAAGTTGTTAACTAAAGAACGGCAAATTTTAGCATTTATTAATTTATTAANAACAACACCTTCGAACACAAATATCACACTTTTTAGGGAATGGTTCATAAGATTCGTACTAATAGGGGAAGAGTACTGTAAAAGTAATCGGTGCGCAAAACTAAATAGGCGTGTTTCTTCAAAAAATAACTCCACCTTCCTTAAATTAAAAATTCCGTAGAACAATTTTGGATAATAATTTCGAAATTCTATTGAAATAGCAGATAAATAATTCTTTCAATTTATGATAAATAGAGATAAGTTAAACCTATGCTGTTTTGTCGAATACAAAAGGCCTCCTTGCACGTAGGCAACCAAGTCAAAGTTCAGTTGCACATTGTGCATTGAAAAGTGATAATTTCTAGAATTATTCATTTCCAATAATTTTCCAAAGTAAAGGAGTTAAAGAAAAAGAGTTAAAGAAAAAAGATTAGAAACAAGTCTACAAAACAATAATGTTTAAGAAACACACGTATTTGTTAAAAGTGCAATAACGAGAAATTGAGCTATCATTTTATTTTCATTCTACATGCAATCGTCAAATATTAAAATATTATACAAAGAGTACAAAAAATATAGATAGAGCAATTGCATGAATCTAAAAAGTTTAACGCTTATGAAGCTATTCGGAATTTTCGAAGCCTTAAGATTATCCATTTTTCTTTTGACTTGGAACACAGACTAGAAAAAAGAATGTTGACTCATTTCGGACCGGCGAAAGAACAAAGCTCTTCCCTAGACCCATATACTCCCGCCGTGCAATTTTATTTTATATTTTATATCCGTCGTTGAACAGCCGACCCAATTTTGGGTTTACGGCTACTGATGTTCAACTCCGCAGCCTTGTAATTATGAACCAATCTAGAAGACAAGGGAACTCCTGAATCAGTAACCACAGAGGTATTGATTTGTTATGGGAGCATGGAGGACCTTGTAACTCGACAGATTTAGCGTGTATCAGTCACCATTTACTACACGGGGAGTCTCCAGCCGGCGGGGATCGAACCCACGAACTCTTGGTCATTAGCCCAGTATCCTACCAACCAGGCTATCCCACACCCCTGCCGCCGTGCAATTGAAAAGAAAAAAAAACGTAAGGGCTTTACGATTGATTTCGAGAAAAGTAATTTGACAACATTTTTTCTTCTATTGCTAATGCTATGAACGCTTAAATTGAATTTCAAAAAACTGATAAAAACTTTAGAATTTTTTTATTTATTTATTTATTTGCAATATGTAGATTGCCATATAAAGGCGCCAAACATATAAAAATCTCAATTTTGAATTTTTTGTCGCTTATGTTGATTTTTTATTTGCGCGGTAGTACAGTAGAATTCATTATCTTTCGTAAATCTAATAAATAAATTAATACATCGATAACTTGAAGTGTTCAAGATTTGCTTACTAACTTTTAGGATTTAATTTTATATGCATCAGTACTTTAAGTATAAAAAAATCATGTTTTCGTCCTCGAATGTTACGTCCGTGAACACTAAACAAGTACGTTTATGAAACTGCGTCCACTCACTTTTCGACTAGCTAAAGCACTCAAAATCCCTGGAGTAAATGAGAACACAAATTTCAATCGTTTTCTGCTCTCTTCAAATAATTTTTAGCATTATCCTACAGCCCATTAGAATTTATCGTCAATGTAAATTTCGACTATTTTTCCAATTACTTACAGTGATCAAGTGATCGACTTTTCATTGGAACTCTGTGCTTGCTAATGATGCAAATTTCAACCGCTTTTAAACAGCTGCAAGCAGTATTCATCTTCATATAGAATTAATCGTCGATCGAAATTTTGACATACCTCCGACTTGCTAGAGCTCTCAAATTTAAACTAGAGTCCTGTGAATAATGACAATACTTAAAAATCCTTCTCGAAATGTTGCTTTTATAGAAATTTATATTTTTACCTTTTTTGACATAGACTGAAAGACACAAAAAATATATGTTAAAAATAAATTTAAAAAATCAATAACGTCTTTCAAGTGAACTAAATGGAGAAAATAATTCGATTTTTGTCCCACCTAAAAGAAGAATAAGGTTACAAGGTTAGATTTCCATCAGTGCCGATAATTCCCTCTTCCTCTTACTATACTGCTTGAAACAATTAAAGGATATAGTAAGTCTTGTATACAATAATGGTAAGAACAAAAATTTTTATTCTGCATAAAATGGAAGAAGAGAGTCACTAATGCAATATTTTTTCAGACTTCGAAGTATGCACATTTCGAGTTTGACGTCGAAGACGACGCTTTAGTGGCAACGAATTTGATTTGGTTTTCAACTTAATGTAATACAAAACGGAAAAGAATGATCGACATTCAGTAAGCGCGTTGTTTCAATGAGTGCGAACGAATGAGTTCTCAACGAAGTCATTTAACCGAATCAGAAGCTTGGAGAGTTGTTGGCCGGTTAGGGGGAGGTCAAATACAGGCTGAAGTAGTAGAAGCCATTGGAGTTTCACAAAGTGTGATTTCCAGGATCTGGAACAGCTTTTTTGGAGACTGGAAATGCAGGCCGAAGATCAGGGCAAGGGCGTAGACGTGCAACAACGTCCAATAAAGACCGTTATTTAACGCTAACGGCTGTGTAAGACACCGAAATATGAATGCCACTCTTCTTCAACAACACCTTCGCTCGGCTACTGGCACCACAGTTTCGACACAAACTGTCAGAAACCGCTTTCACACTGTAGGTCTGTATGCTCGCTGACCAATGGTGTGTGTCACGTTAACAGCAAGGCACCGTCGCACCCCAGGCAGTGGGCAACATAGCATGTGAACAGGAGGAGAAATGAATATTATTTTCTCTGGCGTGTCCCGTTTTTCCGTTCATCCTGACAATAGGCGTATTTTCATATGGAGGGAACGTGACTCTAGAAACGTGTTCGTGCACAAAATTGTAAGATTTGGCGGTGGAGTAGTGATGGTCTATGCTGACATCTCCATTGATGGGCTCGCCGATCTCCGTATCATTCAAAATGGAGCTCTGACCGGTCGCCGATATAGGGATGAGATCCTAAGACCTATTTTAGTCCCTTACGCAGCTGTAATTGGAGATGACTTCATGTTAATGGACGAAAATTGAAGGCCACATCGTGCTAACTTGGTGAATGATTTCCTTTTGGAGGAAGAATCATAAGAATGGATTGGACAGCGTGTTCTCCGGATATGAACCCAATCGAGCATGTTTGGGACATTCAAGGTAGACTAATTGCTAGAAGCCTACCATCCCCACAAACTGAGACAGAATACTCCAGCCCCTCATTAATAACCTCATTGACTAGATGCCTCAAAGGTGTTCAATGTTGTTGGCTGTCCGGGGAACCGATACCCTCTTAAAAATGATTTTCTTTTAAGGAAACACCTTTTTTTACCTGTTTTTCTCATATGCACAAATTGTGTTTTTTTCCTTTTGTACCCAAAAGCTCTAAAATGCATTTTTTTTCTGTCAAATAAATGTCATTTCCATCTCATATAGCCTACTACGTCTGTCGATAATGTATCAGTCATTCAAACAATTTTTCAGGTGACCACAACCTCAGTATCCCTTAATTGTTTTGAACAGTGTATAAAGAGACACACTTTACGTTTTTCGTTTAGGGTGTGACAAATATACTGATTATTGTATCATTTTCTGTTCTTTAGTCTACTTGAAGAAAACTTAAATTTTAAAATTAATGTTTTATTTTATTATTAATTTGTTGAATATTTTTACATTTCAAAAATAGTTTCTTAGTTTTTTTTAGCTTTTTTCCTTTCTATAATTCTGGAAAGGTAACAAAGAATATTAATATTTTTCCTCATCTTTTGAAAGATAATATTGCCATATAGTCTATATTTTACTAAGAAAAATATTTTAACTGTTATTTTGAATTATGAATCTAGCTGTTAATATTTATGGCACAATATTCTTCAATATATTCGCCAGTCTTTCATCATATTTTTCTTTTTCCCTAGCTTAAATATTAATTTGATATTCAATATTCAGCTTATTTACTTCATTTTTGACAGGGATTCTAATTATGTATATTAAGAGTGATAAATACGAAACACTTCATGATTGTTTCAAAAAAACACTTTGCTATAAATTTCACTTTAAATTTTTTCGGAAACATAACTCTAAAATTTTTTTTTTGAATTATTGTAACAATTTACGATTATAAGATAAGACGAAACACTTAATTATTGTAACAATTGAATTATTGCAACAATTCATATTGCAACAATTTTAAATTAGAAATATTTAAGTATTTTAAAGCTTTTCGAGAGTCTGGTAATATAAAAATCGACATATTTCATAATAGTTAGATAACATTACCAAAAATAATACTTTACCCGCATCTTTTTTTTTCCAAAATGAGAGTAATAGGGGAAATTTTTTAACATTTTACTTCTTCTACATTGTACTATTTAATGCGTATGCACAAATATTTCTAAAAATAAATTTTTTAGCTTGATTCATTAACTATATTTTCGAGTAGGAATTTATAACTTACTTAATAAACTGAGCTCCCAAATTGAGATTTGGGAACGGAAAAGTAATTGAACAATAAATGGTTTTACACTTAACTTTTCTTAATCTTTTTCAAACATATCTTATTTCCCCCAAAAAATGTGATAAATACATCATTTCTATTATTTATAGTATTTTTTTATCAGATTTATGTATGTCACTTTATTGTTTGTTCGACATAAATTTCTCGAATGAGTAAATTGAAACTTTAAACAAAAACACAAACAAAAATTCTTTCAGGATACGATCATTTTACGTCATTATCGATAAAAATGATTAGATTTTGAAAATTCAAGGACTCAATATTATTTTTTATTAAAAATATTTATTATTTCTTAATTTCACTAACAGTATTAAATAAGTGCACTCAAACTAAAACTTTATGATAAAATGGAAATTAAATCGAAGATGCTATTAATTTTCTGGCAACGAAAAAGATTTTGTAAACAAAAATAGGACTGTTTAGAGATTAGAGAAGTTTATAGGGAAGTTTATACTTATTAGCTATTTATTTTTTTAAAAAATAAATAAATATTTTTCTTCTTCTTTTTTTTTTTGCTTTTGATTTTTTTTTCCTATTTCATCGAAGTCATTACCAAACCACATTTTTTAAAGCATTTTTGTTTCGGTCATTAATTTACTCAAAGAAGGATTTAACTGTTTACAAAAGAGGGGAGAGAAAATTGCAATAAAAAAGTTGTTAACTAAAGAACGGCAAATTTTAGCATTTATTAATTTATTAAATTTTGAATATAGAATTTCTTTAAAACATTTTTATTTCTCAGTAACTATTCGATCAGATTAATTCAAATTTTGTACTTTGCCAGAAAAATTACACTTTTTAAAATTATGTAAGAAATTGTAAACCTCCAATTTAAATTTTTTTTGACTATCATTAAATAAAATTACAAAAAGTAATAAATATTCACTAAAAATTATTTCTTGCATGGAATTATATACGAATTTTATAACTCTGTGCAAAACATTTTCAATATGCTTGAAAAATTTGTGAGATGTAGCGAAATACGTGAAAAGTGAAATTAACATTAGAGGATCCAAACTTTGAACCGATCTCCTGATTAAACTATTGAGACCATACTTCCCAAATTGTGGCTACCCCCTATATTTCGAGGATCAGAACTCGGAATCCGTCGAAAAAGAAGGTATGTTTAATTAGAGAAAGTACGTTTTGTGTCTGATTTCGTAACTTAAAATATCGTCTGCACTTATTAATTAGCCTATTTTAAGTCGCCTCCTCAAGCCGCCTTGAGTTCTAAATCGTGAAAATCCGGTCATTAGATCAAAAATTATTCAGAATTGTCCGTTAATTTTTTTAGAACACTGTGCATATCTTAATGAAAAATGTTCTCTCTGTTGCCTAACCTTTATCAGTTGGATGTAACTGATGAATTGAGTGTTAAAATCAACATGTTATTATTTAAAATTAAAGTTATAGCTTTCATGGTTTAAAATCAATTTCTTTTAAAATAATGGATAGCTAAAATTATGCTTTTTCACGTTTTTCTGGTGCATAACTCCTTGATCAGTTAGTATTATACATTAAATAATGTTAACTTATTCTTACAGTCATTTGAAAAATAGAATTATTTCTCTCTACTTTTCGTTCGTATGAATATTTGTGCCATTTTATTCGATAGTACAATTTATGTAAAACATATAAAACACGCTTTATTTCTTTTATAATTTTTTTATTTCAACTAAAAAATAGAATTTCAATGAAATCGAAACTTAGCCGTCACCACGTGCAAGAAACAAGTTCAGCCCTTTTTGCGTGGTTACGCTAGAGATTTATGTTTATTAATTATATGTTAATTAATTAATTTTATTAATTATGCTTATTAGTTATAATTATATGCAAGAACACTTTATTAATATGTTGATCGCAACGAAATAAGGAATAACCAAAATTTGAAAAATAATCAACTGTACTTAGAAGAAAAAAAAAACTAACGTATACATGCGTAACACATTAAGAAGAAAAAAATTAGGGGACATTTTTCTCGTCAATAATATGTCACGATAACCTTATATAATTATAAATAACATTAAATATAATTATTTAATAACAGTAATATAGTTGCATATGGGAAATATGATTATCTAGGGAACAATTCAAATTGTAAATGGTGTTTATCTCTCTTAGAGTCTTTTATATTTTTGATTAAATATTTTTTTTTTTTTTGCATGAATGTTAAGATTAACGTCTGGCAAAATCTCTCTCACTCACTCTCGTATTTATCCCTTTCGACAATAAGTGAAGCATATCAAAAGTTATTCTCTAGAGTGATAAATAAAATTTCCTACATCAATGAATAAATAGTCATTATTTAAACCTAAAAAAAGAGAAAAAAACACCACTAAAATTGCAGTAACTTTCGAGCAAAATGGAATTTCGAAACTTCCTGTGTTACCAATTAAAATGGCGCTTTCAGAACTTCAAATTTCAATCATCTGTTTTTTGTGGACTGCAGAGCGGCCCACTTTGTATTTTTTACTTTATTGTACAAGTTTAACAGTTAATAATTCTCGTGCTAATTATCGAATGTCAAACCTTTTTATTCCATCGTACTACATGCGCAATTCTCAATAAACTTTCCATCAAATTTCCTATCAAATTTATAAGTTTTATATAGTTTTTGCACAAGAAAACAAAATGTAATATAAAGAACAAAATGTAATATAAAGTACAAATGTAATGTAATGTACTTATAGCAGCGGCGGTGGCGTCGCTAACGATTTTTTAATATTGAGAAAGATAATAAATGATCCATTTTTAACAAAAGTAAGGGTAATTATTGTTTAACGATTATGTAAACTTTTAATTAATTGCAATTCTTAATATTAAACTTTCTAACGTAATAAATCGACTGCTGCTGCGCCAAAAGTTGTCTGTAAAAACGAACATTAAATGTAGTTGTTTTACATGTAAAATTCCTTAAGCTGAAAAAAAAGAGAAAATAATCTTACTTCGTCCTTCATAAGAATTCAAAATGCAAATCTTTAAAAGCAATGCAGCATTCTTTGATTAAACTCAAAGGAATAAAAATTTTGAGATCGCAAAATACATGACAGCTAATTTATTTTCTTTATTTTTTTTATTCCTAGTCGTTATCTCGTTGAAGTGAATTCTCTGTACCGTTAGCTTTTCAAAAAAAAAGATAAAGTGATTCAGGGATAACTCTAAATTCTTTGAAAAAGTTTTCATTTGAATACACAATAAAATATTGAAAAAAAAATCATCAAATTTAAATCCTTACTGATAGTTGTAGACTGTTAAAAAAGGAAAATTGGCGAAATTTTAATTTCTGGAGAATGACTGTGAAACTCATAATTTTGTTATCAATAGAACATTCAATATTTCCAATTCATAAAGTAAATTAATATCTTTGTAAATCAATAATTAGGGTTAGTAGCGTGTCATGGCAAAAATAATCAGCTTTATTTCTAAAATCCACGAAAATCAAAGATAGGACCGCCAATATAATTCAAAGTTGTAATAGGAAAAAAAGTTTTCAGTTTGTAAATAACGTTATATCACAGAATGAAGAAATAGTGTAAAAATAATGTGCCATTGATAGGAATTATAAGAAAAACAAAATTTGAGTGAAACAGCTGTTTCAAAAATATATAATCTAACAACAAATAAATGTTCAATTATAAAAACTTTTGTTGGCTTTCATGATAATTTTTTATTGCCATAAACACAAAAAAACTGCTTAAAACTTTAACTATTACTCCATTCGAATATTTCCCACTTTCTAAATGCATCAACTTCTCTCTGCTCAATCAGAAAAAGATAGCAATGACGAGTATAACGTGATTTATAATTTTAACCTGATGCTAAAATTTATTTTTAAATATCTGCACAGCAGTCAATAATAGAGTTCCTGCTATCTAACTAGTTATCAGGAATTCTAGTCCGTAATCACACATCAAATTTAAAACAAATTACAAATTTAACACAGTAATTCAAGTCACTCTAGTCTATTCTATATCACATTAAAATCAGAGTACAAAGTAGTATCAATGACTACAAATTTAATTCAAAATTAATACAAATTTTGAGGAGATAAATGGCTTTAAGAAAAAATTAACAAAAGTTAACCTATCTTTCTCTAAATGAAACCCTCATTAAATAAAAATATGTATGTACACATACGTTAAATTTCTGAAAAAAATTCATCCTAAATAATTATAATGGTAATTATTTCTGCTGGAAAAAAAAACTATTGTCAGTTATTGAAGATTTGAAACAAAAAGGGGGAGAATATATCATTTTGTTACATACTGTGTACCAATTTAAATACGAAATAATTAGCAATAGACACCTTTATCGCGTTTTTTTTCTTTAAATAATAGTTCAAAGTTTTCTTTAATTTGCATTACTGAACTCAAAATTCAACCAATGTGATGAAGTGAACCATAATATTTTTATCTTTACCATAATATCACACGAATTTGCCGCTAACTTCATAGAGTGTAAAACTGAACAGTACTTTAAGTTGAACCGTGTAATGTTTTAGGATAGAATTGAATAATAATATGGTCCAATTTGTTACCTGATAAAAGTAGCAGTAAATTTAAATGAGGTTCCACGCGATCCAAAATTTTTAACAGGATGGTTCCGTTTCGAATATTTTTGCTTGAATAACCTTTTCGAATTTCCACTATTACGAATTTTGAAATATGGTATCGAAAAAAAAACATGCTTTAAGTTACTAATAAAATAACATAAGAAATTTTAAAAAAATACACTTAATTATAGCGAAACATGGTTTTAAAACTGAAATATTTTTAGAACATTCAATCACATAACAACGTGATTTTTTTACAATAAATAACGTGAATTTAAAAATGTTTATTTCTATAAGCAATATAATGTAAGTGCACAAGGAAAAAAAGAAACAACTTTTAATTTTTATCCTTATAACTTTGCATGGAATTATCTTTAGATAAACGAATTTTTTAATTCGTTTCAAAAATTCTCTAGAGTAAAATCAACATTGAAGGGTCCAAACTTTCAGCCGCTCTCCTTAACAAGCTATTAGGACCATATTGCAAAGATTGCGACTACCCCTTATATTTTGATTGTCAGGAATCATAGTGTATCAAAAAAAGGTAAGTTTATTCAGACGAAGTACGTTTTTATCTAATTAAAATATCATTTGCAATTGCTAACATACTTGAAATCATTCACTTAAAGTGTTCCGTCTTTTTTTTCTCTTTTTATTTGTGCACTATATACATACTTTAGTCATACAATCGCAAGAAGGTCCCCCTCAGTGATCTGTTTTCCCCTTTTTTTCCTCACATCAAATTGAGTTATTGTAGCAGCATTTAATCAGCTTTCCTCGATTGCTTTTAACTGTTTATGCTTGGCATAGTACAGCCAAATCCAGTTCTTGGGTGAATAAACTCTAGTATTCAACAATTCATTTGGGGCTATTTTCGCTAAATAAGAGATGTTAATACACTTTCATTAGAAATTATAATCTAATCGATGATATTAAACTCTTTGTGGACATAGTGATCGTTATCTGAGATGATGTAAACAATTATTAACAACAAACCGCAAGTTGCGGTTTCTAGGCGATATGAATTATCACGATGTGTATTTCTTGTTTCAGTTTTATGAAAACAAAACCAAAAATATATTTTTCAAGACTGTAATTTATAAATTTCAAAATATCAGGTGGTTGAATATTTTCAAACTCTATCATATTTGCATTTTAAAGAAAAAGGTTGTTCTGTGTCCAGTGTTGATAGCAAAGGAATGATATCTCTAAGAAATAGTTGTGGGCAACTCAATTAGCTTTAATAATGAAATAAAAATATGTCTTCCATATTTTGTCAATCGAAAAGGCATCACAACAGATACTCCTCGCAATTCTCTTAACCTATGTAAGCAATTCAAACTTTCATACATGGTGTTCTTGACATCGTGTTATGTACACTTTTTTTTACCATATTCGGTTCTTGTGTATTCATAAATTACAGAAATCCAGGAGAAAATATGATATGAATGATTTAGAATTTAAGAAAGTCATAGCAATGTCATTCATTTATAACTCATGCCGGCAGAACACTAACAATAAAAACAGTTTAAAATGATAAAATGCAAAACATTCCATTAGATGAATTCCAAATACTTGATAAGATTATTTTTTAGGTTCCTTAGAAATATAAGTAAATTTTATGCATGGAATTGACAAACAAATGCGTAATTATAATTTATATTAAGGAATGAAGAATAATCGCACTTTACGTACATATCTCAAAGTTCTGTTTATGTTATTATCTTATCGTCAAAGGGAAACTAATCTTGTCAATTTCCTAGAATTGATATGAGTTTCTCCGAAATATCAGGATCAAAATAAGTTATAAATATAAAAGATATTAGATCGCCATTAAAGAACAATTAAATTATCAACTTGAGAAAACTTCTGAATACAATTTATTTGCGATTCACGCTTATAGGTATTTCTAACGACAACCAAAATTCGATAATTACAAACTTTTTAACCGAACAACCTTACTATTTTCAATAAACTGAGAGCCGAGGCATAATTAAAAACGCGAATCGTTGCGGAAAATATAAAATTCCTCACTTTCTGGAAATTCTCCGTTTCTTTACGAAATTTCAGTTTCGAATCGAAATATTCGGTTTCTTTACAAAATTCTTGCTTTGTCTGGATAATAGTATAAATATTTTTGCAAAAAATAAATAGTTTAAATCAGTTTCTTGAATTTCTAGATTTCTTAATCAAGTTTAACTTCGAAATTTCTGCAACAAGAGTATTGTGGTTCTTTCAAATAATTAGTTTTCTAACTAGAAATTTAAGAAAAAAAAATCTGCTATTGGTTAAGAATTGTACTGTACTTTTGCATGTTTTTTCTTAATTGAGACTAATTTGTATAAAAATGAAAAAAAGCAGCTGAAAATTCACGAAGTAATGGGGAGTTAACTGATTAGATTTTTTTATAGTCTGGGTGCAAACCTTCGCATCATGGTACGTTGACAATTGAAAAAGAGATTTTTTAGCTAGAATTTTTTTACCATTTAAAAGTGATTTAGTCGACAAAAATAATATATTCTCATATTTGAATAAACTAATTTTGAAACTATTAATTTCTGGGATTCATGAATTAATAGCAAAGGATTTCATTTTATAACCGTCGTTGAACAGCAGATCCAATTTTTGGGGTTTACGACTACTAATGTTCTACTCCGTAGCTTTGTAATTTTGAACACGATCCAGAAGACAAGGGAACTCTTGGATCAACTATCGAGAGAAATTTGCCTTCGTGGAAAACTTTTTGAAGGAACTAATCAGCATTTGCGTTACATGGAGAGGAAAACTACTGAAACCTCCCGCGGTTAGCCTGACGGCAAGGGAACTCTAACCCATGATCCGTCTACCACTGAGAATGTTTTAAATCAGTACTGTGCTCAATGCAAGATCTTTTACCCTTTCTAAACATAGTTTTCTTTTTGCTACGGTTTCTGAATAGTTTCCAGAATTATCGCCCTTAACGTATATTTTTAAAGTCCTCTCCAGAAAGTAAGTAACAAAAAGTATACACGTTAGAGGACACAAATAATGTTTAAGATAGAAAAAACATAAAACGGTCACATCATCAACAAATCACGGATCATTTGTAGGAAAGTAAAGCTGATAAAATTTGAAATGCATCAGTGATAAAAATTCTTCATTAAAACTCTTTTTCACTGCTTTAAGCTTGAGACTTTTCTAGTTATGTAAATTAATCTTAATTTCGGAAGTATTATCACATGTTGTCAAAATATTGAGCAAATCAACATTAGCATATCCTAGTTGAATGTAACGAATTGAAACAATGAGAATCACTTTTCAAATCATTTACACTATTCATTAAAATACTGTAACGTCGATAATAGATTTTCAATAGTTAAAATGTTAGCTATAATCTAAAACAAAAAAAATTTAAATTTACCGCAATTTTAGCTAATAAAAGAAGGCGATCAGATACATTAAAAAGCTTACGATATAACGGACTAGAATT
Organism: Parasteatoda tepidariorum; assembly: GCF_043381705.1. Classification (NCBI taxonomy): domain Eukaryota; kingdom Metazoa; phylum Arthropoda; class Arachnida; order Araneae; family Theridiidae; genus Parasteatoda; species Parasteatoda tepidariorum. The sequence continues at coordinate 69,871,432 of NC_092204.1, read as the reverse complement.
AACACAATTAAACGGTGCATGAAACTGAATCTGACGCAAAAACATAAGGTAGAGGAAATACGATGAAACAACGTTGAAAGAGAAGGCTAAAAAAGTCGGAAGAAATTCCATTTCCATCTTATGTTTACATGCTCTTTTTAAACCTTTTTTTTGAAGGGAAAGAAGTAAATCCTCTGAGTAGAAACATTAATTTCAAACATTATGCTCAAAAAATAATATTCAAACCATTCATTTTAAAAATATTACAAGCTTTTTTAAAAAAAAAAAAAATTTAAATCGCAATTCTGATGCGATTTATTGCTCGCTAGAATAAGAGTTCTTGTATTTAAGCCGAAATTGATATTCATTTATTTCATTTATTTGCAACATCAGTTTTTTGACAGAGAGCTGAGAAATTAATAATAATCATTTTATGATTTTTATATCTTTTAAATACTTTTTTTTAATTCTTTAGATTCACCGAGATATAAGAACGGGACAACTTAGATGACACAGAGAACCCCTCTTGAACTTAGGAGCAAGTATTAAGAAAAAAACAATAAAACGATTAAAAATTTTATTAATGATGAAGATAAACAAACAAAGAACATTTTTCAACCGTTAAACTCTGGCTCTATTTATCTAACGTATAGATTAGCATATTTACGATAAGCTACAACAGATTGTATTGCCGCCAAAATAATATCTTTTTTTCTCTGCCCATTTCCTCATCTTTCAGTTTCCCATCCTTTTTTTTAAATATTACTTAAACGGGAAAATTCCCTTTTTTTCCGAAACATTTTCCGAGAATGATAAATAAGCCAAGTCAAGATTACAAGGTATTGCAACTGTCGCACGCAATATTTTCCTTCACTCCTTTCTTTTCGGATAACGCATAACCTTATGAAGTTAATAAAAATGTTCCAAAGTCATATAGACAAAAGATAATTCAAGTGTTTGTTCCGATTACAGATGATCTGCGCATGCTATGGGACAAACAATGCCCTTGTCCCAGTTTTCCGGTCATTTACAATGAACTTATAAAATTTGTTTATTCAAAGATAAATATCATGTCAAAAATAATTTTTAATAATCATTTATTATTTTTTAATAGTTTATTTAATAAGGTTGAAACAATTTTGAATGCATTTAAATTTTAACTCCATTTAAAACTACAACTATTTTTTTAAAAAAAAAAAATTCGTATCTGAAATACTATTTAACCGATAGCTAAAAAAAGGTAATGTAATTTCAACTATATACTTTTATATGAAAAAAAAATTCAACGAATTCAGTGAAACAGTTCTTCAGAGATGAAACTTTAAAAATGTGACTATTTTAAAATTTATCACTCAAATATTATTTTACCGATTTCATTCAAATTTTGTATTTTGTCATTTAAAATTAAACAGTTTATAATGACACAAAATTTATGTACATTACAATTCGAAATTTTTCAACAGTTATTAAATAAAACAAGGAAACGAATAGATTATTAAATAATATTTATTGCATTGACTACCTTTGTCATGAGAGTTTTGTTATTGGATACAAACAAATTTTTCGAGTAGCTTGAAAAATTCCTGAGATGTAGTAAAATACATAAAACTGCCATGTAATAAAAAAACCAACGTAAGTGGCAAAAAATTCAAACTGAAATTTTTATATGTGTGGCAGTTTTGCATATTTGGCATATTGAAAAAGAAAAAAAAATCTTTTTTTTTTTCTCAATCAATTTTTCAAATCAAATCAGTTTTCTGAATTTCATTTTTTCCTCATTTTTCTTCATTTTTTTCTTCAAATCAGTTTTCTGAAATTTAGTTTTAATGTTGATTGTATTAGTAAAGGAAAGAATATAATTGTCAACACACTTTTTTCGTCATCTTTTGTAAAAAAACATTTACGTTGGTTTTTTCAATTGCACAGCCGAAAAAATTAAATTTATTTTGGGGGCACAAACTATCGATGCATAATGCAAAGTAATGTCAGCAAAATCTCTATAAATTTAATAGTATGTTCCATACCCAAGGATTGTAACATTTTTCCATAGACCTTTCGATAATGTAACGATAAAACGATGAATTTTCATAGCATTAAAAATACTCTCCTTCGAATAGATTGCACTTCTGCCAATGTTTTCTCCAATTATCAAAACCTGCCTTAAATCAATTTTTTTTCTTGAATGGCCCTCAAAGTTCCTATCGGTATTTTTTTAATTATCTTTTTAATAGAATTAATACATTCAAAACAATGGCCACGAAGAAGCAATTTCAACTGCGGGAATAAGAAATGGTCTCACGGTGCTATGTCAGGAGAATTCGATACATATTTGCCCTCATTTGTCGAAAGTTAAGCGCTGAGTATAGGAAGATACGTTATCAGGTAGTAAACCATCAAAACACTAATATAATAATCTTTATTGACTGTCTGACCTGTCTGTTAGAGTTCATAAGTCACAACAACGCACCGCGGTAATTTAAGAAAGCAGTCAGTTACCTGGCTATTTGAGAAAAATTGACGAGGTTTTTTCGGTTTTGCTTCACTTTTCAAGCTGCTTCTGTGTCAAAAGCATAGGTCTAAGTTTCATCACCGATACTAGACCAGAGGAATTTTTTTCTAGTGAAAGCATATCTCTGGTTACTTGAATACGTTATTGCTTTTGGAACAAATTCTAAGTTCTTGGAACAACTCAAGATGTGGCGAATCACCGCCTTAAATCTCATTATATTGCTAAGGAAAAAATTAAATGACATACGAACTTGCTCTATAATGTATTTTTATTGCCAAGCTACGATCACGGATTCTCAAAAATTCTTCGCTCATTATCCCCTTAACAATCGGTTAATTTTCAAGAAAACGGTCATGAAAGTGCCTATTTTTTTATCCCTGAAAATTAAATAAAAATATGTGTATGAATAACATATATATTCATTTTTAATTTTCGATTTTTTTTTTAGCCTGAAATTTAAAAAAATTTAATTTTTAGGTGAACCCAACATTCAGGGTTATTATGACTCAATGTTGGTTTTGCAGCAAGCAAGGAAAAAATATGCATTTTAAAGATTTAAAAAAAAACTTATTAAACTTACGTATAATACGTATAAATAAAGATTAATAATTTTTTCTTGTGTGATAAATTTCAAAGCATGAGGTGCAGAGGTCAACTTCACAATCGGACAGTAGTACCGAGTTTCCTTCCTACATCTCATTGTTTTTATCTTTTCTGGAGCAATAAACTTTGCCTTCTCTTGATGGTTGCCTTAAAAATATCCAAGTACTGCCATCAGATGTGTAAAATGAGAAATAAAATGTTTTCAGGGCAAGAGAAATGAATTAGTTTTATTCTTATTGGCGCGTTACTACTGAACACTCCAGCCCGGAAATATCACGGGAGTGAGAAATAGAGGGCGAAACCTCACCCAGACATTTTCATGGGAGCGAGAAGGAAGGGGTTAAAAGCTTCTTTATTTTAAGAGGATAAAATAAAATACATTCCTGTCATTTTTCAAATATTTATCATCATATTTTAAATATTTCCAAATATTTTTTATAAGTTGTAAAAACGTTAAATCTGAATTTGTAGTCGATATTCATTAGATATGAATTTTAAATGCAAGATTCCGGATATTTTTTATCACTATAGTAATTTATCACAATAACTTTCAAAATTGAGAGGCATTTAGAAAAGTTTTTCTAAAAAAATTAAATATTAAAAAATTAAACATTATTATAAAAATTTCAGCTGCAATCGCATTTATTTACTTTTTTCGCTCATAAAACTTAAAATAGCACTGCACATTTTTTATTTTTCAAAATTTTTTTTACATTCAAATAATAAAAAAATAAAACATTAACTTGAATCTGCATTATGTTCTCGTCTGTTACCAATGTTCAAAAGTGTTTAAATAAACAAAAAGAAAAAAGGAACAAGAGTTACCCGAAACAGTAAACAATTTATTCTCTAGTCAAATTCACACTGTAGAACACTAAAATTTGTTTAACTATAAAGGAAAATAAAGCTTAATAAATGGTTGGTAGCAGATTAGAAAAAAGGTAACAGAGGGGAAGGCTGAGACTGCAGAGCTAAATTTTAAATATTCTTGCATTACAAATTACTGAATTTTAGTCACACAAATATTAATACCTACCTGTATATATCTTTAAATAAACTTAATATTAATTGAAATATTAAATTAAAAATCAATAAATAAAAATCAATAAATAAAATTACCATGAATATAGTAACAGATTGGAATAGTAACTGAGGAGGAAAAAAAAGAAACTGCAAGTCAATTTACTAAGACAGGTTCAATTGGGGGAAAAAGGAATTTTTTTTAAAAAAAATTTAAAACAATTATGATATTAACAGAAGTAATTTGATCTTACCATAAGAAAAATCAAATGAACATTAAAAAAAAATTTAAAACAATTATGCTAATAATAGAGGGAAAAAGCAAATAAAACATTCCCAGCTTGTCACTTTACAGAATATAGTAAATGTAATTCTGTAAATATAATGACAATATTTAAAATGACTACCTTACCTAATAAAAGACCATCCAGGAAGCCATGGGACCCATTTTTGTAAATTCAACATAAATAATTTATTACTACAACTATTGTAACTAAGCGAAATTAACAAAGTGGAAACAATCCTGAGACAACATTGAAATGTTTGATTTGTACTCAAAAGTAATGCTGTATAAAAGCTGCTGTGTAAAGTAATGCTGTGTAAAGTATGCTGTGCAAAGTAATGCTGTACTCAAAAGTGTGCATAACATATAACACAATTTTCCCAACTAGATAAAGTTGGTTTAATTACAGTTAAATAAGAGGCAAAGAAGGCAGTGACATAACAATTTAGCTGTATCTGACACATTAAAAAGCAATTACACAGGCATTATTAACTCATTTCTATGTATCTACATTTGCTAAAAACGTATAGTAAATTAATTTGAATGCTTAAAATATTATTTAGAATATTATTTCAGTAATTAAAATTACTTATAGTCATGTGACATCAAAAGTACAAGTTATTTGAAACTGACTCATTAACATTATTGTTCCGAAATACCAAATGCCACACACTGAATAACAAATTTAGATTTTGATGCACATCTCTCTAATTTTAACTCTTTGACGGAAAGTTTTTATTAAACATATTTTCCATACTTTTTTCCATTATTTTGTATTGATTTAGGTCTAAGTGAAAAATGCTATAATTAGCTTTTAATAATTTATGATATGAAATATAGCATGAAATACCAATGTCTTTTTCTGCGTTGAAGATAAAATCTTCCAAACAATAATTCTTGAAATTTGCACTTATTTCCAATTATTTAGATCTAAAAGAAACAGTTGTTCATCATTGAAATTTTTTTAAATTTACGCAATCAATTATCGATAAAATTTTGACTATGATTGGAAAAAAAAATTGTTTTTCCAAACTACTTTTTGGGGATTTTTTATTTTAGTACAAATATAATTCCGATAATTTAACAGATTTTTTAATAACTATTAGACTGGGTTTTTTTATAATTAAAAAATACTAAAATACATTTTGTATGCTAAGATACAAACACAAATACATAAATACGAATACATAAATACTAAAATACAAATACATACATAAATACTTGCAATTAGAGCGGGTAAAGGATTTATGTAAATATATAGAGCTATAAGGTTAGGAAAGAAACATAACATAAAATAAAAACTTCAATACGGGCTAGAGAAAAACAAAAACAGGCTACATATCTCATCCAACGTCAGAACAAAATTGTTTCACCCGAAGTCGCACCCTCGAAATCCCGACATAAAAATTCAGTCCTACCGTAAATCGGTTGGTAAGTAATTTTTTAGTTGTTCAACTCGTTGTTTCTCACCAAACGCATACATACATCTTTGAAAAGAACAATTTCTTTTGTCTTCATTATTTATATTTGAGTTTTTTATGAGAAAAATTAAGATTGCTTCTCAGTCATTATTTTCATATGTAATATATTAATAATATGTAATATATATTATACGTAATATATTAATAATAAGTAATATATATTGTATGTAATATATTAATAATATGTAATATATATTAGATGTAATATATTAATAATATGTAATATATATTCTATGCAATATATTAATAATGGAACCTTACAGAACTGAAAAGATACAGGTTAAAGTATGCCGATTTTTTTAAAAAAAAGAGTCAAAAAGATTATTTTTTAAATTCAAAGTAATTTCTAGATCATTTTTAAATTGACATTAATGCATTTTAACAAGAAATAAGGTAAAAAACCATAGGTGGTTTATGTTTGATAAAACGAATTAACATTAATGATTGCGTTACCAAAACGAAAAAAAAAAAATTTTATTTACATGCACATCCTCACACACAAATTTATTTGTGTGAGAAATTTATATTTATTGGTGTTTTAAAAAAAAGAGTCAAAAGATTTTTTTTTAAATTCAAAATAATTTCTAGATCATTTTTAAATTGACATTAATGCATTTTAACAAAAAATAAGGTAAAAAACCATAGGTGGTTTATGTTTGATAAAACGAATTAACATTAATGATTGCGTTACCAAAACGAAATTTTTTTTATTTATTTACATACACATCCTCACACATATATTTATTTGTGTGAGAAATTTATATTTATTTGGAATTTTTTTTAAATTCAAAATAATTTCTAGATCATTTTTAAATTGACATTAATACATTTTACCGAGAAATAAGGTAAAAAACCATAGGTGGTTTATGTTTGATAAAACGAATTAACATAAATGATTTCGTTACAAAAACGAAAAATTATTTTTTTTATTTACACACACATCCTCACACATATATTTATTTGCAATAATTATTTTAAAACAAATATGTAATTCAATCATTTTCAAAAGTGCTTTAAAAAAATACTATCCACATTCAAAATGCTTTTCAAAATTTCCTCTCTTGAAAATGGATTTAGCCAAGTTTAAAAACATACTTTATTTCACATGTAGATAACATATAAAAATAATAATTTATAAACATGTGCTCCACCATTTTTTTCACCGAAAATGACTAAATTTCTGAAAATACTAAAAAAAAATGACGCTACATCTGAAAATATCCGCATGTGTTGCACTTTTATTAAATAAGATGTTCAGCAATTTAACTATAGTAATTGCATTTATAACTTTTTGCCTCTTTGTTTTTGTGCTTTCACCCGAAATCGCGCTCTCGAAATCCCGACATAAAAATTCGGCCCTTCCGTCAAATCGGATAGTAAACAATTTTTTAGTTGTTAAACTTGTGTTTCTCACCAAGTGACTTCAATTATTCTTTGAAGAGAACAATTTCTTTTGTCTGCATTATTTATATTTGAGTTTTTTATGAGAAAAAATAAGATTGCTTAATTTAAAAATTATTTCTATTTAAATTAACATTAATATATTTTAACATGAAATAAGGTAAGAAAAACATAGGTGGTTTTTGTTTGATAAAATGATTAACATTAATGATTGCTTTATCGAAACGAAAAGTTCTTTTCTTTTTCTTTCGCACACTCATCTAGACACACATATATTTATTTACAGACATTATTTTAAAACTTATATGTAATTCAATTATTTTCAAAAAATACTATACACATTTAAAATACTTTTCAAAATTTCCTCTCTTTTAATTTTTGAAAAGCATTCAGCCAAGTTTAAAAACATAAACATACTTCATTTTACATGTATATTACAAATAAAAATTTATAAACATGTGCTCTACCATTTTTTTATTCCTCCAAAAATGACAAAATTTCTGGAAATATTCACAAGTGATGCTGCATTTGAAAAAATCCGTGTATGTTATATTTTTTATTAAATAAGATGTTCAGTAATTTAAAACTATAGTAATTGCATTGATCAACTAAGTTTAAATTTTTGCCTGCAAAATGAATTTGAATTGCTGTTTAGTCATGGAACATTCTGCTCTGATTTCAAATATATCATTAAAAAAAATTGGGGGGAAAACGAGCATTTTTTTTTTGTAACATGGAATTAAATATTTTAAAGAATTGTAAGATTATTAATTTTACTTAAGTTTCTTACACACATTAACCCTAATCAAAATATCATTTTTAACGATTTTCTACTGTATTTCGCTTAAGAAACATTGGTAATAGGCTACTGCCCCCTTCCCGTTGTGTATCAGTGCAATGTATTGGGTATGTTTTAAAATGCTAAGAAAACTAAAAAATGATGACTTACAAAAAGAATTTCCATAATATTTCTCCAATACATACATACAAAAATATCGCTAGCCTTTGACTATAATCAGGGATGCCCACTGGGGTGTATCAATGGGGGGGGACAATTCTCCTTAGACAATTTGTTTGGAGAAGAGATACTTTTAAAAAATATTTCAGATATTTTTTGCAGTTTCTTAAATAGGTTCTTAACCATCGTCTTAAGGGATATTTGTGATTACTGAAAAAGTATTTTTTATGAAATGGTTATTTTTTTATTATTATATTTTATTTGGGGGGGGATATAGTTTTAAAGATAATTTTTGATGAAGGATTTTCCTAGTCATATTATTCTATCTTCGATAAAAAAAAATTAAAAAAATATTACAATTTTGGTAGGGGAATACGTTATTTAAAAAGAAAAAATTATTTTCAGTGAGTGTCTTTTTTCTGGTCAAATTTATTAAGGCTTCAAATCACGATTTCATAAAATAACAAATAAGCACATTTGTAATCAGCCGTTTAGTTGGACTAGATCATGAATTTTATTTTAATTTATTTTATCTTTATTTTTTTTGAGGGGGGGGGATATTTTGTAAAATCTTTTTGGTGGACTACTTTTATCAGTCGTTTTTATTTCTCCCTACTTATATTTGAAATTCATCTTAAAAAGAAGAATACAGTTAAAGCTGAAATTTGTATAATTTCTTGTATGTATATACATATATATCTATATTCATATATTACGCAAGTGTAAGTCGTAAATGATAACTACATCTTAATACCTACATATGTTTCATTAAAATAAAAATTAATTAACTCTCCATGTATACATATTTATATACATATTTATTTATATATATGTGTATACATATTTATATATAAATACATATAAATAAAATTTTAAAAAATAATGCCATCCTAGTCGTTACACTGTTTTAGAAAAATTTCATCTATCGTGCTTTTCACTCTCTTAACACAAAAATTAAAAGCCATTTGGCACTTTGACTTGAAAATATGATTGACGCAAACCTAAGTTTTCGAATTATTTTAAAGTAAAGCTTAACATTTTTTTAACGGTGTAATTAACTTTACTGAAAATGATTTGCGACACTTAAGGGATTTTTTATAGCCACGTCTTCTTAAGGCCGAAGATACGTCAAACTTGGTGTAAATTTTGAATTAGTTAATGAAATAAGAATTTTTTAATCACTTTTTTTTCAGCTCTTTTTTTCGATAAGAAGGAAAAACTAATCGCAAAAAAAATTACATTTTATTGCAGCAACTTTTTTTTTACTTATTTGAAGATAAAATATTTTAGTTCATTTTTTTTCCTTCAAATTTCGAATTAGTTTTCGTAAGTTTTATTTTATCTTACAAAGTTTGTTTTATGGCTCTCTTTAATGAAATTCATTATTATTATTCCTGTGAATTAATGGGGGAAAAATATTTTTTACCTATTTGAAAGATAACATGGTGATATCATTAAATTTTTTTTATTATTTTAACTACTGGGCCCGATGTTAATATTTATGTAAATAAATAAAGATTTTTAAAATTCACCCGTTGATTTCTCTCTTTTAGATTTACTTTTATTAAAAACTAAAAATGTGAATTGTAATTGGCAAAATACTCATTACTTCATTTGAAAGAAAAAGCAAAATAATACGGTTTAAAAGTAAATTCAGATCACGTAACGAATAACATTTTTAATATACTAGTTTCAAATTTAAAAAAAGGAACTAATATTAATCCTCACTGCTGTCTTTTTACTTCTTTTTTTTTTGCCCTTTTATTGTTAATCTTTTGTTGGTGAAATAAGCTAGCGAAAATATCTGAAAAGGACAGTATAAACAATTTTTGGGGCTTGTGAACAATAGCGAGCAGGGTTGTGTGCCTTCTAATGTATGTAAAAAGTGTTAATTACTAAATAAAAACAAAATTTCATACACCCCCTCGGATTTTTGAACTCAAGTCAGCATTGTTAGCATAATTATTGTTTTCTTGTTTTCCGAATTCTTTGAAATTTTTCAATTACAACTGCAATGTTTGAACAGGATTGAAATTTCATGTCGTTTCACTTGAAAATTTGTATTCTCCCATGTAAATAAAGAAAAAAAGCACCAGAAAAAACACTGTAAAAACAGCTAGCAAAATAAAACATCGAAAAAAAGATCTCTGTAAAAATATACGGGGAAAAAAAGAATTCCTTTTGAATTAAATGTAACAAATTTTAAAAATTAATTAATCTGTTAAATTAGTTTGAAGTATACGGAAAGAAACTTTACACAAATATTTTAATTAAATTATAAGGAAACTTGAATTCTAAATTTGTTCTTATTAATAATATAATTTTAACTTATCACAAGGTTAACCTTCTGAGAAACTACAGTTAATTGATGCATTAAATATGATACGATTATACACAATTAAAGAAATGTAAGTTTTTAAATCGATTGTGAAGTTCACATAATTCTTAGGACTAATTCATGACTAATAAATAAATAAATAATACCCAGAAACTGAAGCGGTAAGATATTACTAGATTAAAAACTTCATTCGCTTCAAAAATATACAAAATGGAAACAACATTTGACATGTTTCAAGCGCTCAATAACAGAAGCCCATTTTCAAGACTTGCCAGACGTAAAAGAGAAGAAACAAAAGTGTGATTTGAAACATAAAACTTAAAGCTGCTCACAAAAAATCGGAAAATAAAAAGATAAGAAACCAAACTACAAAAACCACAGTAGCCGGGAGAAAAACAGAAGAAGAGAAACCACAGTGACCGAGAGAGGCAAACCAGGGTAAAACGCATTACCTCGTGTTATGGAGTGGTGGTGAAGAACTGATGTCGTTAACAAGGGAATCAACATTCTTATGAATAAAACAAAATTTTAGGTCATCAAAGTGAGCTGATATGACGGGACTGAAAATAATTTTGGCATTGCGATTTTAAGTTTTGTATTTCAAATCACTTTTGTTTCTTCTCTTTCACGTCTGGCAAGTCTTGAAAATGGGAGCCATGTAGACTGTTATTTCCATATTTTTGAAGCGAGTGAAGTTTTTAATCAAGTAATAGCACATGACTACTTTGTGTGTCAATTTTGCATTGCAATCTTATTAAAGGGACTTTTTTTTTGTCTTAATTCGTTTTAACAATGTAAATTTCAAGAAAACTAAGCATTACAAAATAGTACTAACAGTTAACAGTGAAGTAAACGAGGGTTGATTGGTTGGTTTTATTGGCACAAGAGCCAGAAGTGGCTATGCTGCGCCAGGCACTAGGTTAAAAGTCGGTATCTAAGTTAAATTACTGTATTATTTTAAAGCTGAGGATATAGTCCTATAGTTTTTTTAAACTTTAAAAGGTTGTGATGTATAGGGTCACCAAGTAAAAATTGAAGATTAGGATAAAAGCTGCCAAAAAGCTTATTCCTCGAAATGTTTGAATCGTTCGCAGTCTGTTAAAATATGTTTAATAGTATTGTTTACATGACATAGAGAACAACTAGGTGCAGGTTCAGATTTTAGTAAATGCATGTGAGTAAAACGGGAANTTATTCCTCAAATGTTTGAATCGTTCGCAGTCTGTTAAAATATGTTTAATAGTATTGTTTACATGACATAGAGAACAACTATGTGCAGGTTCAGATTTTAGTAAATGCATGTGAGTAAAACGGGAATGACCAATGCGCAGTCTATTAATAATAACCTGGGTTTTGCGATCAATATCTATTGTTTTGAAGTTGTCAAGATTAGAATAAATTTCGCGCAGTTTATTATTAATTTGTTTATTCCAATGTTCTTTCCAAACCTTGTGTACTGTAGCTTTACATATTCGTTTAAAATCAAGAGATGTTATAAGGTTATTGCTTACATTTTGGGTGTTTTTAGCCGTAATATCTGCAAGGTCGTTTCCGCGTATGCCAACATGTGATGGTATCCAACAAAAGTAGATGTGGAACCCTCCATCACACAATTTTATAAAGCAATTTTGAATTTTAGAAATCATGGGGTTTCGCCCGAAGTAAACGAGGGATTCGCATACTCATATTACAGATTGTTATATAAATAAAGCATTTTTATTCTTTGTGTTTGCTGGAAAGGGGTAGATTTTTCTTAAATTTTAGGGGTGAGGTTTCCATCAGCCTTGGCAGGCACCCCTGACTATAACTACTATAAAGCTAAATTCTTTTGACACTTAAAACTTTAAAGTAGTAACCTATCCCTGGTAAAACTCTGATGAATGGTACCAGATTACCTCTTTAGTTAGGGATCGCATAGAAGAATTTACTGAATCAATTTGCTGCACGGTGTTCATTAATTCATAATTGTCTGCCATTCCAGATTATTATTGTGATAATTAGGCTTACTGCTTAATCTGACAAGTATAAAGCAAAATTAGCATATAGGAAGCTAATAAAAAGTATTCTCAAAAAATTTATACTGTTAAAAAAAATTTACCTCCTTAATTGAAATTCGAAGCGGCTTGAAACCAAGTGGAAAAAAATCTTTTAGAAATTAATTTAAAGAATTTTTTTTTTTCAATTTTCTGTAATTAAATTCCATTTATTCAGAGGAAATGACTTTGAATTTTTGGAAAATCAATTTTAGCTTAATATCTGCAAATTACTTTTTAGTTTTAAATTAAAAACATTTTTGGACAGTTCACAAAAGCTTTGTATATGCAAGGGGAATAATTTCAGTTTTAAACTTTTAAGGAAATCTATTTACGTCACATTTGAAAATGGTAGAATTGTCTCTTATCTTTCATCAATCAGGATGGAGAAAAAAAATTATTTCCTTTAATTCCTTACTTTTTCTCCCTTTTTTAGCCATTTGCGATGCGACGATAAAAAATTTGCAGATGCTAATGATAACCTGTAGCGTTCTACAAGATTTCTGCTACCATGATTAAAGAATAGTTTCTTCTTTCCTTCTTTTTAAACTGACATGGCTTTTTTTAATCTTTTTCATAACTAATTATTTATTCGCTAAAAAGCAAGATTAATTTTTTTTAAAAAAAGCAAGATTTATTTTTTAAAAAAAACATTCAGAGTGAAAGTTGATAAGTGATAATAAAAGAAAATAAATGCAATTTTTTTCAGTAAAAAAAAAAAATTGTTACGCGGTATTTTTCGTTAGCGTATAATACAGCTAAGAGATAACACGCATTATTTTTCTGAAACCTGTTGATGGAATTTATGTTGCTTATAAGCATATAAAAAATTAAGATTAATTTTTATAATTATTTAATTTACTAATATTAGAAAAGTTTTGGAAATGTAAGGTAAACAAATTTTTTAAGACTGCATAATTTCAAAAGAAAAAATGCAAACTTTAGATGGAATATTTATGGCCGTTCTCTTACCTAAACTATTGAGACCAAATTTTCCAGATTGCAGCTACCTTTCTCTCACATTTCGAGATTCAAGAATCCAAATTCGTAAGGGTAAAAAAGGTATGTTTAATCAGAGAAAATACATTTTTGTAACTTAAATTATCGTCAGCTCAAATGAGAGAAATTAAGCTGAGGCTTTTTTTAATGCGCACGGTACATGAAATTTCCATTGATTTGGCTGTGATTCCCTAGAGTTTAAAACACATAAATATTATAATTAAATTTATAGGTGGAAAGACAAAGAGAAGAAAATAAAAAATTGATTTCAATTAAATTTTAAAATACGATCAAAGGTGTACTCTGTATTTGCTGGAGAAAAAAAATTGATTGAAATAATAAAATTATTGTTAAATATAAAAGGAAAAGCAGCAGGCCATTATTTAATTATTTATCAATTTCATTCCTTTGCATTTGGTTTCTCATCCAAATAAATGATTTTACAAATTTTGTGATTCATATTGAAACACTGTGAACACATAGTGTTCACAGTGGCAATCTAATAGGAATCATTCTATCTTAGTCAGCTGAATATAACAATACAAATATTAAAACACGAACTATTTATATTCTTAGAAAGATAAAAAAAAATTGAAAAAATGACAAAATGACCAACATTTATTGATGAAGTGGAAAATTAGAATGTTCAGTTAAATTACTTAAGCTAATTTATCTGTCTAAAGAAAGTATCATACATACTGTTTACAAACCAGTTTTATTGAAGCTATTGTATACAATTTCAGTTCTAAATTTACATGTATGGATTTTTCAAACAGTGAAAAGAAATTACTTATTAGTGTAGTGTATTTTAGTACATATATTGACCATTCTTAAATAATATCAAAAGTTCATGATTTTTTTTCTTTAAATAAACAATGCTGCAATTTGCTTTCAATCAATCAATTACAATTTATTCTGCTGAAAGGAGGGTTATTCTTGTGCTGGAATAAATAACATAAGAAACTGCATATTACACAGAATAATTACATGCACAAAAGCTTTCTTACACATTCTTCATTAACTCAATTGCCCTGAGTGTACATTACCGTTCTACAGAAGTTTTCACCAAGCATCTTTGGTCTTGGCGATTAATAGTATTATAAAGTCACATGTTCTTAAAGTACAAAATGTCTGCTATGGAAAATCTAAGGTTCGAACTGAAAATAAAAGTACCAAATCTATAAATTTTGCACAAAAAAACTTCACATGTCAATACAAAGTATTATGAAGTCCAAGCAAATTTTTAAAAACTAAATTTAGTTTACCTTGTTTGCTCTGAGATTACAAATCAGTGAATTCTATTGAAATATGAGACGAAAGAAATATACACACATTGATTAACTCCACTTTTGAAAAATTTTTCCATTTGCATGTCAAAGCACTTGATTAAGTCTTAATTTTTAAAATTTTAATGACTTTCTCAAGTAATAAAGATTATTACCATAAGAAAACAAGTTTTTTTAAGCACTGAATAATTAATAATAATTAATAGCATGAATAACAATAATTAATAGCACTAATAATAATACTTAATAGCACTGAATAATAATTAATAAATAATTTATTTCAAGAGCAATTTTAATTAACTCTACCTACCAATTTAAACTTATAGCACTAATACATGGTAGAGAAAATGTTTTTGAGATATGGCGAAATACGCAAAAAGTAAAATTAACATTGCTGGATCCAGATTTTCGACTGCTCCACAGCCTTACTTATTAATATTACATTTTCCAAATTGAAGTTAACCCTCATGTTTTGTGAGTAAATTATGCAAATTCATAAAAAAAAGTACATTAATTCCATGAAAGAATGTCTTGTGTCTGATTTCATAATTTAAAATATGCTCTGCACTAATTAATTAGCATATTTTAGGTTAGGCCCTCAAGTCATTTAGATTGAGTCTCAGTACTTGTAAATTCTATCATTAGATCATACATTTTTTACGGTGCTTGCTTTTTTGTGCACAATATATACATCAAACTATAAATATAACAGAGTAATATTATTAAAAATTAATAATTTTAATTACTACAGAGTAATAAAATGAGCAAAGCCACATGTTATTAAAAATATAGCAAATGTAGAAAGACTATATTGACCAAGCATAATTTCTTGCTTTCTCACTTTTTTAATGCATAAAAGAAAAATGTTAAGTGTTATAAAACTAAAACGAGTTCTTAACATTTCAGTTTGCTAATGTATTTCAAATACATCATAAATTTACGATCAATAATTGAGGGTTTGAGTCACAATAGCAAACTGGTTATCGTACTAGACAGATTGAAGCTCACCCAGCTCCAGATTATTGGGTACTGACTACTCTGGGAAATAAAAGCAGCTGACATGCAATGCCTAAAACAGCTTTTGCTTTTTGTTGCAAAAATTTACGTCTATGAACAAGGATAATATCATGACATATATGTAAAAATTAATTTAATTCGAGGAGAAGAAAAAACCTTTTTTTATGAAAATTTATTTAATTGAATAAATTACAAAACAATCCTTTGCCTATTAAACCCAATATTTCTCTATATTAAAAAATCATAAGAGCCACTCCTGTTTTATGCATTCAACTATGAACATTAGAGACTTGAAATTACAAAGGTGAGTCAAAGACCTGAAGTATGATGATGAAGAAGAAGTACGATGCAAAAAAAATAAATAACATTTAATAATTAGTTTGAGTAGTATTAACTGTTTAAGTAAAAAATACTACTATGGGTTATTTTGCAGCTCTCAAAACTGCAACTACAAAGTTGAAATTTGATGTGTCGGAAGGGTCAATTCCTTATTTTAGTACAAGTTTTTATTTTAAGCTATTGCAATTTTAAATGAATTTTTTCAAAAGAAATTTTTTTTACATTTTGTTTTTGCCTTGCATAACTTTAATGTCATGTTACATTTTGTTTTACTATACAAAAGCTATGAGATTTAACTAGAAATTTCAAAGGGGTTTAGAAAGATGTGCAGAAAGTATGATAGAACCAAAAAAAAATTTAATACTCAATAGTAAGTTCCATAATTATTAAATGTTAAACTCATCATAAAGAATACTACTTATGCCATTTTGCAGCCCACAAGAAATACAACCATATTATTGAAATTTGACCAGTTGAAAGGGTACATATTTTTTTGAACAATCTTTTAACTTTAGTTACCTTTAATCCACTGTTACAGATAAATTTATTCAGTTTGCTTAAAATCATTAGTATATAAGCTAGTGTTAGAGTTAATATCAAAAGTAACAGAGAGAATAGGATATTGATAACTATTAATCTAAGCGTTTATTCTGAATTTTTTAAAAATATAAAGAATTTATTTCAAGAGAGACAAAAAATCATTTTATATTTGTTCTGTTGTTAAAATCTTGTTAATGAGAAAAACTACCTATAGTTAATTTCTTATTTCGTCTTTTAATCTATACTTCTTTAAGTTTAAATTTTTTTTTTTCAATTACAGAGTTTAAAAAAATTTTTAATCTTGGTAATAGTTCATTTTGTTATGATTTTTAACAAATATTTTTTACATAAAATTTATAATAATCTATTAAAAAAATATTCATTGTATTCAAGAAAAATAATGACTTTTAAGAAAGAAAAAAAAACAAAAAAACATGTGTGAAGCAAAGATAAGGGTTGGTGAGCAGAGTTAAGAAAAGGCAGATCCCCTAGTGTGATAAAATATTTAATTTTACTAATAGAAATACAAATAATCATAGTGTTCTACAACATTTCATAACTTAATGATCACAATTAATGAACTAGTGTTAAATACAACTAGCCATTTGGTTTAAAAAGATTAGAAATTGGAAGGGAGTTATTATGGGAAGGAGGTGTTGGCATTTGTAGCTGTTGAGGCAGCCAAAGCCTGCAAGAGGCTTTTTTGGATTATCAAACAAATGTCAATTAATATTTTTAGTTTGAACAGATGAACTACAAAAATTTTTAAAATATTCCTTATTTTATAAATCAAAATAATGCCATTATTTTTCTTGTTTCATATTCTGAAAAATATCTCTTTGTTATAACCAAATATTTTATGATAAATATAAAGATTATGAAAACATTAATGACAGATATTTACAAATCTACCTCTAATAATAAATATAATGACAAAAAAGGACTAAATGACACTTAGTATATACAATAATATATACAATAAACATATTTACATTTTTTACACACATTGAAACGTATACTTATTTTTTGGAATTTAATTTTCCATATGCTAAAGCAAAATGTAATAAATCAAAGTCAGATAAGTAATTTAAAATTGGATGAATAGTATCAGCAACCAAAATAACTTTGTAAGAATTTGAAAAAGTAAAAATTTCCTGGCTATGAATTTTTTCAATAATATAATCTCTCCCTAGCATACGAAATATTATTTCTTCATAAATAGGAAAATCATAGTTACACAGAATATCAAACACATGGCTTTTAATATCTATCACAGAATCTTCGTAATATGTTTTTTGATCTATAGAATACTTAAGGATATCAAAAAATGAAATTCTCCCAAAAATCTTAACATTGCGCATTTTAGCAACTTCCCATATACATTCTATAGCAAAATCTACTAATCTCTCTAAGTAAAATTTCATTTGGCTATAGGAATAGTTCTCATAGACTTCGATGAAATCAACAGTACTGTACTTGATTAACAATTTCACATAGGGTGGTATTTTTAAACTGTTTAAATGTTGCTTGACAGCATATTCTGCGGGTGACTTCGCAAAAGCCATGTACGAACCGGCTTTAGCTCCGTGATTGAGGAGTTCCTGAACCAGAGCAACATCAACAGAGCTACAATGATTTACAGCCTTATATAAAGTGGAATTCGGAGAATCACTTTCCGCGTTAATTTTTGCTCCGTACTTCAAAAGTTCTCGGACAACCACAACGTCCCTGTACGTAACAGCTAGATCAATTGGATAACAGTGATGGGAATATTCACTATTTACATCAGCACCAGCGTCTAACAATTTTTTTATAGTTGGAAGTTTCACACCGGAATTACGCAAAGCAAGGTGCAACGCAGTTAAGCCAACTACATCCCTCTGGTTAAGAGAGGCACCAAATAAGAGTAATGTATCAATAATATCTACTCTATTGGCTAAAACAGCTATGTGTAATGGTGGGAAATGGTTTGAGAAGTGGCTATTAACATTAGCTCCACATATTAAAAGGGTTCTTAGTATTTCTAAATTTCCTTCGCAGTAACGTATAGCGCGACTAAGGAGATGCTCCCCTAATCCATCCATTGCATTTAGCGATGCACCGCCATTTAACAGCACTCTGACAACATCTAATAAACCTTTCTGAACAGCAGAGAATAATGGCGTTGAACCATACCAATCTCTAGAATCGACAATTGCACCGTGCTTTAAAAGTTCCTCAGCAATGTCTTTGGATCGGGTATAATGAAGGAGTGAACCATCAGATCCATCATCGTGCTGAACGTAATGATTAGGATCAGCACCACCATCTAATAACGCCCGAAGCATTACAATATTTTCTTCTTGAACAGCTTTGAATAGTTCGTGGTTTATATCCATGATTGTAACGATTGTTCAAGGTTTTTTTTTTTTTTTTTTTAATGAAATTTGAGAACTAATATTACATTCCGAATAACGTTAAGTACAGTAAGTTAACACCGATTTGGAAAAATAAGTAATATATATTTTTTTTAATAAAATTGTAAGGAATTTTTTATTCAAATCTTGAATTTAATACTGAAAATACATGAATTATAGACGATATGGAACATTTCTGGAGCGGTGACATACTGCGGAGTACAGAGAGTGAACACACAGAAAGTAGATTGCAGCTCTATTAGCTTTATATGATTCTTTTTAAAGGCTTATTCTCACTTCAAGATACGATTCTTCATATCGGTGCGTAGTTTAATCTCGTTCCGAACCGGATCGGTAAACTGTTCGCACCCAGTACCTTTATCAAGGTATAAAAGGGTTTTTCACCTTTCAAAAATTTAAAGAAAAATATGTTATGATTTGCCAACTTATACCTTTCTAGTTGGTACCCTTTTTGAATTCTTTTTTTTAAATATTACATCGGTCACTGCCCATTGAGTTGTCACAACTTGACGATTATTTTGGTATGGATATATATCTTCCCTGGAACTTCTATTTTAACAGAGTCAAAAAAAAATCATTTTAAATGGACGATTGCCGATTTACAATTTTGAGATACAAGCTAGCAGAACCACCATTTTGATTATTCATTGCATGAATTTATTCTCTGTAGAGTAACATCTGAGCTTGGAAACGTTACATTTTGAGTCAGAAAGTGACCAATTCAACCCTTCTAGACGACAATTTTTTCATTTTGTTACCCTGATAAGAAACTGAACCACTTACAGGTCCATGGGTAAGAGAAACTTCCCATGTTTAGCTGAAATGCACGGTCATAGTAAAATGATCCACCCATGGAGGAGATATGTCAGTAAGGAGTAGAATAATATTCAAACTCATCATTTATTGTTGAAATTTGAACACGAATTTCATTTTTATTAGTACATTTATTTACCTCCTACTCTATCTTTAATTGTTGAAAAAATTTCAAATAAATCAAACATAGTCTGAACTACGGTGTATCAGGTCTAACATCTGGCCGTAACAACTTTGATTAAATTTTAAAATTTTCCTTATAAATAACTTTTACAATATAATAATCTGAAGATCAAAAAGTGATTTAAATAAATAAATTGAACATTTTAACTGATGAAATAAAATTTGTTCAAAAACCTAATCCCTTATCATGCGTCATAGACATCGTGCTAGCTAATACCAAAACGAAAATATATTTGCCTTTTAAACTTACATTAAAATGAGCTATTTAATGGTCAAAATACTCCATGCCTTACCAAAGATTTACGCTAGCCAAGAGAAGATCCACATGTCTAGACAAAAAGCTTTAAAAAAATGCCATAACCTTGAAAAATTGTACCAGTCGTTTCCTCGATAAATAAATGTCATTGCTAGTATTGTTTTAGCTCTTGGGATTTATCGTATGACTAAATGCCATCATTAGGCTAAAAACTTAAGCAAACCCTGTCTAACATATTATAATCAGATACTTTCAATTCACTTTATTTAAAAAAAAAATCGAAATTAATCTTCAAAACTATTAAACCACCCTTTTACTCAATCACATTTAAAATCAAGACTTATAACTCATTCATACTAAAATTTAGCATTATCCACCAAACTTTGAGTCAACGTTATTTGGCAGTACTTAGTAGCCACTTGTTAATGGGCATGTTTAATTTAATAACATGAAAATCTCTGAGCTCAAAAATAAGATTTTTAAGATTGCAAAATATTGGTCGGTAAAACTTTATTTTTCTTTCAGATTTCGCCTGCAGCATTGCTGGAAGCAAACAGCAATTGAATCTTGTCTATAGCCATGATGAATATGATGTAATTTTTTTAAATGAAGCAAAATATTGTTGGGAAAATTTCTGAAAATAGCAGTTCAAAATTCTAGTTATTAATAAAACTCAAGATTTAAAAATTTTAGCAATAAATTTCCTTTTTAGCAGTTATGATTTTCAGTCATAAATGCTGATGATGACTTATGGTACATTGGTGCAACATTAAATACTCTGGCTTCTACAGCATTGTCAAGTTAAGTAAATTGTTATTGTCAAATGGAATAAATATCCTTTTTTTGACTTTTATTCATCAAAAACACATCAAGTACCAATCATCAAACGTTGAGAAAGATATATTATCTCTAGCAAAAACATGGCCTATTAGAAAAAGAAAAAAATTATAATAAATTGAATTTTTCAACAAAAATATATAAAACAGGTTTATTACTTTTATTCCATACGTGAATAATAGGAAATTTGTGTACAATTCCAATGATTATTTTTATTTAAAAATAAAACAAGACTTCAATAAGCATGGTTTCTGTAAAAGAAAAACATAAAATTAAAACAATCTTTTAAATTCTTTCTTGAGGAAACGGGCTTTACCACACTAAGTGCCATTAAAATTTTAAGACTTCAATCATAGAGCCAACAAGATTTAACTACAAGATTTTTAAAATTTAGTTAATGTTCAAAATCTGAAGGACATAGGTTTATAAACATTTTCAAGCTTACAAAATATAAAACAGTATAAGTAAATACTAGAATAACATATATCACAATGTTTTAGAACATCATGTATACTAGGTTCTGCAACAACATAGGATTGAGGCTCAAGAAATTTTAGTATAAACTAAAGTAGTGAGTTAAAATAAGGTTTAGTTAACTTTAGCTACAACAACTATTTTAGTAATTAATAAGGCAATATTCCTTTAGCAAGGATCTTTATATCTTTTCAACCTAAGTCTCCATGGTTAAGACACAGTCTAGGCATTTAATGTCATTTTTTATATCAGTTATTATGCTCCTATTCATTACTATTTTGTAAGATTTTAACTTACTTACTTGGTATATTTTAAAGCACAATCAAATTAAAAAGTTTCCCAATACCTGGCATGTCAAGATCGGAACCACAGGCCAGATTTGAGATGATAAGCCATAAAGGCTGGTTCCAGCTTTTATGGCTAAATTTGGAGGCCTCTGCCCTATAACAATATCCTGATTAACACTTAAAATATTATTATGAGGTTTTACTGAATTTACATTTGCTGAATTATGTCTAATTTTATGCTTGTATTAAGCTTTTGGTAGTGTAAAATTATCTTAATGACACAAATTTCCACAAGTATTTAAATGGGTTGTATATCTTTTCTTTTTGTCTAGTAGCATAACTTGACATGAATCTGTTTTTCCATTGCATGCTATCAAACTCTCATAATTAAGACGTTACAATGGTTACCACAGCTTAGATTGCTGCAGCTTAGTGTATTTATAATGCTTCTAAATGTTGCATTGTCCGTTTATAACTCGCATTCTGTTTATAACCTGCATTGTCATTCAGACACTGAAACATTGACTGAGCATTTGGATATTTAATGTAATCAAAACTTGATTTAATAAAAATTAAACATTGAAAATTCAATGTCATGCCAAGAAGTCTAGTCTGTGATTAATATTAATTGGCTGTCAATGTGTTAAAGCAACATACAACTGCAATTTTATTTAAGTTCCAGCTGAAAAAATACACCCATATTTCACAAAACTTTTAAAAATTATTCTAACTTTTCCAAAATACATTACATAGACATTTTAAAACTTATTAGTCTTATAAAATGAATATGATTTTAAGAGTTTTATTTTACAAAGGCACAGAATTATTATTATTCAGCAAATATTACTTCAAAATATACAAAGCTGAAATATTAATTATACTTGAAACTTGTAAAAATAAGTAAAATATTATTTTACAGAAAATATAAAGAAAAAAAAATTAAGAAGATCTTGCCCTTTTTTTTCTTTCCAAATTTTCGCTATGTATTTTCGTGCTCTTATTTATCTTAAACAAAAACAATTAATGCAAATAAATTAAGCAACTGAAAGCAGCTTTTAAAAATGATCAAATATTTAATTTCTGATCAACTATAGCTTAAGTATTACTTTTGAATAGTTTGGATAAAAATATATCAATATTAATCTAATATTTGTTTTTGTATATGTAAAAAAATGTGTATTATATTTTATGATATTTTAAATTTAAAATAATTGTATCATACATAACTGATTGAGCATTAATGTCCAAAAGTTTGAGCAACACATGTTTTTCATTTTAATGCATAAATAAGAGAAAAAATACATATTTTTCAAGCCTTGAAAAGGCATAAGGTTTGTGGACAATAAAACTTTTAGTAAATTTACAAACTGGTTCAATTATGAATATTGTATAAAATTTTAAAACGTGTACATTTTATAAAACAAACTTTCGTAGAATTAAAATATTAAATTTTTTATTGTGAGCATCAATTATGATTATTTGGTTGTTAGAACAACTTATTTTTAGAAAAGTGTAATTAGAGAATAACTTATGAACATTGACAGTTAATAACATAAAAGAAATATATAATATTTATTTTTACATATTGATTAAAATAACCTAATATAATTAATATTCACAGAAATATAGAAATACTTTAAACTATGATTATGTACAAAATGACATTAACTTTTTTAGAAAACATTTGTGCTGCACACATTTAATTACGCTTTTTAATAAAGGCCCATATTACAAAATGCAATCATGATAATATATTAATTCACTGAATAACAAACATATTATGAAATACATGAAAAATACATAATTTCATAAAATTAAACAATATACAGTAATGTGCTATAAACAAAAACTAATATGCTGTGAAAAAAAGGCAAAGAAAAAAATCAAACTCATCTATATTTAGAAAGAAAAAAAAAGCCGAAATACTAATTTTATCTGGGAAATCAAGTTTTCAGTGCAACCAGTTTTTTTTTAAAATATGGCCAACTAGAAAAATATTCAAGACATTAAAGTAGAATGTATGGATAAATTGGTTCAATTAAATTTATTTTTTTGTTGTTAACAAGAGATGTATGAAGAATAAACTTTTCTGCAAATAAATTTTAATTTGAGTAATTTAATAAAAGCAGTAGCTATAAAAAATAATTTTAGTTCTTTGTGCTTTTCATATAATTTTTTCTTTCTGAATATTATTGCACTTCATTGACAATCATTGCACTAATTAACATATTTAGCAAAGATAACATGACCTTTAAAATATACTTTTCATACAAATACCAAAAATTAAACAGATTCTGTAACTGGTATTAACACTAAAAATAACTGGCTACAGCATTTAAATTTCATGAGTGAAAATTTTTGAAGTAGTTATAGAATCCTAAATGCACCGAAAATACAAGAAAAATTAAAATGAATACAAGAAAATTGGTAAGATTGCTCAGTTAAATTTTTTTTCGTTATTCGATGTTTATTAGAGCAGCTTACAGGAAAACGTCAAAAATGAAATCACATAACATTAATTTTTAAGTTAAAGAAAATTAAATATCAAAAGAAAGATTAGAGGCTTTAGAATCTTTGGTTCCAGTGATAGTTATAAAGAAGTTTTTGTTTTAGACATTGAAAAAAAAAGATTTTTAACTTGATTTTTACCTTGTTACATTATAATACGTAGATTTTAATATACACCTAGCTCCTTATTTTCATTTAATTAATCAATTTATTTCTAAAAAATATATTGAACTTATTTTTACAGTAGTGTCAACTACCCTCTTCGTGGTAAAACATGGATGTTTTTTTTTTTATAGTTTTAAAAACATTATTCCCATTACTGAGTTGTTATGTCTGCTTTTTTTAAATGCTAAAATATTTTATAAACCAATAACTTTTTTAAAAAAACATAAGAATAACAATTTTAAAAATAATAACAATTTTAAAAAAATAATAACAATTCTGAAAAAATACAAATATTGAATGAATTATTTTGAATCAAATTACAATATTTGAGCTCAAAAAAAAAATGCTGTCACAAATTTTATCCATTTTCAGAGGATAAAATGTGAACATATATATAATTGAATATCTATGTGAATTAAAGAAATATCAAGTAATTAAATATATAAAATTCAAATTAAATTTATCAAAACTCTCATAATATACATCACTGTGTTTTCAACAACTGAAAATTAAAACTATTATATAAAATAAACAATTGAAATTACATTGCAGAAACTTTCTGTTGCTATGGTAAAACTGACATTTTCTTTCATATTTACAAAAACTCTTGCTGAGGTAAAATATAGAAGAGTTGTAAGATATAACAATTTATAAGTTAAACAATCTAGGAAAAAGCAGCTCACATTGCAAACAACTGTTAATACAATTTAACTTCATTTTTCAGTAATATATACAAATATAGAAGTGTGTTATATTTCACAAATGTACAAATGTTGCTATACACATTGGCTTGACTCAAAGAAGATTCAGAGCTTATCACTTTCAAAGTTTCATAATAATACAACTGAAGACCAACTCTCACAAATTCGGATTCAATCCATTATCTTGAGAAATGAAAGGAGGCCTATCTAATATTTGGGGCCTTCTATGCAGCATTGCAAAGCGCATAGTCCAAAGTTTAGCAATGGCGTCAAATGTGGATTTATTTTCTTGATATAAATGTCCTATTTCTGGCTCCATGCAAACATGGCAATAAGGGTCTGTTAAAAGCGACTGAATACTTATTAGAATCTGAAAGAAAAATAGCTAATATGAAATAATCAGTATTAAAAATAGCTAATATTAAACTAATTAAATCTGATTTAAAGCACACACTTAAAACATTAACAAATATATATATATATATATATACAAACAAATGAACAAAGAAAAACGCATCAATNTATATATATATATATAAAATCACAGTTTCAAACACTACACCTTCACAAAATGAGTTACAAATTAAAGCAAAAAAATGCTTAACTCAGTCACTCTCTATTAATTTGAGGAAAGTACAAAAATTTTGAAAGTTAAAAAGCAATGGGTGAATTTCTTCCAAATAAATTCTATTATAAAGTGAAAATAAAATTTATTGATAATTTCACAAATTTATCTATATCCAATTTCCCATGTAAAACATTTAGTGCGTTAAATGTTTCATCATTTTTATTTTCTTTCAGTCTTCTCTTTACTCTGTGATGGCACATCAAAGTTTTTTGATATTATTTCATAGTTCTCAAATTATTTCCCTAGTCAAATTCTGAATCTTACTGTATTAATATATGAAAAATTGCATTACAATAACATCATTTATCTGAACTTTACATTAATTTTCTTTAGAAATAAAATATACTAACAAAAATCTTAAAACAATGTAACAAATTCAAAAAAAAAAAATTTTTTTATATTACCTTAGAAATAGTCAAAATAAGACTCCAATTGTCATGAATTGAGTCTATGCCAATATCACCGTGCCTGCTGACATTGGGATGAAATATTTTTGTGATGAAACGAACAATTGGTGGTTTCATCGGATAACTAAAATAAGAAGAAAATATGCAATTCAACAAGTAAAATCTTAAGTAAAGTAACGAGTATAGTTTAAAAAATAGGAATCATGAAAATTTAAATGTCAAAGCAAATTAAAAATACATTATAGTAAATGAAATGAATCAATAATAATCTTCAAGTAATAAATGCATCACAAAATAAAATAATTATAAATACAAAGTATCATTTTCTAAAAACATTATTTTAAGTGAACATTTTTTAGTCTTAGTAACAGTTAGTGCTTTTCACAATCTCTAAAAACATATTAAGTTTACATGTCTGACATCAATTACACACAAAAGATAATGCACTTCTGATAAGTATTTAAGTTGCATATTCTTTGCACCACATCAATCAATACAATTTCAAAAGTTGTCTCTCTCTCAAGTCTAATCAAGCCTGTATTCTAAAAACACCATACAGATTTGTATCTAGCTGATAAGGAGTGAAAGAATTTTTTGAAGTTTTCCATTGCTCAAAATTTTTAGTTTTATTTTGAACCCCTTTCATGAAAACGGTTATAAAAGTGCCTATTTTGTTTTATACATGTATATGATTACTGCTGACATCTAGTTTAAAATAAACTAACTATCTACAATTACCTTAAAAATATCCTAGTACTGGCATCTTGTGTGTAAAATGAGAAATAAAATGTTTTCCAGGCAAATAAATGAATTAGTTTTATTGTTATTGGTGCATTACTACTGAACACTCCAGCCCGGGAATATCACATGAGCGAGAAGGAAGGGGTTAAACAATTGCTATTTGGTTTTCAAAATAAATTACTTGTTTGAAATAACCTCATTTCATAATATGGGTTAAAAAACTAATTTTAATGAAAATAGTCCTAGTAAAGATATTTCATCAATCTAAATGCCACAGCCATATTAAGGGATAAATATGGGGTTTTCAGATAAACAATTTTTTTTTACTGCTACTATATATATATATATATATATATATTTTCAGCTGTCTCAGGCAATTGTAGAAGTGTTCTGCAAGGAATCATTTACTAACGGTCTTTGATGGCCACCTCTTTAATAGATCACAAACCATCGATATTGGAAGAAAAAAATATCATACAATTAATTTAAAAATACATACATCCAAGAAAAGTAATGTGTTTTACAAGTCAAATATCAAAAACATAAAAATCATGCCATTAATGTGTACTGTTCTAATTAAAGATCAAAGTAATTGATAGAGTAAAAAAAAAAAAATAATAAACTTCTTAAACCATTCATTTTTTCTGTGTGCATAGACAAGCAAAGTCAAAGAGCCAAAGGCAGAATAATTTTTTTTTTAAATATATACTTCTGCCTTTGGTAGCACAACAAATTTTTGGAGAGGAAACGGTTTAGTCAATAGTTTGTACACTTTTATATTGTTTACACGACAGTGTCTATGTTTAGCCTTAAAAAAAAAATTAAATGCTAAATAAATAAATATGTTCAGTGAAAGGAAGTGACCAAAAAAGTTAGCCAAGAACTTCCTAGATGGATTTCAACAATTGAAAACTTGTCAATGTGCTCTAAAATCTTTAAAAAATATTAATAATTTTGAGTAAAATATTTATTAAAACTTTTTTGTTCACAACACTATGGAGACACACAAACAATTTCTCTTTATTTTATAAAATGTAGAAATCAGTAGTAATGTTTCTACAAAAAATCAACACAATTACATAAACACATTCACTATCTTGTAGTAAACTAATATGTAATTTTAAAAAATTTAAATAATAGAGGCATTTCATAACAATACTCATCAATATTATCTTCAACCCTTATAAGATTTTTAAGAACAGATTTCTTACCTTGATGGTATTTGCAGATACAAGAAAAATGTACCACCTTCATAAGGACTATCTGCAGGACCAGAAATAGTAGCTTGCCAATGAAAACACATCTCATCCAATGGAACAGCTTCAATACCCTCAGGTGGATCAGAATGTAAAGATTTCAACTCGTTCCTTAAGCGAATGGTTCTCCATGAGCTATAAACTGCAGTTGGTTCAACCTAAGCAGACAGAACAAAAAAAGCTTTATTATATAAAGCAATGATATTAAAAACTAGAATAATTAGACAAAACAATACTAAGATTTTGTCATGGTATAAAATGCATAATTAGTAAGAAATGTATTACCCCCCCCCCAAAAAAAAACCAAGATGAAATAACTTGTTTGTAGCAAAAAACTTTATTCTTGCTTTTATTAGCAACCATAAAAACATTTTATGTCTAATTTTAGACATTTTCAGTATAGAGTTGCTCATTGTACTCATTAAATTAATAACCGTATTCACGTTCTAAATTTAAAAAAATAAAATTACTTATACATGTATACTTAACAAAAACATTTTTAAGACTTATATTGATGATAATTCAGTGATAAAAATTTATAAAGAATTAAGCAAGCGTAAAAAACCTAAACTAATTCAATTATTACAAAATTGTTGAATTATTGATATTTGGCCCCTTTGCTTTTACCACAAGAACAGTAGCTATACACTAATAATTAACCATTAATAATAGATTAACAATGTTTGATAACACTTTGAAATGGATCTAGATACCCTAATATTTCTCACTATGATTTGCAAATATGGGTTTATTTTCTTTAATAAAACATGTGTTTGACAGCCCTTAAGTAGCTCAGTGATTTTTCTAAATTTTTACAGCTTTAGTCAAATTTGATTTCGAAATAAAATACAGGTGACTCTGCCATTCTGATAGTGTAGTACTGTTTCAGTTTGGTATAATTTAATTTAGCTCATGGTTATTTTTAACCTATAACACTTCTTGAAGGAGCCTCTAGATCAAAGAGCAGAAA
Source organism: Parasteatoda tepidariorum (assembly GCF_043381705.1). Taxonomy (NCBI): domain Eukaryota; kingdom Metazoa; phylum Arthropoda; class Arachnida; order Araneae; family Theridiidae; genus Parasteatoda; species Parasteatoda tepidariorum. Next base: position 69,842,003 of record NC_092204.1, on the reverse strand, counting down.
ACATAGGGTATTCAAAGCCAAATTCTACTCAAATTTACGAAATTATTCTCACATTTTAATTTCAACACAAAACAAACACCCTAATAAGATAATAACTAATCTTTTTATGTTATTCCTTTTCTGTAAATCTTTTTCTTAAGTTATTATTCTAAACGAAACGCTCATTCTCACACTTTAATATTCACATCCTGACTTTTAATCTAAGTTTAAGTATGTATTAATTAAAATTTTAATGTTGTTTTCTTTTTCTAACTTGAGAGAAACATATCTATCCCACGACCTATTTAATAGACCAATTATAATTAATAAGATTTCCCTTGGATGATTTTCCCTAACTTTTATTGAGGAGCACAACGATTTTGTGTCACTTTGATGATTGTTCTCTCTCTAGTAATTATTACATAAATATTGTACCCTCTTTCCCTACCAAAGACCTGTTTTTCAGCCTTCCTCTCAGCAACAGCATTATATATATATATATATATATATATACACTTTTTTTTTTTTGAGACGGAGTTTCGTTCTTGTCACCNACATGCTCTTTTGAATGAAATAATATATTGTCATAAAAATTTTTGGTGTTAATTGCACTAGCGTTACAATCATTTTGCAAACGCTTTGAGAGGAGTATAGACTTTTCCAAGAAATTTTGCTAGTTACAAAACCATGTTTAATACCAATGCTAATTTTAAATACAGATTAATTATTCCTAAGTTTTAAATTCAATTTTCAAATGCCCTTACGATTGTATTATTCATAAAAATATAGCGCTTATTACCTGCTGATTAGTTCTAAGCAAAATAAATAAATAAATCATACCAAAGCGCTTCCTGGACAGAAAAATGTTTCTTAAAATAAAAAAGACGATGATGTATATGATATAAAGATAGTAGTGATGTATATAATATAAACATTAGTAGATAATATAAACGTAGAAAGAAATAATAATAATAAAATCAAATTTGATTTCCTAAGGTATTTGGGTTAGAAAATATTTCCAAAATCTTTTTTGTCATTAATTGTTTTGTTTACGCAATGAAATTAATAATCATTTATTAAATTGGAAAAAAATGAGATTTTTTTATCACAATCGGGGCGCGATATAAGACTGTGGCTTCTTAGCATCATTTTAAACCTTAAAAAAATGGGGTAGAAAATGAATAAGTAAATAACGCTGGTCTCATATGTAAGTTCTGTAACTTCTGTAAGTTCATTCTGTAAGTAAGTAAGCTATTTTTCAAAGACTTAATGAAGTGAAAACGTATACGAATTAGGGATAACAAACTAAAACTTAAGTGAAGAAAAAAACAAAAACCTTATTTAAATATAACGAGCTATTATTAGAAGATTAGGAATAAGTCATTGTATATTAATATGAGGTTATTAATGTGCTTTTTTTTAACTTTATTCTTGGCAAAGATTCTGAAAATAGTTTTCAAGGGAGGCCTTACTGGAACACCCTGTATATCTCAAAATATTATAAGATGAATACAATTTATTTTTGGGAAGTAAATTGTTTGATAGATATCATGAAATGATCGAGAAAAATGCAAAATAGTTTTAAAAAATGACACCATCTGGACATTTTTATGCACTTTGTTTCACATATTGTAACACAATTTAAGGTAAATATATATATATATATATATATATAAAATTTCAAAATAAAAAGCAGAATCAGTTTTATCAAATAATTTAATTCCATCAAACAGATGTATGATTATAAATACTTTTGAAATGTACCTATATTTTAATTTGATGTCAAATTATAACAAATATATTTTGAAGTAACAGTTCACATTTGTGAGTGAAACTTGAAGAAAAAAAACTATTTTTAAAAAAATATAATTTGTGGATTTTTTATTTAAATAGATTTTTTTATTTACTTCTTTTTTGCAAATTTTCATTATTTTTTTAAAAAGCACAACAGTAAGTAATATAAAATATATAGTTTTTAGGTATATAAAATGTAGTCATAGTTACCTTCACTTGGTAAGTTTTCCATTAACCCTTCTACAAAAATATCTTTTCTTTTGGGGGATATAAGAGCTGTGATACATTCAGATAATTTGTCAAGTTTACACTGCCCAAGCACTCTAGGTGGTCTTTCATTTCTTTGTTGTAAAGTTTCATAAAAATCTGAAGGTTCTTCAGTTCCAGAATCATCAGAATCACTTTTCTATAAATATTCAACTTGTGTTATTAGTTTGAAAAATATAGGTTACTATAAAATTAATAACCTTAAAAAAAAATATGAAAATAAATAATTGGACATAATTTGAACAAAAAATAAGAGATAAGGTCGAAAGCTTACTTCTTGATATACAACTGCGCCATCAGATACGTTTAAGTCCACAGGATATAAAAAAGCATGACAAGTAACACAAAGTGGCTGCTCAAAATTAGGTCCATAAAACCCAGCACAGGTAGTACACAATTTATGCTAAAAAAAAAGATTTTTTTTTAAAAAAATGAGCAGAAAAAAAGCAAACTTAGGAATAAAGCTAAAAATAAATGAGAAAATTTAAAACCTCTTAAACGTATAGTCATCTTTAGTTTTTTTACTTGAACTTAAAAACCGGCTTTATATAAACCTGTACAGAATATGTTAATAATTTTTAGACAATTAGTAGTATTATAATAGAACTCTTGAGGAAATATAATAGTAAAACTAGGCAAAAATGTACTGAAATAAACAAATTTTGATGCAATTTTTAGAGGAAAAAAAATTATCGAAAGTGTAAAATTGTTACACAATAAAACACTATTAGCTTATTTAACAAAAATTAAAAAATAAATAAAATGCAAAACTATTGCACAATAGAATACCAGTCCATAAAACCCAATAACCAATTTTAAAAAATAACACAAATTATTGTATTAGAATTTTGATCAACAATTACTTATAATACAATACAATGGAAAATAGAAATTACAATTTACCTAGCGTTTTACAAAAAATGACTCGCTTCTTTAGGGGGGAGAGAGGAGTGTGCTGAATAATCTGACCCTAATTATTTAACAGTGAACTGTATATAATGAGGGTTGGCAATCAAATCTGGAAAAAAAATCCCTGTGTTTTCCCTGTAGATATTATACGCAATATATTAAGCGGAAACAACAATTACTGTGCTCTTATGTGAGCCATATTGGGGTAACTATATTTATTAGTTTTAATTGCTGGAAAAAAGCACGACATCCTTAAATAATGCTATTAACTTAACGAATTACGTGTCATTTATTTGAATTCAAATTTATTTTAATGACTTAGTATTTGCTAAAACTAAACTCAGTGGCGCGACAGCTTATAGAGGGCTAAGGCCTACTGTGCCTATCTCAGTTTTCTTGACCTTAGGCTCTGGGATGCAGGAGCAGATTTTCTGGTCAGGTGGTCAGCCAAATGAAGAACCCCCAGTGTTTAGTTCCCAAGCATGCTTAGTACTCATTTATCGACCCACTGAAGGGATGAAAGGCTGAGTCAACCTTGTCCAGCCCGAGGATCGAACCAGGGACTTATGGCACGACAGCGCAAAGCGCTACTAAATAAAGCTATAGTAAAGAAACAGTTAAGTATAGCTGAAACATCTTCCTTAAATATCCCACAGAATACGTTTTGAGTGGTCCCCTTTCTTTAAAAGACAAAAACAAGGTACAAAATTCCCTGTATTTTCCCAGTTTGTGAAGAAAAAAATCAAAATTCCCTGCATTTTCCGTTATTTTAGGTAATTTTTAAATTGCCTGTATTTTCCAGGGTCTTCTTTTTATCCCAATGGAGTGGCAACCCTGATTAATGCTTTATACAGTAGAGCAGTGATTTTTAAATGAAGTGTATGGATGAACCCAAGGCCGCAAGAGTTCTGTGAGTTAGAACAGATTTTTTTTTAACCGTGAAGATTTTTGAAACGTGCAAAAGGTTAGCATCAAACCAATAAATGATTATATAATTATTAGAGTATATTTATTTAATATATTATAAAGTTACTTAAATACCAATTTATTACCCATAAAAAAGAAATATAAAACTGTGGATTATATTTTTTTTCCACAGTATATTCTCAATAAAATACTAAAAGTAAATGCATCTGCCATTAATTGCATTAGTATTTTTCATAGAACTTTAAGATTCAAATAAAAAAAAGCAAGTTTAAGAATAACGAATTATTTTTCTTCGATAACTATTCTCATAGTCTATAACAGTTCTTTTTCAAAAACCATAATTCAGCTGCTAATGAAGAACAAATGAAAAAATTATCTCCATTCTTCACATTAAATATTTCTAAATTAATTTGTTGGTATTTTTTTTTTGGGGGGGGGGGGTCGCTAAAAAGAAATTTGACTGTTTAGGGTTCCTTAGATGAAAAAAAAATTGGCAATCTGTGCAGTAGAGAATACAGAGTGCATCTAGTCTCTAATCTAATCAAACAGTGGAGCATGTTCTCAAATGTTAAAAGTGTTAAAGCTTTTACTGTATCAGTTAAAATAATTCAACTAGTTTAAAATTTAGATAAGAGAATACAAATGTTCTTTCCTCTTTCTTTCTTTTCTTGATAAATTTCGACCACACAAATTATTTTCAGGGAATTACAATTTTATGCAGAGTAAAATCTTTTCACAGTGAAATGGAAAATGTTTTCCAATAATTTTTTTGAGTTATGCAAAGAAATTATTGATGGTAATTTTTTTGTTAAAATATAAATTTATATAAAAATGCAGAGGCAAATCAAGAATTAGATCAATACACTTTACAGACAGGTCTAACCATATCCAGTAAGAATGATCCTAATTTTTGAAATCTGATACATCAAATTAAATTTGAAAGATTCAAATTTGCTCTAAAATTTTTTTTTCTTCATATAGAGTGAAAAAAAAATCATTCTTAAATTAAAAATTACGTCGTGACCTTGAAAATAGATAAGATTGCTTTTAAAGTCTGCTATTATATTATTTTATGGTTATATTATAAAATATGTGGTTGTATTAACATAAAGTTATTCCCTTATCTTACCGTCACAGAACCCACTCCAGGGATGTTTCCATTTATTGTAATCTGCGGTATAACTACACCTGACTATAATTGCCAAGGTAGCAAATAAAATTTAAAAACGTAAATCTTTGAAGAAGAAAAAGGAATAACTTTGTTATCAGTACGCACCGTTCTTTAAATTTTTTTTATCGCCAAGTTGCGCAATAGCTGATGATAATCTGGTTTTAATTTGAAGAAAATATGAAGAGAAAATTGCATGTGCCGATCATTGGAGGGGATGATGATGTAATCGAAGTTGTGGAGAGATAAAAACAGATTTGTTAGTAAGCAATCAGGGTGGGGTTAATTGGGAATATAAAGAAAGATTCTTTGGAGCAAAGTTTTGAGAGTTGCAAGTTAATGAAGAAAAAAATTTTTTAGGCAGTTAATATGGACAACCTGGTCATTCTAATAGTATGAGCATCTTTATAAGTTATTAATCTGAGGGGAAAATGAAGTTGTGCAAATAATGAATTGTGGATTAATTCGTACTGAAATGATAAGTGATAAATGTGGCTGTCATTTGAAGATTAAGGAATGAAATTGTAACTTTCAAGTGACTTTTTGTGTATTTATATTTTAAAGAATTTTCTTATTTTGCTTCAGAATTTAATGTTGAGCTGTAAAAAAAAATTTATATATATATATATATATTTATTATATTAGATTTTACTTTGAGCAAATCAGTATGTGACTAATAATTTTTCATTAGTTATTCAAAATTATTAAATGTAAAAATGTGTACTATGCATTTAATTAGAGGTGTTTATTTTTATTAAGAGACAGATTTTACTATTTTTGTTGGCCAGAAACCTATTATTGCAGAAGCTGTTTTAACCAGNCAATATCTTCTACTCCGAAACGGACAAATGAAAATGAAACAAATGTGGGTAGAAACGATCAAAACGAAACAAATACTCATTTGAGCAACCTAATGAGAATAGCTGATGAAAAAGTAGATGTAGAACATTTTCCATATGATGATACAGCAAAAATATTCAATGCTTTAAAAATTAGAAGATGTTCAAAATGTTATAATTAAAGAAATGATTTTTTTTCAAGTCTCTGTGTTTTTTTTTTTTTAATTTTTAGAAATCTCACTTAACTTTTTGAAATCTCACCCTGTTTTTGAGAAAGGGTGAGAAATTCTCACCCATTTTTTTTCTGCGATGAAAACACTGAAGTTTGTTACATTTTGCTTACATAGTTGAATTTTTTTTTTTTACCAATAGGTTGTAAATATTTTATTATCACTACATAATAAACAACTTAAACTACAATACTTAACTACACTAATACTTAACTACAATAAATTTTATAACAGAATTTTTGTCGCGAAGCTGATAATTTTAGGTCGCAGTTGAAAAAATAGCTTCGAACGAAACAAGTAAACAAAGCACAAGGACAGTAAAAATCAAAGAAATTGAAAATTCTGGTTCAATAATGATGCATATCACAAAATTAAACAAAAAAAGATCGTATAAGATTGAAGAAATATTAATAAAAGATTGATCCCAATTTAACTAAAAAAACAACAACTAATACATGTCAAACACTATGTCATTACCTAGTACAATATACCAGCATAAAATGTATTTCTTACACTTCTTTATGATACTTAATACATGAAATTTCATATGATCAATTAAAAACATCAAATTTTTAGCCAAAAACGCATCAATAATATAATAATTTTAGTATTAACGAGGGTGTGGTTTGCATAGATGAGCTTTTCAATATTCATCAAAATTGTTTTAAATGACAGTACCTGATAAAAATACCTTCGAAGCATCACTCTTGAGAAATCATCATTCTCATCTCTATACCACTGCCGAGTTATAGGTAAGGAATTTTTACGTAAATGCACCACGGCCATTATACTCCGTTTCACGACATGTTTCTATCACAACAAAAAACAAGACAAAATGCTAATTTTTAATGTTGCCATCCAAATAAATTTTAATTTTAAACATTTGCTTATGTTAGCCCAGTAAAAATCTTTTTTAATAACCTAGTAGATGAAATACTGAACATCTTTCTTTTTACGTTGCACTAGAGCTGCACAGCAAGATATTGGCTGGAAAACATCCCAGAGGATGATCTGGAGACAACATACATAAGTTACAACCCATTTTTCAGAGAGAATTTATTCACACACTATCCATCCGCAGATCCTTATTCTGACCGGAACCAGAGCATGATCAATCTTCCGTCCAGTAACCCCAGAGGTATTGATTTGATATGGGAACTTGGAGGACTTTGTGAGCCCGACAGATTTAGCTCACCAGTCACCATTTTGTATTCGATCTCAGTTACGAAACATTCTTACTGCGTGCGATAGCTCAACTTTGCGATACACGCATGCACAACAGCAACAGCTCATCTTCAAGCAAAACTTGAAGAATGAGGTAAATTACCGATGAGAAAATATAAAAGCCTGATAGGTGAAATTCATTTTCAACCGAAACTCACCTAATCGAGTTCCCTTTCTCACTCGGTGGTGAAAACGTTTTTGATTCACCTTTTTCACTCAACTCCTTGAATGTGGTTCACGCACTTCTGTTTACCGCATAGAAAAATTGAGAAAAAGTATATTTCTTATTCGCTCTTGGTAGGAATGCGCCTTCAGTGCGACTGCTCTTGTAATTCGCGAATGCAGTAGCCTATAGGGAGCTTTGTCAGTTGAGACGAAGTCAGTTGGACTGAAGAATATGTCTTCATTGTAGGATTGCAGCATTCCTTCTATATTAAGGCTTACTAAATTTAAATATGTTTGATATTCTTTCCAATGCAAGCGAAAACAAAATGGAATCTCTTTTTTTTTTTTTTCTTTTAGAGAAGGAATATCCGAAACACATCGGAAAAATATTTGTAAATAAACAGAAAAGAAATATGTATCTTCTAATTAGAGTTAAAACTTAATGACCGCGAAATCGCTCTACTAAATTTAATGATCAAATATGAAAGGCCTATTTAAACTTTGCATTCCATACTTATCCGAATCATATTATTTCAAACATTAAAATATGCAAAAAGCATACAGAAACCCACAATGTTATATCATTTAATTTTGCAGAAAAGTTTTTCACAATTTTATTAAGTTTCAATAAGAAATCATAATTTATTAACTTAAAATAAAGAATGCTTCGATGAAAAAACTATTCTAAAAATTCCTCATGCTAAAGTAAAGCTTTCATATTGGCGATCGAAATGGGCTGGAGGTGGCGTAGAGCAGAACTCTTTTCCTATGGCAACACTTTACATGCTTTCCCNTGAACTGCTAGGACTAATACAGCCTGTAAATAACCTCTACACCAGAGGGCGTACTCGAGCGTTGCGATCGCGAATTAAGTTTCAATAAGAAATCATAATTTATTAACTTAAAATAAAGAATGCTTCGATGAAAAAATGATTCTAAAAATTCCTCATGCTAAAGTAAAGTTTTCATATTGTTTTTTTTTATTCTAAATCAGAAGTAAAAAACCAATCTGCAGAGAGCTATCATCAAATTACAAAAAAAAAAAAAATTATTTGCAAGAAAATTTTTTATTATAAAAATCACAAAACTTCCCTGCTTTATAAATCCGAAAAATTCCAAAATGTTATGTTTTTCGTTTAAAACTTTTATTTTCAAATGATATATTATTCCCTCAGCCTATCACACAATAAAATTTTATAATTGTAAGACCTCGATATGAATTTGAATATGCAACTTAAAAACAAAATAGCTGAATTCTAGATGAAATTAATCATTCAAAACTAAAACATGCTTACCAAGAAAACAATAAACATTTATTAATAATCACCACAAATGATACTATTTCAAGTAATTCGGATGATTCGTCATTATTGTTTTCCGAATTATATATGTAGATGCAGAAATATATACTATTCTATATGAAGAAGAATATTCTATAACTCTTACAGTTCTGAAATCACATTTATTCATTGGAATGAACTAATCAATGTAGACTATAATTTTAATGAATTGAAAACAAAAATAATGCATTTTACCGTCATACACATCTGTAACAGTATGAGATCAGGAAATCGGAATGTATTGGTTGCAAGCTTGTGATTAATAGAAAAGAAAAATTTATTGAAAAATTGCTCTTCAAATGTTGAGGTTTAGAATGATTTACCAATGTTCTGCGTCATTTCTTTTGCTTTTCCCTTAGGGAAATTTTGCTGCTAAAAAAGGCGTCCTACAGTACCAATGATTCTAAAACTAAACTCAGCGACGCGACAGCCCATAGAGGGCCAAGGCCTACTGTGCCCATCACAGTTTTCTTGGCCTTGGGCTCTGGGGTGCAGGAGCAGATGGGATTCCCCGTCAGAGGGAATATTCAAGTGTTGCGATCACGAAGCGGATATCCGAGGGACGCTAAAATCGGAACACAAGGTTTCACTGGAGTTTTCTTTTCACGTACGACTTTTTTTGTTTAAATTTGATTTTTAACGTCAATCTCGAACTACATACTTTTATGTAATTTAAGAAATTGCAGGTAAAAGAACTCAAGCTACATACGCGTAAACGGAAAATTCACCCAAACTGTAACAATGTCTTTACCGCCTGACAGTCAAAAGATAATTTCTAGATTCATCTCGTGATGAAGAAGCAAAATAATGATAAAACGCTAACGATAGTGGATTAAATACAATGCTCGATTTTTTGTTGTTGATATTTTCAAAGGATAAAAATTATTGAAAGATGTTTTGAGTAGTAATAGTACTTTTAAAAGGTTCCATTAAAGCTGAACTATTGGGGTAGAGTAGGAAACATCCCTGAAGTTAATCCGAAAACATGACATCACAAATTTGATCTTCTGTAAAGGGTATAGCTTCCCCACTTTGGTAGCCTGACGAATAGCGCACGAAGTTGGATACTTTAGAGTAGAAAAGTTTAATGAGGGCCGATGCAGCAATTATGCAACCTCTATTAATGAGGGCCTCGCTCCCTTCATGGGCTGTTTAAAGTGGTCACCCACCTGTTCTCTGACAGCAGCCTTGACTTCAGTGATTTATTGGGAACTGTGTTTTAACAATCCACTGCAGGACTAGAAATAACTGATTAATTGCCCTAGATTAATGTCTTTAAAGAAGCTGGTTTATAGCTCCAACAACAATACCTAGAGCTAAACTCACAATCTGGTTAGGCTGGAGGAACGTCTTGGTCCTTTTTTCATGTCATTGTATACTTTGCCATGCAAGAATTAAAATTTTTTGCTCTTCATAATAAAACATTTATCAAAAAATAGTTTCATCCAGAAACAATTTTTAACAAGGAAAATCTTTAGTGTTGTTAGGTACATACTATGAAAATCAGCTAAATTAAAATAATGTTTAGAAAAATTAATGAATTTTTTACTTAACAATTCTAAAAAATGTTTGTTCAGTTTTAAATTAACTAAAAAATAATCATTAAGAAGGCACTTACTGCTATTGAAATATAAGTAGCAAAAATATACTTAAGTGTTAATAAAAACAAAACTAAATACATGCCTGGGAGCAAGATAACAATACATTTTAATTTCTTATACGTTGAATACACAAATTTGAAACTGTCGATGCTATATTCTTCTTTAGATCAAAACTGAACTGGCAAAGACAATGGGATACCGAAATAATCGCCACTGCCGCTTATAATTGAAATTTTTAATAATTAAAATAGTTAAAAGGGAAAAAAATTATTCTTGAAATGTGCGCCTGGATGTTCAGAAACCAAGGCAATGATAAAATCACTACCCAAATTAGTATTCAGAGGTAGGCCTACATTGAATTAATGAGGATTTTGAAGAATTAACAATTAAAGTTTAAAATTAGATTTAGAGAGTGACCAACTACAGGAGCCCTCCGGCAAAGAGGAAAACAGAATAGAATGGAAGAAAATTCTGAAGGTTTTGGCCCACAAAGAGCTATCCTGTCAACAAAGAATAAATAAAATTATATTTCCTTCCAAATTATGCTTGGATATACGATTTGTGCAGTTATAATAAGTGATAAAGTGAAATACTCAGAGAGAGAAAACAAGAGTGAGAGGGCTCAAATATTCTATCAGCTTTGTAACCTTGAATTAATTTTTCAGATTATAGTTATCTTCCACATTTTAAGTCAAATATGCCTAACATTACCTATTTAGAAAGGAATGTTAACTCAAAGAAAGTATACATTTTTTGTGTGATCTTGTAACTCAAAATATGTTTTTGTTTCTGTTAACTCAAAATATGTTTTGTTTGTTTCTTCCAATCTTAAATTTTAATTCAATATTTAAAAATTTATTATTAGGTCTGTTAAATCTATTAGGTCTAATTAATTTACAGGGTATCTGCTACATTTTAGATTTTCAAATCCATGACTTTTCATGAATAATTCTAAGAATTTTTCGTGACTCACCTAAGTTACTATTTTCTCCACAAAAACACAATAAAAAAGGATTATAATAACATTAATTGAAATGATAGGTATAACCAATGCTGTTATACTCTGCATCTTTACATTTATTAATTTTAAAAAACAGACTAAAGAAAGAGTTGAAGCAACAAAATAGCTGAAAAATATACAAAAGCAACTAACTCAATACTGTCAGATATATGTAGTTATTTAAAGCTGTTTCATTTCTTCTTTGAAGTAAGTGTAAATGTAGCCTTAACTAGAATTTTAAATTGACAAAATAAAATAAAAAGTTTAAAAGATAATTCATGCTAGAAATGATGTTCTTTCTTTCATTTCTTGAAAGAAAACCGTAATTTTTAAAGAACAGGATAAAAACACTTTATATTTTAATAAAATATGACTATGAGTGGGGATTTTGCTACAAATTCAGACATTTGGAATATCGGAACACTGTGAAATTATTTTTAAAAATAGGATTTTTCGAGGATCTATGACCCTCCATTATTTTTTAAAAAAAATTTTTTTGTTAAAGTCATGACTTTCCAGGTGCGTGATACCCTGTACTTATTAGGTTTTAACTTTATTAACTAGTCAAGATGTTTTTTCCCCCTCCCTATTCAGAACATTATACAAATGAATTATTTAGAGCTTTTATATATTTACAAAAGATATTTTAAAATACATCTTCAATCTCTTTTAGAAAATCTTTTAACCCTTTCGCACCTAACGGGACACATATGTCCCAAGCAAATTTCAAAAAAATCTTTTGGGACAGAAACCCTTCCCTGTCTAATGGGAGACTTTCCCACCAGTCATGCCAATATTTTTGAAGGTATTTTCATTCACAGAACATAGATGGCGCTACCATACATAATGCTGCCCTACTCATAGTTTATGCTACCAAAATTATTCTGCTGTAAAAAAAAACTTGTCGCGAAAGGGTTAAGATTATACAATATTATTTAATTATTATTAATATCTATTATTAAAAATTTATACTATCTAGAAAAATAAAATACTCAAATTAAAATAATAATAAAATTAGTTTTTTTTTTCCTCTGAAAAATATAGTACATAGTACTAAAATTTTTGCGTTTTTTTTATAAACACATTTGGGTGGCAAAAATACATACAGAGAAGGAAAACACAATTGAGTGACATTTAAAAGTTTATTTTATGAGAAAGACAAAAACAAATTTTTTAAAAATATGTACAGGATTAGATCCATTTTATTATTTAACATAAATCAACCTTATTTTCCTCTTTTATATGATCCTTTGCCACGTGATGCTTTTCCTTTTTTCGCAGAACCATTTTCTTCAGCCTATAAAATAATATCTCAACAATAAATAACAATAGCAGCAATGAATATATAAATTGAGAGGAAGAGGACACATTTAAAATTATTTAATATAATATTGAAACTTTCAGTAAGTCAAAGTTTAAAATGTAGCTAATTGGCCCAAATTTGTATGTAAATAAAGCTAGCAACTATTACTTTTGGGCAACTGCCATTATATGTAAAAAATAAACATAGCTATGGTACATAAAACACGGTTGCCACTCAAATCTGGAAAAAAAATTCACTCTGTTTTCCCTCTACAAATTATAAGCAATATATTAAGAGGAAACAACAAATTCTGTGCTCTTGTGTGAGCAATATTGAGCTAACTATATTTATTAGTTTCAATTGCTGGAAAAACAGCTGAACATACTTATATAATGCCATAGTAAATGAAATAGTTTAGTATAGCTGAAATATCATAGTTAAATATCCCATAGATTACGCTTTGAGTGGTCTCCATTTTTTAAAAGAAAAAAAATCGAAATTCCCCGCATTTTCCCTGTTAGTGAAGGTGATTTTTAAATTCCCTGTATTTTCCAGGTTTTCCCTGTGAATTGGCAACACTGTAAAAGGTACAAAAGGTCAACACAACAATAGATACTGTAGCATAACTCCTATATTCATTCCTTTACTCAAAAAGGCTTCACTATTTCTCAATTTTTTTTTAATGCCAGTATTTTTGGTGAATTATTCCTTAATTTTACAGAACAGTAGAACTATACTAGTGCATCTTTTCTTCTTTTTTTGTTTTTGTTTTATTGACTGATAGTTTATTTTAAGTATATTGCTAAAGATTATGTCATTTGTATTTTTGACGAAGTATGACAGCCTAGACAGTCAGAGCTCTATAGCATCACATATATATATATATGTGTGTGTATGCATACATGTGAGTGTATATATGATACTGATGAGACCCTAGTAAGTATTTGCAGAACCCCAAGAGACACGAGGTGGTCATTTCATGTCAATTTAGTTTTTACGAATGTAAAATTTTTAGATTCATATCTATGAGAGTTTATTCATAGAATATTACAGAAACATTAAATATTCCTTATTTTAAATTACAAACATAGATAATGACATACCTTTCGTTTTACAGGATTATTCTTTGGGATTACAGTAAAGAAACTATCTAATCTTCCTTGTGTACTTCCGTGACGACCTTTCATTAGCTTTTTAACACCATTTTTTACCCTGTCTTCACTAAGAGAGGAAATTAGTTTTAAATTAGCATCGCTTACAAACAAAACATTATAATTTGTGATATATTACATAAAATTTTATTTAATGTAATATTTTTAATGAAATTTTGACATAATGCATATTAAGTGACAAATTTTATACCATAGTTAATATAATTACAATACATTAATCCTTTTAACTCACCTAAAATTTTTTTCCCCACACAAAAATTTGATGAGACCTTCCTCATCTGGATCATTCCATTTCAACTATAATTAAATAGTATTTGATATTTTAAAATTTATACAATAAAAATAGATAGTTAATTAGAAATTAAAAGATCAATTAAAAATAATTGGAAAAAAAATTAAAGAAAAAAACATGTTTTTAATAAATTAATGTAGCAATAAAAAATATATTAAGATTAGAAAAGAATACGCATTAATATAAAAATATCTACAGAATTTTTAAATAAACATTTATTTACCTCAACATTTTCACCATCAGTAACTTCAGGTTTTTTAAACAATTCTCTGGCCTCTTTATAATACCAATCCTCTGGAATTTTATACTTCTGTAAGCATGAAAAAATATTACTTTAGTTTTGAATTATACAAATTATAAAAAAAATACCTACACATAGTAAAATAAATAAATCAAGATAACCTAATTGGGTTCTGAAAAATACCTTAGAATCTAATTTTTCAATGATTTTCTCAATGCATCGATAATTCTTGATATATTCATATGCTTTCTTTGGTCCAATGCCTTTGATACTTTCACAATAGTCACATCCCAGAAGTATACAGAGATCAATAAACTAAAATAACAAATTTAAAAATTGTACGGAAAAAAAGCAAATAAACTATTTTATGCTTTCAGCTTCACTTATAAAAATAGTTAAAACTAAAAAAAATGTAGCACAATCAATATTTTAATGAAAGAAATAAAAAAAATATCTATTTTCTACATAAAATAATTAAAAATCGATACTCTGCTATAGTCCATTCCACCTTAAGTTGGCACTGGAGAGAAAGGTAGGTAGACCGGATTACATGGAAACTGGGTTACTCTTTAAGTCAGTACGGGGATGAGGTAGCNTGGTTCTCTACTTGTAGCACTATCAATATTTTAATGAAAGAAATAAAAAAATATCTATTTTCTACATAAAATAATTAAAAATCGATACTCTGCTAACTTTTAATGCAATGACCAGATTTTCATGGATAAAGGCACAACTTTAATGGTTGAATGGGCAAAACATAAATAGGCTTATTATAAAAAACATACCTTTTCCAAACTTATTCAAGACAGTGGCTACTCCTATTTAATGGTAACTCATTCATACTTTTTAAATATAGACAAATATGAATGCTTGAAAAAATGTTTGAGATGTGTATAATAAATACTGTTCCATCACAGTTTTAGTGACATTTTGCCATTTGGTAGAAAAGAGCAGTTTTGCCATGAATCTTCAATGGCTGATTATTTCATTAACTAATTTTAAAAATCTTTTAAACATAAAGAAATGTATTATTTTTGAAATCATCAGGAATAATATTAATTTAAGTTCAAAGTAATTATAAATTTAAAAAATAATTCATTGTATGTGTATACATATATCTTTAACTAATGGTTCTTAAGCTTATAGTTTTTATACTACTAATAATATTAATACTAATAAATATTACCATAATAAACTATAAACAATATTAATCTTATAAGAATATGATATCTAATTATGTGTAAAATAGCGATGAGATAGATTAAGAATTTTAGAGTGGATTTTTCGGCTTGTGAGGAAGTTCTTATGCCAAAATACTTTCAAACTTCATATTTATCTTATCATTTAAACTTCTACTTTAAGTTTTCTTTCCTTTTCCAAGCAACAATATAACTTTTTTTTTGTTTAGTCCTCAAAGGTAGAGCTGAATTCTGCTAATTTTATAATTTTCTTTTTATAAATATTAAATAATTTGGAATTTAAGTTAAGGCAACAAGTCCAGAAACTAAGCTCTGGTTTAGTAGAATGAAATAATCATAGAAGTGAGCGAATAAAGGATTATGACAATTGAAAAAGGTCACATTAAAAAAAAGTTGTTATTGCTGATATAGTGATCGTAGAAACTTAACTAACAAATGATAATGCCATAAAAAAGTATGAGATGGACATTACCAATAACTCAAAAATTTTTGTATGGGGCATAACCTTTACCTTGAGGTTATACAACCTCTGTTTACTTTAATAAGATAATGCCTTTTGGAGGAGTACTATCAACTGAACATTTTAGATTTTTTACTTTATTAACAAACATACATAAATAAAAGCAATTGAGCGTAGAACATAAATATATAGAAGTTACAACAGTTTGTCAAAACTTCTATGACATTTTGGCAATTATTATTATTTTTTTTTTTGGAAAGATGTTCACAAACTACCTGAACATTTAACAATGGCTGGGACAGTCATTTTGTCTAAACTTATTGTTTTGTCTAAACTTATTGTTTGTCTAAACTTAGTAGAATCTTATTGAGACAAAAAGTTTAGCAATTTTATTCTAAATACAGGTCACTACCTTTTATTACAAAATCTAAACCTGAAGGACATGTTTATAGTTCTTTATCTGTCCATAAAAAACTATTTTCAAATAAACAATTTTTTATCTTAAAATCCATAAACTTTTCTCATTTTACTATGGAAGCAATAGGATAATGCTATTTTCTCTGCCTCAGGCTTTGCATAAACCAAAAATAACAGTCAAATTTGATTTAAAAAAAAGTTAAACAAAGAATAAGAAATTAATTTCAATTTGACGATCAATTTAACCAATGCTTCAAAAATGTGAAATGTTCCATTCTAAGAAGGGGGGGGGGGACATTAGCTACATAAGATTGTTGCTTCGTTCAATTAATCTACAATGTTTTCAATTAGTGCAATATATTGTAATGCAAAACCTAGTTTACATATATCTAACACACGACCACAAGCAAGAAAAGAAAAAAAATTCTTTGAACTTATTTCAATTAAAATGTGCCGAAAATGGATCCAAAAAAATTTATAACATTATCATTGAGATACCTCATCATGATTTAAGCCAGTTTCTTCTAAAATATGATTTAGGTGAAATTCTTTAATGGGCATTTTCCTAAATAAAAAAAAAAGATATGCAATAAACAATAATAAAAAAACATAAACCAAACAAATTTTGTTAATGGTTGACTATTTCAATAAAAACTATTGAAGAAGATACACAAAGGTGCCAATCTGCAATCTATTTTTAAAAAATTTCCTAACTCTGGAGTCTGAACTAGAATATGTACAACTTGAGAAAAAATCAGCAGCAACATTTCTGAATTCATATTCATTATTTTTATGACTGTATTAAAAATAATGCAATATAACATGTAAAATTGCATACAAACTAACATAAGGTCTATAAAGATTTCTAATAAAACTGAAAACTCACCTTGCCTCACTAAAAGTCATATGCCTAAGAAGAACATTAGAGCCAAAAGTTAAGGCATCCATATCTTCAGTAGCCGTTGCATACACTTTGCCTGCCTTTACAAGAGCTGCACATTGTGCTTCAGCTTCACAAGGGGCCTATTTAAATTTAGGTTAAATATAATTAACCAAGTTATAGAAGGAAATAATTTTTAATAAAACTATTTGCAATTAAATAATAAATTGTGATGAAATAAATCATTAGCTACTGATAATAATGCACATGCATAGAGGAAGTAAGCAAAAAATCATCAGATTTCATTAATCTCAAGCAATTTTTTTTCTTCAAATTTAAAATATAAAGAAATAAATATCGAGAATTGGAGGTTTTGTAGCTTTTAAATAATAGCAGAATTGATGATAATATTTTTCATTTTACAATTTATATAATTTTGTAAATAATTCAGTTATAGCATCTTTCTGTATCATTTCCCTTTTTACTGGTAAAGACTATATAAGAAAAAATACATTAATTAATAAATTCCTACTAAATTTATAGCATTAATAACTTTAAATACGACATTTATCTCCCTCCGAGATATTAAATACATAATTGATGAAAAACTGTATATAAAGACATCAAACTTATATAATTTCTTTTTATTTATTTAAGTTTTCTAATTGTGTTATGAAATATCTACACTTTATTATTTTAAAAATAAATTCATGAATAAAAACTACTATTAAATATTTCATACATATTTGATATGTATGAAAATATATTTAATTTCTTTTTTCTCAAGCATTTTCTTTACTTCTTAACAGAATGGTTGAATTAAGTTTAATAACAAATTTTTACTTAGCATTTAAAATTATACAAGCTAATATTATCTAATGAAGTATAAGCAATATATGCCCCTTACATGCTTTCTTTACTTTAAAAAAAAATGAAAAGCTATAATTATACTCTGCACTTTTGCCATTTAAAGGTAGAAAAAATTAATCTACATAAAAACCAAAAATATCTAACAACAACATAAATGGAAGCGGTCAATTTTAAAAGGGAATATGTAAAATTTTTACGAAAATAAGTCTTTTGTTGGTTTTGGAATATCAATCACCGATTATCAAATATTGAAAAATTTTCTGAACTGTCTAAAGATAATCCAACAATTTAAAAGTAATTAAAACAATCCTTCCGCAATTCGCGCAGTTTTTCTCGAAAGTGCATATTTTGTAACATACCCCTTCTTTACATTGACCGTTTCAATTTATCTCTTTGTTTAATATATATATGGTATTGATTGGAAGTATATAAGGATAACGTGATCTAAAAAAATAATAATGATGGTAATAAATCTTACCCTCCTTTACAAGTTAAACATTGTGGCTATGAACCAAAAGTGCTCAATGAACACAATTTACTTGTTCGAATAAATAGATGGTCAACTTATATGAATAAGTAGACCACTAAAACAATGCACGATCAGTGGTAAACTTACACACGTTTCACTATGTAAGTAATAAAAAATATAATAACCTTGTACAGTAACAAAACATTATTGAATTGTAGCAAGAATATAAAAAAAGACCAATATAAACATGAAAAAGAAAATGAACATGATTACAAAATCATAAAATATGTGAACTCCGTTTAATATCTTTTTAAAACAAATCAAAATTTATAAACAGACATTTTGATTAGCTTACTTCAACATAAGGGATTCCCATTAGCCTTAATAACTCTTTGCATTCATCATTATGCTGTCTTGTAACTTTAACCAACCTTCTAGTGAACTTATTAATGTCTTCAGCAACACCTATATGAAGAATTCACTATTAGTAGCTACTACTACTAACTATATGAAATATGCATAAAAAATAAAGGAAGGAGCAGTAGAGATATATAATAAACCTTCTTCTTCAGCTTTTTCTAAATTCTTTTGCGCTTCTTCTCTCCTTTCTTGACGTTTTTCAAGCTGGAAACATAAATTAAAACATTTGGCAAAAACTTCCTCAATAATCAAAATGGGGTGTCAAAATTTTAATTATAATAGAATTTTTACCTCAGATGATTTCATTTGAGGAGGTTTTCCATCAAAAACATAAACAGGTTTAATGCCATTATCAACCATACGAATGGTACGATAGAACAACCCAACCAGATGGCTAGAAATATAATAAATATAAATGAATTTACTTAGTCAAATAAAACACAAAGTCTAATTCCCACAGCAAAAATATCATTGATATTCATACATAATGTAAGCATATTATTAAGCTTTTAAAATCAAATGATTAACTTTGAAGTTAACTAGATCTAAAATTAAAAATTATTGCAAAAAATTTATTTTATTTGTTCCATATTCTTCAATACTCTTTTTTGTCGAAATGAACAACAATTATATAGATATTTTATTTCTTTAACATTAAATGGCACTACTATTATACAATATGACCTTAATATTAAAATGCTGGTCAAAATGATAGTAAATCAAACTTATTAAACCAATAATTAAATTATAATGTAATATTAACTACCACTTTAAAATAAATTCTATAGTTGATATGAAAAATTTGATGCAATTGATGGGTATACAATGTTGTAATTTTTAAACTTTTCAGTTCTAAGAATAATATAGAAATTTTAGTCTTCAGAACGCAATTTGTTGGCAGTTTTATTTATAGCAATAATTATTATTCAAATTTAAAGTAACTTTCAATCCCATCATAGAGAATATGATTTTTGTTTAAATTAATTTTGTGCTTTTTTATACATAACAAAATTTAACTAAATGAGTATTATCTTATACATTACATATATACTGATACATAACATTACATATCATTTGTGTGGGACATATATAAAAACACAGTATTATTAAAAACTAAGTCAATTCTGATCTGTAACAAAAAGTATTATCTTTGTATGAATAAGCATTATCTTCATACATTACATATATATCAATACATAACATATATCATTTATGTGGGAGATATCAAAACACAGTATTGTAGTATTAAAAAAAGATTGTTCACATAACTAAAAAAATAAATCAAATTCTAAATTAAACACAAACCCTGAGGCAGAATCGTGGCAGCCCGGAGACATTGTAGCAGAACATTACCAAGTTCTTACAGAAAAATTTTTCCTTTAGGAAGTAAAAAATTTTGGTTTTCTTTTCTGCAGAAATTTTCATTCTATTTTCTCCCCTGTAATTATTACTATTGATTTCAACATAGTTTTTAAAATCCGATATTTTTAATACGATATTATTTATAACAAAAACTGAATCTTGAAATGAAAACACACATTTAGTAACCCCTTTTTGAAGAGGTTTGGTAGTTACTGCTACAGATTTTAAGATTTTGTAATTATTTTCTTTTAATATGATGATTTACAAAATGCGATAAGGGAAATAATTAATGTTTTTCACCCCGACAAAACGCAACAATATCGGCCATAACATTAGAATTTAAAAAAAAAAAAAATTATATATTCAAATAAAAAAGTTATATTATTTTATTTTAACTGAAAAGTTGTTGAAAAGTGTCAGTTTTTCTTCAAGTTGATGCTTCTGTTACTTTAAATTAGTATCATGTATATTTGTTATTTTTGAAAGAATCTGGCAGAAATATATTAGTATTTAAGAGGTATGTAACAGAAAACCCTAAAAATTCTGTCACAGGGAACACAAACATCTTTTATAAAGGAATATTCTTGTTTCAATACCTCTTTGTATGAACAACAACTTACAAGAAGCCAAAAGGATTTTATATGCGCAGAGATTGTAAAAATTTTTTCTAAAGGTTAGGCTAAGGGTCATTACAAGTTATATATATACCCTTCGAGAGTTCATGTCAGCTATTTTTTCTTCTTTTTTGTCACTTATGTACAACTGCCTGGCATAGGCACTGATATAGAAATCTCTATGTATGGGTTAAGTAACAATTTCTTTAACATTTTTCTCAAACATAATAAGCGAAAAAACCAATATGAAATGAGAAATTTCATTGATTCATGCTCCAATATGCAATACTTAATAAATAAGATTTTTTATTTTATTTAGAGATACATCACTGGAAATTTCATGTATTTGACCACTAAACTAACAATAAGTGACTTATGATATATTGATAAAATTCTCACAAAATATACTCAGCTGAATTCTTTATTAACAATAACTAAACTTTTCATTCCTTAAAGTTTAACAAAACATAATTTTTAATTAATACAATACTAAGAATAGAATTATAAGTATAAAATAAGTTATAAGTTTAAATAAGTTATGGTTAAAATAAGAATAATAAGTTTAAAACGGACCTAGTAGTTTCTCCTTCACTATTTGTTAACATATTCGCTTCTTGGCGAACAGCTATCAAAAACTGATAAATACTCATTGATGCATCCACAGCAATTTTTCGCCCTATAAAACATGCAATGAAAACTATAAAACAAAAATTGTATATGATAATACTTGAAAATTTTAAAAGAATTTAAAATTCTATGTATATACTTCGTTGAGATTTTGAAAAGTTAATGTATAAAAAATAAAATTAATTCACGAAAATTACATAAACACAAAATTTAGTAAATAAAGCTTGTACTTAAAATCTAAGTAAAAATATTTACCAAAATAATTTTTTATCTCATTTTCTTTCATTGATGTGGGCGCACAATCTGCTATTAATTTAGCTAACCCCTGAATACCCATCCTTTAATTCTAATAAATATCTATAAGCTGAAATAGAACTAAAATTTAACTTTCAAATGACAGCCTGAAAAAAATTAAAATTTAGTAAACAAAATTTATGGCGGGAAGATATCCAATACAGTTACAGTGAAGTTTGAAAATGGCTTCATTTGTATCTGCTTGTGTTGATTATTTTTAGTGAATACTGGTGAATACCTACGCAGCCGAAAACGCATATGCGATTAGTTGGATACAGATACGAAAAACTCTACATCAAAATTGGCGATCAAAATGGTGTAGAATTGGCGATCGAAATGGGCTGCAGGTGGCGTAGAGCAGAACTCTTTTCCTATGGCAACACTTCACATGCTTTCCCCATTAGCGTGTGGAAAGTCATAGAGGAAGGAAGCACGTTAGTTTCTCTCTTGATTTTCATATAGATTAAAATCTTTTAACTTGAAAAACTATATGGAACTGAAAACTACATTAAACATAGTTCTAAAGAAAAGTATCGTGGAAATTTTAAAAAATATTTTTATTAAATAAAAAGGAAAAATATTAAGAAAAGGGAAAATATCGTAGTATGGATGGGTGATCGTGAAAAGCTAAGGGTGGTGGCGCTAGTGGTTAAATTGCTCTCGCAAGACTCCCGGGTTACTGCTTCCGGTATATTTTTACGCCGCAGATGGAAAAAACGCGCCATCATATTATTGCATCATATCTTTTGCAGTATTTCACATGTACCGAGTTCTTTCTTTCAGCCTTTTATATTATAATCATTATTAATATTATAATCGTCAGAATATTTTCTAATTAAGCTAACTTAAAAAGATATTTTTAAAGATATTTTTGGCGACATTTTATTCAAATGTAGCCAAATAAGGGATAAAATACAAAACATGGCAAACCTTAAGAATTTTTCACAATGAGATATTAACTTTCCAAAACTTTTTTTGGCCTTACGACCTCTGAGAATCAATACATTTCTGAAAGCTCTTATGAATGGTACAATTATGTTTGGATTTGAACCCAAATTACAATAGCAAAACTGCATAGAATATTAGGCTTGTTCACACATCGCCTCGTAGTCATAACATAAGCGGAGGGATACACCGGAAATTTTCTAAATTTCTTCCGGTTTAAAGACGCTTGTTATTGTTTACATTAGGCCACCCATCCATATACAACTGAAAAGAGGAGGAAAGGGAAGGGAGAAGGGCTAAAGGCATGAAACCGGTCTCTCCCCAGATGGCGTATTCGAGTGTTGCGATCGCGAATAGAACTTTTCGTAATTTATTGTATAATTAAAACATCACCTGCATTAATAAATTAACACATTTATAATGAACTCATTCATATTGACGAAGCGGGGGTGCCATCCCCTCTGCAGAGGATCAAAATTGTGATGGCATGTCTTCGGATCATCCTCAGGGATGTTTCCCTGACCGTCGCCAATAGCCCATTGTGCAGCTCTAGTGCGACGTAAATGAACAACTACAACAGCATTCATATTGAGTCCCACTACGAGAAAATCTGATTATTTAAGGAAAAGTTATTTAGGGTGCTCACATTTTCACATGTGCTCACATTTTGCTTTGTGTTATGGCGCACAACTGCATCCCGCATTGGACTGATCGTTAAGACACGGTTCCCAGCAGATCACCGAAGTCAAGCATCACTGACTACGGTCAGTGTGCGGGTGGGTAACCACTTGGATCAGCCTGCGTAGGGACCGATGGTGTGCGGTATGGGTCCTCGTTAAACTGTTCTACCGTAAAGTGCTCGACTTCGCGTGCAGGTCGTCGGGCTACCAAAGCGGGGGTGCCATCCCCTCTGCAGAGGATCAAAATTGCGATGGCATGTCTTCGGATCACTCTCAGGGATGTTTCTCAGACCGTCGCCAATAGCCCATTGTGCAGCTCTAGTGCGACGTAAATGAACAACAACAACAAATTCATGTTAAAAAATATTGAATTTATCAGCTGCATTTTTTTAAAATTATTTTCACGATTAAATTTTTAATTGACAAAATTAACTTTGACAAAAAAAAAAAATTTACATCAGCATTATTTTTGACGTAGATAACGCCTCTTTGGTTAAAGTCTTTGATCTTGATTAATTAATTAGTTAAATCTTTTGGTTGAAAAAAGGTTGCTGAAAGTTAACTAATTTAGCAAGCTGACAATTTCTAATTTTTATTTAATAGCTTTTATGTTAATAACTTCACATTTTAATAATTTTTTATTTTAATAAATATATATTTTAATAACTTTTTAAATTACTTTAATAGTCCCGCATTCTTAATTCATATGTTTTCTTTAAATTAAAAGCATAGGAAACAGACAAGAAAATAGTTTTAATATTGAATAGTGCAGTGCACTGTTAAAATGAAAATTATTAACCAGTTTCAGTTAAATATATTAAATTTTTTGTGATTAAAATAATTTTTATACATGCATTAACTTAATATATTAAAACACTTATAATCCATCCTTAAAATCCTAATTGGAAACAATATAAAACTTCTCAAAATAATATAACCTTATTTATACATTTAAAAGAAAATAAAAACAATAAACTAAAACAATAAAAAATACTATAAATTAATGGTTAATTTACTTTAATTATTTAAAAATTGGTCCATATCTGTAGAATTGGATGGAAACATTTATTTTTTAAATTAAACTGATTTATTTATTAGAGTAAGGAAAGACAACTTTTCTAATTGATTACAATTAAATTTCTTTGTACTCTGTCCCTTATTACAATCATTTGAAAATATTTTGCGTTTAAACTCTCACCGCGCTGTGGTCAGACTGACAAGCAATCAACAATCATTTTGATCCAGTCAACAGATCATGCAAACAAAATAGAAATAAATAAAACTGATATTTTTTCGTTAAGCTGCTTCTCTGACTATTTGTGAATTTACAATTAAATTAGAGTTCAATACAGCCCAATATAAAAGCATTTTGTGCCTTATAAAGTTGTCTATCACTTATACGAAACTCGCTTTCAGTTGTTAATTTAAACAGGAATGAAATCAAAGTGAAATATATTGCTTCAGTTATGAAATTAATTTATTATTAATTCAAGACTTCAGTTTAACTGTACATATTAAATGTATTGAATGTTGTGGATTGATTGTAATTATTATAAATAATAATGTAAATTAAAACTTTAAACTCTAAGTTTTTGAAAAGAGCAAAAAAATAATGAGGTAATTCTATTTTGTCTCTCCTAAAACAAAAAGCGTTAGACGCATCACTTTCTAAAGTCGGAGAGGGGGGGGGGATTCCTGTAACCAACTTAAATTTTTCTCCATCTCTAGAAAGTGATGCACCTATATTTTTTGTTTTATGTGGTAGGATTAAAATTGGGAGAAAATAGTTTGTGGATCAGGATATTTTTTTATAAATAAAGCACCAGAATTGTCAAAACTGTTTTAGTTGGGCTCTAACATCATAAAATAAGTGGTAAGCGTTGAAAACCTCTTAAAAAAGTTAATTGAAAGATTTTGATTTCCACTATATCCTCTTCAAAAACCATTAAATTTGGCAGTTATATAAATTTGTTTATTTTTGTAAACTTACTTTAATTTTATTTCAGAAAAATATTTTCTTTTTATTTGTGATGATATTCTTAATTACATTTAGGGAGCATCAAAATATTTTAAGAGCTTAAGGCCTCTAAGGTTTTTAATTAGTCCGGGGAACTGTGAAGCGTACATGGAGTCTGTTTTGATGTTTTCAGATCCGCCTTTACTAGATATTTGTTAGATTTCCACAGCATTTTCTTCCCTCGCTTAAATATTAATTTTTGGACCCTAAGCTGTCTACTTTTTATAAATTTATTTTCGGCTAAGATTTTAAAATTATGCATAAAGAGTGGTAATTTTGGAACATCTTGTCTAAACAAATCATTGAAAAACTGTTTTAATAGACATAAGGGATTTAAATTCATGTTCTAAAATAACAGTGAAATAGCAATGAAAATAATAATAACATATTATTTTCAACAAAATAACAATGAAATAGAATGGTTTGAACTGGTTAGGCATTAGCAAATTACAAAAATTCATAAGAAGCTAAAAAACGTCTCTGGCTCTATCTTACTTGGAGCTTTATAAAAAGGAAGTAAGTAATGCAACAACAAGTGCAATACTTTTCCGAGAACCACTATCATACATCCTCGTACTTGGCATTTCTACGTCTTGATTTCTACGTCATCAAAAAAATGGAGGATAAGGTCAAAAGTTATTCAGATTGTACGTTAACATGTTTTCCTGAACTCCCAGACAAAACAATAGTTTCATTCGAAAAGCAATATTAATATTGATTGTTCATCTGGAAGTCCTGTTGTTAGTCTAACTAAAAATATTTTGAGACATTTCAAAAGTTAAAATACCGTGCACCTTAATAGCTTTTAATCTAATGATCAGATTTTTATGCCCTAATGATTGGAGAGCCTTACCTGAAATATTAAAATATGCTAATTAATTTATGAGGACTAAATTTTTTGTTAAAAAATCGGGTACAGAAATGTATTTTCTCTGAATGAACACTTTTATTATGATTTCAAAATATGGGGGTATGGCTACAATCTGAGAAATATGGCCCCATAGTTGATACAGGACAGTGGTCAAAAGTTTGGAACCCTTAAAGTTAACGCCTCTTGGAAATTTTGCCATGTGTTAGGAACTATTTAGGAGAATCAAAATATTTTTACACTCAATTATATGGTGGAGTGTATGAGTTTTTAGATCATTTTATATGACAAAATTTAAAAGAAATTTGATTAAAAGTTTCTGAATAACGAAATTTCAAAACAAAGTTGTACTCTTAAATTTTTAGTTTGGTTTAGTTTGGGTTGACATAATTAAAAAAATAATGTAAAAATTTGCAAAACTTATTACTTAAATTTTTTTTTCGAATATTAAAATTTTTTTCGAATAATGCATGTATTGTACATAAATTATAATGAATACTTAAAATTTTAAAACAAATTTTTCGTGTTGAATTATCTTTAAATAGATAAGTACTATAATTGTGTTCAAAAAGTATATTATTCGCTTAAATAGTTTTAGAGACGTGACGATAATACACAAAAAGGGAAACAACTTTAAAGGATGCAAACTCTTGATGACTCTCATGATTTGTTTAACAGTTCCAGAATGCGACTACCGCCTATATTTTGAGAGTTAAGAATCTAAATCCTTCATGAGAAAACAATGTACATTTGTTCAGGGGAAGAATGCGTTTTTTAAAAATCTAAACTCATAATTTAAAATTTCTTTCACTAAATTATTAATTAGCATATTAAAGGTTAGTCCTTTGAACCATTTAGATTTTTACTTTATAACCGTCTTTGAACAGCCGACCAGATTTTGGGTTTACGACTACTAATGTTCAATTCCGCAGCCCTGTAATTTTGAACCCCATCCAGAAGACAAGGAAACTCCTGGATCAAGTATTGGGAGAAATTTGCCTTAATGTAGAACTTTCTAATGGAACTAACCCGCATTTGCGTTACATGGAGAGGAAGACCACGAGAACCTCCCAAGGTTAGCCTGACGGCAAGGGGACTCTAACCCATGATCTCTCCCACTGAGGATATTTCACGTCAGCTCTGTGGTCAGAGCAAGCCGGATGCGGAATTCGTATCAACCAACCATCGCCGGGATCGAACCCGGTTCACCTCATTGGAAGGCGAAAGCTCCATAACGATTTAGATTGCATTTTAATATATGAAAATCTGATCACTACGTCAAAAGTTGTTAGAGTAGTAGATTTTAATTTTGCGCATTCAACATAAATAAGACCGAAGATATTCAGATTCGGTATTCCATTGTTGTTTTGAGCATTACATAACTATAATTTGTTTTAAAGTAGTATAATTACAAAAGTCAACTATTAAAAGGTTTTTTTTTCTTTTCTTATTTTTGACAACAGGGCATAAAAAGACATTTTTTCTGAAAAAAATGAATTGTTCTTTTGCCGCTTATTTTGATACTACTAATAAAAAGTGTAAATGAATGATTTTCTTATATTTTAACGTAGAGTCATAATCTTTTGATTAAAATAGTTAAATCGTCTCTAAATGTTCCAAAATTTAAGCGATCGAAAATATAATGAGAAATATTAGATTTTTAAAATACTTTTATGTTTTTGATTCTTCTTAACAGCTATAATTCGATTTTGTTTGTTGATTTTTTATTCGCACGGACAAAGACGACCTTGGTCTATTTTTTTTTCCATTATAGTAGAAAGTGTTTCTTATACAGGGCTATAATTCTTCTCTCAGAGTCACAACTTCCCAATACAAAAGTTTTGAGCCCCCAAATGATGGGCCTCTAAAAGACCTCGAATGAAACCTGTTTTCGGTGAATTCAATACTTTACAAACCTTCTTTAGTAGCAAAGGATTTATATTTTTAAAAATTATGTCATACTGTGGACCACGAATGTGGACGCAAAAAAGAAGGGCCGAAGAAGAAAAAAAAATTATAAATTAAAAAAAATAAATGGAAATAAGTAAATAAATAAAAGCAAAAATATTGGATAAAATCATGTCACGGACACATCGTTCACTTTTTCTATGCTTGTGATTCTAAAATTTTCTTACCACTTCTTTCTGGTTTACGCAGAATAAAAGTTCAAAAGAAAAAAAACTGGACATTAAAAATGTTTTTTAAGATACAAAATGGTGTTGTTAATTTTCTTTCTTTATTTTTCTTGCAATTTTTATTACTACTTATAATATACTTAGTACTTATAATATAATATAATATAATTTTCAAAAATCTAAACTCAGACAAACGTAGTCTTGAATTTTCTATCCAGAATTATTAAACGCTGAATTTTATAATTTGCTGTCCCGCAGTGGACTGATCGTTAAGACACGGTTCCCAGCAGATCACCGAAGTCAAGCATCACTGGCTACGGTCAGCGTGCGGGTGGGTGACCACTTGGATTAGTCTGCGTAGGGACCGAGGGTGCACGATATTGGTCCTCGTTAAACTGTTCTACCGTAAAGTGCTCGAATTCGCGTACAGGTCGTCGGGCTTCCGAAGCGGGATGCCATCCCCTCTGCAGAGGATCAAAATTGTGATGGCATGTCTTCGGATCATCCTCAGGGATGTTTCCCAGACCGTCGGCAATAGCCTATTGTGCAGCTCTAGTGCGACGTAAATTAACTACAACTACAATTTTGGAAGAAAAAAAATGTTTAGCACTACTTAAAGTGATCAATCGCTATTTTTTTCAATCGAATTGAACGGAGCCGCGATGGCTCAGGGGATAGAGCTTTCGCCTTACAATGAGGTGAGCCGGGTTCGAATCCCTATCGCTACGAATTCCGCATCCGGCTTGCACCGACCACAGTGCTGATGCGAAATATCCTTAGTGGTAGACGGATCATGGGTTAGAGTCACCTTGCCGTCAGGCTAACCGTAGGAGGTTCTCGTGGTCTTTCCTCTCCATATAACGCAAATGCGGGTTAGTTCCATCAAAAAGTCCTCCGCAAAGGCAAATTTCTCCCAATACTCGATCCAGGAGTTCCCTTGTCTTCTGGATTGGGTTCAAAATTACAAAACTACGGAGTTTAACACTAGTAGTCGTAAATCCATAAAATTGGGTCGGCTGTTTAACGACGGTTATAAAATAAAATAAAAATCTAATTGAACGAAGCTTTTACATCCAACTTTTTTCGAAACATATTGCTCTATAAAATGAGTGTTTATAATAAAGTATTCGTTATGAATAAATAAAAATAAATAAAAATTTAAAAAAAAGAAGTACCGGGATGGAGAAAATCTAATATCTAACCTAAAATCTTAAATGGCTGAAAATAAAAATTTTTTTAATAATGCAGTGGCTAGAAATTTCAGGAATTTTTTTTGGTTTTCCTCTAAATGTTACGAAATTACTTATTAAGTAAAAAATAAAAAAAGCTTTGAATATGTTGTTGTCTAATACTTTTCAGAATTAGATTCAAAATTACAAAATGGGTATGAAAAGGATATAAATTATATTACTGACAATGATACGTTGCACAATTTATTCATTATTGCTAAAGTTTTCGTGGTGAAATTTGTAATATCATCAAGTAACAAAGTATACATTTTAGTTCAAAGCACAAGAAAAATGGAAATTATTTTATTATTCCTTCTAAGTTGTTCACTGTATTTAATCTAAACTATATTAAAAAATTAGTTTTTATTTCATAAATTTTTTGTATTTGGTATTTCATACTTTCTTCAATTTCAATTTGTAATAATTTTTTTCAATTTAAATTTTTTTTTTTTAGGAAATAAATCTTGTTTTTGGATTTAATTTATTTTTGATGTTTTTGAATCAAAAATGTTTAGATAAGCTTGCATAAATATGCATGTATTTTAATGAAAGACGCATATTTGATTTTTTTGACATCTGAATGAATATGTTTTTTTTTTCTTTTTCGTTCCATGTTCTTCCTGAACTCATTAAAACCCTAAATACATCACTGAAACAATGGTAAAATTTACTTATATAAAGTATGGAGTTTGATTTTCAGTTAAAATCTATTAATTTAGAAACATAACTTTTCAATAAAGAAAAGATAAATTTTGCATTTTTCTATTTGGAAAGAAAAAGAAAGATATATTTTTTAATGATTTTTGAAACATATTTGAATGAATGTTTCGATATTCTAATTTGTAAATTTGATTTCATAATAAATCTGATACTTATTAGTAATAGTAACTTATTATGCATTACTTATTATTTATTATTAAGTATATTTATTACTTAATATTATTGTGTTACTTATTATGTATTACTTATTATTTAATTTTTCCCAGCATAATTCCTAATTTTTACAAAGATCTGTATAACATTAATTGGTATACTTACGAAATTCTCCTTTCTTTTAAAATTCGTACAAGAAAAAAAAGTGATAAATTAAAAATAGTAATTTATAATTTCTGTAGTTAATTTTTCGATTACAAAGGTTATACGATTATAAAAAGAACAGGAAAAATGTTGATGCATCTAATGAGAGATTAAATTTAGAAATCAGAAAGAATCAGAAAAGTGTAGTTTACAGCACATTTATTGTTTTTTAAATAAAAATATGAAACATAATTTTAGTGTTTGTGTCCAACATAATAATTTTCCTAGTACTCATTTTTCTCTGTTGCTTACTTACTTGCCTTATAGCCCAACCAGGACTCAGTCCATGGCATTTTGGTCCCGTCATTTCGGTTGGAATACACAATTTTTTAGTTTCTTAAATTATTTATTTATTATTTCCAGTGAAAAAAAAAACAGGAATCTTAAATGGTTATTAAGTATTTAAATATTATTAAGTGTGGAATTAGAAAATCAAATTATTAAGAATATTTACGAAAGATTGTCCACAATTTTTTAATGGAATAGCAAAAAAACTTTTTTAAGTTTCAATAAAAAATATGTTTCTTTTTATTTTTTATTCCATTATAATGCAATCTGGTGTCTCTTTTCAAATAATTCCTTTTCAAATGGGGGAAGAAAAAAAAAGGAAAATGCTGGCAGTGAAAAAGGAAATGAAGGCTAAATGCTGGCAGCCAAAAATTTATAAAATAGAGATAAGAATTATTACAATTACATTGGAATATTTTGCATATTTGAATTTTTTTTTTTTTTTAAAATTTCAATATCTAAAAGAAAAACAAAAATGACAAGGGAAGGAACGAAATAACGGCCCCGAAATGGCAAGGAGATCGAAACGACGGAACCAAAGCCTTGACGTACCTGTTCAAAAGACAGCGAAAATCCTTCAACCCTATTGTTCTTAGCATATTTTTTTTCTTATTTATTTACGTATAATTATTTTTCTTGTGTGCTTTTGTTCTCTAACGTTGTTAGTTAATTGTTCTAGTACAAGATCATGAAAATATTTTTAACTTAGAATATTCTTCAACTTCCTTCAAAGAATCTGGAAGATGCAGGAATGCGAAAAGGGGTTCAAAATTACTATTTTTTTGTGGTTGCTGTGAGATAAAAGTTTTCTGTGGATGTACTGAAAATAAAGGAAGCACAGGGGGAAATTCGTTAATCTTTCATTTTGTCTTTTATCAGTTGTTATATGATTCCAAAAATATAGGGCAATTTTTTGGCCAATCGGCCACTTTCACCACCTATCCCGGTGCGATGCAGGCTGCTCTTGCTACCCCTTTCCCCTAGACCCGTCCTTAAGGCTAACACGCTTAACTGATACAGATTTTTAAGAGTTTGCATTATGACTCAATGTATGATTAATTTTAGCTAATTATGATCAACGAGCCCAAAGATACCCATTTCCTCCAGACCCCATTACTTTTAAATCCAGTCTTGATTCTGTACAAAAATATAGACTGGACTGCCAACACTACGGCCTGGGTGGGCCAAAGTCTGTCATTGAACATTCATTTTGCTAAAAATAGATAGGACAAACTAGTTAACTAGTGGAGAAAAAAAGTTTTTAACTGCTTTTTTTTGTAAGTATTATAAATTTCGAGGAAAATTTAAACTAACATTAAAATTCCAAAATCTAAGGTTAAGGTAAGGTGTCAAAAGATTTAAATCTTTAAACAGTTTCATTTCTTTTTCTTCAGAATATTTTATTTTCAAAACCGAGATATGTTAAAAGAAAATGTAATTCAAAGATTTATTTACAAATTAAGTTTGATTGATTGATTGATTTGTTCATTTACGTCGCACTAGAGCTGCACACTGAGCTATTGGCGACGGTCTGGGAAACATCCCTGAGGATTCGAAGACATGCCATCACAATTTTGATCCTCCGCAGAGGGGATGGCACCCCCGCTTCGGTAGCCCGACGACCTGCACGCGAAGTCGAGCATTTTACGGTAGAACAGTTTAACGAGGACCAATACCGCACACCCTCGGTCCCTACGCAGATTGATCCAAGTGGTCACCCACTCGCACACTGACCGCAGCCAGTGATGCTTGACTTCGGTGATCTGCAGGGAACCGTGTCTTAACGATCAGTCCACTGCGGGACTTACAAATTAAGAGTGGAGGCACTTTATACACAGTTTAAAATAAATAAATAGATAATTTTTCAACAGGAGTGAAAACCTGCTGCATTTATTATTATTTTTTAAAGCAAAGACAAAGTATATTTAATTTTACGTGTTATGATAAATTAATTAATTCGAAAAATTAATGCATTACTTTGAAAACAAAAATTTCTATACTCAGTCTTTTAATTTTTACAACGAATCAATATAAACTAAGGAATTAAGCTATAATATAAAAAATGAATTCATTGCGACCCCTGAAAATAAAAATCTGTATTCTGCAACCCTTTTTCCATTGGCAGTAATAATCTGTGTGATAGAATCAGAAATAAATGAGCTATAGGATAAAGTTAAGGATAAATATAGGGAAGTAAAAGGAGTGCTCTGTAGACTGGTTAGCCAGTTCACAAAGCATTCAAAGGGCTAAGAGTGATGCTAAGTCGAGCTAAGAGTGATGCTTTTAGAATTGAGTAACACGAGGAAATACTAAATTTAGTGACAAAATGTCAGACAAAGTGCTGCTCAAATGTCATGAGAAGTAACTCTTGGATTAATTTTAATTACTAGGAGGCTCCGCCCCCTGAACGCTAACGCTCGCCAACCCCCGAGAATTGCCACGCAATCCTATGTTGTTCACGCCGTGAACCATGGCTCGCTGCGCTCGCTCGCCAATGAACACAATGTTCTAACACAAAGACATAGTATTTTATCATCAAAGACATAGTATTGTACTTATGTAGAAGAATTCTATCAATGTTCTTATTGGCTTTTAAAAAAGTATATTAGCTATCTGGATTGTACATGGTGAAAAAATCAAAACATTGGCTAAATGAGGAACATATTAGCAAAATAAATTATCGAATATTGCAGTTACTCGCCTAAATTCAACTAAATGTGTATAATAAATTAGTTAATGCTAGAAATTCAGAAAGTTTAAGAAAAAAATTTTATCATTTAAAAATATAAACTTTAAACCCTAACTTTTCCTTGTGAGATAATAACCCTCAAAAAGTCTTTCATTTTCAAGAACACAAAAATTTGTTTTATCGCCAAATGAAATATTTTTTGGTGATCAGCATTATTGAAATCAATTTCTATATTAATTAACATTTGTGATAAAGTACATAACATTTTAGAACAAAATAAGGATGTTTTACATACAATAAATTAAAATGCATGGCTGTTAGCATTACCCGAGAAATACCACGTGGAGGTCGCCATGCTGCATTTCTAATCGGGGAGTTTTGATTTTGGCAGTTCCCCTTGCCTACTGCCAATAGAAGTTTCAATTAAATTTTTTCCAAAAAACATTTTTTTCTGCAAAGCTCTAAGAAATTAACACTAAGCATTTAGAATTTCTTTGAAAACACAATTATAGATTTGGCATCTTGGAGCAATTACTGAAAGGCTGTCAAATGACTTAACTCTTGACAGGCCAACATAAAGTTGTCCATGACTAAAAACTTGTTTAGTCAATACTAAACTGATTTTCTCAAAAGTCTGACCTTGTGACTTATTTATAGTCATGGAGAAGGCCAGCCTAATTAATTCCTAATTGAGTTTAAATTAAATATTATCATGTTTTTAGGGCATGAATCTGAATTGAACAACCTGACAATGCTCACTCTGGTTATTGTTTCCGTTTTTAAAAGCGCTATATGTTGAGCCACCTGAGCTGGATTTGGCATGTGCTATTTATAGCAGCAATCATTGGTCGATTTTCTAACGTTGCCATTCGGGGAGTTGTAATGAGGCTTTTTTTTGGTGCCGTGTAAGAGAAATATATATATAGATTTCATAAACAAATATACTAGATTCGTGAGCCCTGATCCAATATACGTTTTATTGTGATTTTTTTTATATCGTTTGTTTACAATTATCCATCCTGTTTATTAGAGTTTGACACAAACAGCAACCATTGGACCATATATTTCAATGTACGCACTCATTCTGTTACTAAAATTCGTACTGCTGTATGTTACTCTGTCCCAGTCGTACCCATCTTCGCGCTACTTTACATTCAGTTGAAATGCTGTCATGAGAACATGTTATTCAGGTATAGGCGATTTGCGGGGCACTCCTCTTAGCTTAATTTATAACCCTGAAGGGTGGCTGGCACTGCTATCGCTGTTGTATCCGTAACAACGCGTAACCGTTTTCCATTTGGGCAACTTTTATAAATCGAATAGTTAACATCATCATCACACAACCATGGCCAAAAAGCACCTAGCTCTATTTTTAACGGCTATGGTGAGAATGCCATGTAATTTTGATCCAGGTCAGACGAAGTGAAGAGCGCCTGAGCTGGTACCCCTTTCCCTAAATTTCCACATCACAATCAATGAGAGGCAAGATGTTTATTGTTTTATTGAAATT
This sequence comes from Parasteatoda tepidariorum, assembly GCF_043381705.1. Classification (NCBI taxonomy): domain Eukaryota; kingdom Metazoa; phylum Arthropoda; class Arachnida; order Araneae; family Theridiidae; genus Parasteatoda; species Parasteatoda tepidariorum. The sequence goes on along the minus strand of NC_092204.1, from coordinate 69,806,502 downwards.
ACATACATTTGCAGGCTTGTTTGCTCAAGTGAGGCTTATAAGTCTTTATCAAGTAGAAGGACAGATGGAACAATTTAGAGAAGGACATCACAAAGAATATATCCAGGGTTACGGTGGAATTCGAACACGCCACCTCCACGCTTCGCACAGCGTTTGGCGGGCGATATCGCTCTGCCATTGCAAAAGTTTTTTTTTTAACAATAACTTACAACATTTTTTTTTAATCACAAAGCTGACAAAAATTATCTCCAGGGGCTGTTTGGTTCGCATGCTAATGAGAATAGGATTGGTAGAAAATATTTATCCTCAAAAAATTTGCCAATCAGATTTATGCTCGTCTGTACCCGCAATCATATTAAATTAAGCTGATCAGCGTCCTCAAGAAGCTAAAAAACTTTGAAAATTTACTGCTTTATCTTTCCAAATTAGTACGCCCCGCAGTGGACTGCAAACACGGTTCGAAGTAGAACACTGAAGTCAAGAATCACTGGCTGCGGTCAGTAAGCGGGTGTTTGACAACTTTGATCAATGCGCATAAGGACCGAGGGTGCATGGTATCGGTCGTCATTAAACTGTTCTACCGTAAAGTGCTCGATTTCATGCGTAAGTCGTCGATCTACCAAAGCAGGGGAGCTATCCTTCCTGCAGAGGATCAAAATTGCGATGGCATGTTTTTGGATCATCCTCAGAGATGTTTCCCGAAGTCAAGCATCACTGGCTACGGTCAGTGTGCGGGTGGGTGACCACTTGGATCAGTCTGCGTAGGGACCGAGGGTGTGCGGTATTGGTCCTCGTTAAGCTGTTCTACCGTTAAAGTGCTCGACTTCGCGAGCAGATCGTCGGACTTCCGAAGTGGGGGTGCCATCACCTCTGCAGTGGATCAAAATTGTGATGGCATGTCTTCGGATCATCCTCAGGGGTGTTTCCCAGACTGTCGCCAATAGCCCATTGTACAGCTCCAGTATGACCAGGGATGTTTCCCAAATCGTCGCCAGTAGCCTATTGTGCAGCTCTAGTGCGACGTAATTAAAGTATCTACTTGCCAAATTAATATTCTCAGAACAGAAATTCCTCTCAGGGATTTTCTAACAAAATATTTTGCAATTTTTTTTTAAAAGGTGAAGTGGTGAGTTTTTGAGTGCTCTTTTAGAAATTTTGCATCCAGATAGGTATTCTTAACATAGATATAGAGGGGGTATTGTAATCCCTGACATAAACGAACAAGGGGAAAAAAAAGAAAAAAAAAAGAGAGAGAGAGAAAAAAAAGGAAAGAAAAACCAACCACAACCTTAACTTTCACTTTTGACAGCTTTGAAGGGGGAAGGGATGAAAGGGTTGTATAAGCTTGTTTGTTTATTTTTATCATATCGTTCATAGATGCTCGATATTTACGTTATTACGTTGTATAGGCTATCGCTATAATTGATCTTAAACATGTTTATAAAATAAAATTTACGCAATCTTCTATATATATTATAATACTTATAATATGAAATGATGAATTTTTCACGCCGCTCTAAAAAACTACGTTCATCAAATACTATTGTAAATACTCTGTGCAATAATGCTCTTTATGGTGAATTGTCCAGATCTTTATATCAGGTTTGTTGACTGAATTACTTTAACTATTTATTTTTATAATTTATGTTAAATACAATTCCTAGAAATTTGTTTAGAAAAAAATTTAGCTCAGTCACAAAAGCATCATTAAAGAAAACTAATTTATAAATATAATACTTGCTCTTGATATTGTAAAAATTGCATTTTTTTAAAAATTAAAATTCTTCGGTTTACTAACCTTAAAATCAACCTTTTAAATTTATTTTTTGTCACATTTACGGGCATTCACAACCTTGAGATTCAAGTCTAGAGTATATAATTATGTAAAAAGCTCAAAGTCTTGTAAAAAATTAAGTAGAAAACTTAACCTTTATCTCAAGAGTTTTTAATGGATTGTATATTAAATGTTAATTAAAATATCCATTTTAGTTTTAAAATTTTTAAGACATTTGTGTTTAAAGACATTTTTATTTTACCTATTAGGTTCGTTTCTCTATATAAAAAAAGACTTATATGGTTTAATATTTTCAATATAAAATTCAAAATATAAACGATAGAATTAAACTTTGATATTTTTAAATTCTAATTAAGTACTTTAGATTGTGAAAATAGCTTATCATTAATGCAGTCTAATTGTACTAGGATAACAAAATTGGTTTGTTTTACTTCAATGTCATTGTTTTGTAAGTGTATAGTTTATTCCTACCTATTTTATTCTCCCAAACCATGCTCAATTGTATTTTTATGAAATGTATATTATTAGTGTTGATTACAATTTTCAACCAAATTTTTACATATTCTTCTATTTTAATAAATTTATCAAGTTTCAATCTATAATTAACTTTATTCAATCTATAGTTAACTTTATTAAATAACATTTTGAAACTTAAGTAAATGTTACATTTCTCTATAGCTAGTATTTTTAATATAAACGATAATTTTATATTTGATTACACTTGAATTTAACATATTTTTCTTTGTGCACACATTACTTTTTTGTTATACTAAACCAGAATTTTTAAAGTAAATAATTCTGAGGAGTATTTAAAATCAAGCTATATTCTATATTAATAATACTAGGATGTACTTAAAGTGTACCAGCATGCATAGTTAGCAACAGATATGTCATTTCATTTCATTCACCATTTGTTCTCATTGATAATATTTTAGGTATTTGTTGGATATTTAGTTTAAATTTATTTCTTTTATGTTTATAGGTTTCTCAACTTTGCCTCAAAAATTATGAAAACTATAATAATTGCAACTTAAGTGAATTGTGTTGTATTGTTAAAAAGCTTGATGATACATTAGTGTGTTGGAGTTCTACAAAAGCTGATGTATTGCAAGTATTTTGGGTAAAGTTACTTTTTATATTTGATTCTTGTTAAGTTTTAAGTATATTCTTATTAAGTATATTACAGTATGATTAGTTCATTTTAAATAAGTGATTGTTGAAAACTCAACCTTTTTTGTATATTGGATAACAAAAATTGATATATTTGGAACCAACACTTATAGTGTAATTTTGTAATCTTGAGAATGGAAAATATTTTTTTCTTTCTATAACTAAGCAGGATGTGTGACTATTGCAAGCAAATATTAACTTCTGTACTCAGGCACAGTATAGATAATAAAAATATTTAGGATGATAGGAAAATTAATCCAAACAATTTTAGGTATAAGATATTAAATTATTTTATTGCTGCACATCAAATGAATCTGAACATTGAAATAAAAAATATATTAACTAAGTTATGTAATTGTTGCTTAAGTTGTCATAAAAGTTGTTGGATACTATATGAATGGATTGCAAATCAATACTTTTTACCTGATCTAATTATTGAAAAAAAGTAAATAAAAACATTTTATATTCTATCTGAATTATGAATAATTGGACTATTAATTTTCACCATAATTTTTATGAATATTAAAAGATTTTCAGTAGCTTTTTTATAGATTTTTTTTCTCTCTGTATTTTCATCATCATGAATTATTGCAAAAAGTTCTGCTGGACCATAGGTTGTACATACCTGATTTGATTATATTAAAACAAACTTTTATTCATTACCGTAACTTTTAATTTGTATTTCATTTAGAGTTTAGAGCTGGTTATTTTGAATGAATATATTAAATTAAATTGATTGATTGTTTGGCTAAGATTTCATTGATTTTAATTACATGATAAAAACACCCTGTTTTGTTCTTTTGGTTAAGGTGTTAGGTTCATTTTACTATTCAACTTAAATAGAACGTTTGTATAATTTTTTTTTAGTATTTAAAAATAAATATATATTCATAGTATGGTTATAAACTTCCTATTTTCCTATTTCATAGGATTTAAATCAAGAGCTTCAGGAACTTGAAAAGAAAGATGTGGCAGATAATGAAGACACATGTACAAATAAAGAAGAAATTCTATATTTTAAGCATTTCATTCTTGAGCATGCAGTCAAGGTATTTTACATGTTTTTTTTTTTACCCTTTTAAGATAGTTTTTTTAATTTTAAGTTAGTACTTAAAAACATATTCATATTACTGTGTGAAGACTTGTATAATGAAAGAGAATTTATATGACTTGAGGGGATAAAGCACTTGCCTCAAATTAATTGCAACCCAAGTTCAAGTTGGTGAATCGTATTTTGCTCTTGTTATGCATTGACTAGAGTGAGGATGTAAAATATCCCAAATGGTAGAAAGATAGAACAATGGTTATAATCCTCTTGGAATCGGGCTAACTATGGGATGCTTTTGTGTTTTTCTTTTCTATGTAACACAAATATGAATTTATTAATTAGTCTTCCTTCATGATACCTATTCCCAAGCAAAGAGTATAATTTTCATGTCTACAAAAAAACTGTTATTAGAGATTTGCTTTAGCATCTGGTCTCGCTCACTCAATTTCTCTAATTTACTTTACTTACTTCAAATTATAATTTTGCCTGATACTTTGACTGACTTTATTAATTATATAATAATCTGTTTTATAATAATTTAATAATAATTAAAACTAATTTATCCATCTAGATATTATGGAGGTTCATTTTAGCCTTTTCATTGTTTCCCATGAAAACACAAGGCATTTGTAAGTATATTTTAGTTCCTTTTATAAAATCATCAATTTATCAAAGTTTATCACTCTCATAAACTTTTAAATGCAAGATATTTATAACATTTCTTTTTAGCGAAAAGGGAAGCCAAAAAGATCAAACTGAGCTACAATATTGTATAAATTTATGAAATAACAAAATGTTATAACTAACTGATTACTTAAAGAAAAAAGTATGATTGGGTGTGTAAAGTGTCTATTTTTATTGTGAAGTATTGGTATTTTTAAAAAAAGTTTTTTTTTTTTTATTGAGTTAAGTTTTTAATTCCAACTGTCAAGTAATTTGGATAAATGTGGAAGAAAAAAATGCATAGAAAAATACAGTTGTAATAAAAGCACCCAAGTCCTATCTCTAGTTTTAATTTAAGAAACATTTAAAAGTTTGACAAAAGGAATAATTTAACATATTTCTCTGCAAATAGTTCATATTTTATTTTACTTTTAAATATATTGTTATTACATGAAATCATGGATATTTTGTGCTCAATTTTGCAACTTTTAGTGATAGATGATGTGTTAAAATTCATAAAATTCATAAAATTTCTGTTGAACATATAGTTCAATTTGATAACTTCCTTTTATTAAGCTATTTATTAGTTCAAATTTTTCTTTTTACTTTTATTGAGCCTATTATGCTTAGCACTATTATTAAATAATGTCATTGGGGATTTCTATTTTTCGATTGTTACAGACTAAGGCGTATATGTTCTAAAATTTTAAAATTTAGTTGCAATTTATAGCTTGGATAAAGAAATTAGATGATATACAAATATTCTATTGAATTATTAATTGGATACAAATATTCTATTGAAATTTAAAGTTTATAAAAAAAAATTTTTTTATCTGCTATTATTCAATTTCTATTTAATATTTTGAGTGTTTTGTAGTTAATATAAATTTTAAAATTTTTAGTTTTGTAAATTTATTTTAATGGTTAAAACAGATTTTTTGTGACTTGATAGTATTATTTTGAAATATTTTCAGTTGTAGAAAAGGAATCTTTGCAGTTGAAGAGTATTGCTCTAGAAGTTTTACATAACATTTTGTCAACGGTAAGATTAATTCAAAAATAATCTTTGTTTTTTTTATTATAATTATATTTAAAAATTGTTAATTATTTTTAGAAAAAAAAATTTTGCAACATATATTGCCAAAAAATATTTTTTTAAAGTGGGAAGCAGTATTAAAAAATGTATTACAAATTTTTATGTAATTTCTGTTTTGATGCAGATGACTATGTTTGTTGATTTGTAGATGAGTGCGACGAGCTCTTTGCCTTTACTTACAGCTCTGTATTTTATGTTTGTTGATAACATTGAAACAACTATTTCTTAACCAAGTTTGAAGTACATTATGTGTATAAATGTAAATTAACCTGTCAATTGAAAATGTTCATGTGTAATAATTTTTGCAAATTTAATTCTTTCAATAATTTTTATAAACATTTTACCTTACAATGAATAGTTAGGTTATTTGTGCTATAAAGATTCTTTAAAATTATTTTTGATAAATAAAAATTTATTAAATGTTACCTTTGATAAAAAAAGAGGATTTTCTGTAGCTCATTTTATTCATAGAAAGAAATAAGGGAAAAATTATAGAGGAACCAGGTTCATTATCAAATTTTATTTCATGTTAGTTTAATTTTGATGTATGTAATATCGAATAGCTAATGTAAGTCTGTTAATTGTATGTGCAACAGCTTGTTCTCCTTTGATGAAATTAAAGTAATTAGAGGCTCGTACCCCCCAAACATCACTGGTACCAGAGCACCAGTCCAGGAGGTGCACTCAACATACGGTGCAACCGCAAGGACCAGACTGCACTTACCAGGCTTATCAGCGGCCACCTTAAGTCCCTTTCTTTTGAGGGTAGTATTAAAATCTACCCTAACTGCCCCAGGTGCCACAACATGCAGGCTTCCCCCCAACATATATTGGACTGTCTAGGTCTGGACAAAAGGGACATTCTTAATAACACACTTATGGTGGCCGACTTCCTCCGGGTGATGAATTTCATGGACATAGTTTAGCCCTGCTAATTTTGGGGATAAGGAAGAAGAAGAAGAAGAAAGTAATTAGAAGTTAGCTGGGATGGCTTAGGGGATAGAGCACTGGTATCTCGATGAGACAAATCAGGTTCAAGTCCTTCTAATTACTAATCGATTGAAATACTATCCCCCAGCACACTCTAGCCACGGGGCTGACATAAAGTACTACCAGTTATAGACCAATCATGGGGTAGAATTCCCTTGCTATTTGGCAAATTGTGGGAAGTTTTTATTGTTCTTCCTATGCAAAACATTATGAGTTAGTTCTATCAAAAATCCTCCTCAAAAAAGTTTGTCCCATTGCTTGAACTAGGAGAACCTTTATTTTCTGAGTTGGGTTTAAATGGCGTTAATTGATAGCTACATACCCGAAACATATTTTCTCTATTTCTTGAAATTGGACATATTGGATGAATTGGGGAAAAAAATAGATAAAGGAAAAAGGAATATTTAATAGTTTGCTTTTATAGTAAAATTGTTTGTTCATCAATGATTGTTTGATATATATGCGTATAAAACATTTTTGTTTAATTTTTTAAAGACTGAAGGATTAGCGGAACAGAGTGCCGAAGATAAGAATGTACTAAACTGTATTTTTTCCTACCTGCAATTTAAAGAAACTTGTTTTCCGGCTTGTAAAGTTATTGAGTGCTTAATTCTTGCAAGAAAATCTGCTCTTGATTTATCTTCAATCAGTAAGAAAAAAAGCTTGTTTAATTTTTTTCAATTCTATTTATAAAAGTGATGCTTGTTAAGAAACATTTATGATGCTTGTTATGAAAAAGTCATCTGTTATGAAATATTGACATTTATTAAGACCTGATAAAGTAGTCACATAAATTAATAAAAAAAATTATTTATATATATTTAGCTGCTAAATAGGAGTAGCACATATTGATAGCATTTATAGAACATTTATTTCATTTCAATACATAAATTCTAAATTGTTTATATAATAAAAAGTTTTAAATTTTGTTTAATTACTAAAAGTAAGACCGAGTATATTTAATAAATAATGTATTGAAAAGTACTTAAACTATTATTATTTTTGTGTACATACTTTGATTAATTAAAAGTTTAATTGTAGTCTGAAAAACTTCCACTTCAATATTTCACCTCTAGTTAAATCAAAAAACAAATCTTGTCTTTGTTTTAAAAAACTTCCAATATTTTGCTTAATATAATTTTTGACTTTGCAATATAATCTATGTTATATAGTATAAATATTACATTAAAAATTTTATTTTTGTTGAAGCCTTTATGTGAAACCTGAAAAATAATATAAAAAAGTTTTTACTGAATTATTTAACTCCTGAAACTTATTCATTATTTCATTCATTAGTTAATTAGTTTGATATGAAAAAAAGGTTTAATAAAAAATATTTAATAAAATTAAAATTTGCTTATTAAGAAGTTTTATGAAATAATTATTTTCATTAAACTGATAATTTAATTTCTGTTTAGAAAATCTGAAGGAAATCGTTCTGGGTTTTGAAGATGTGCAGCTTGGAAATTTCTGCAAAATTCTAGCCATCACTTTGTCTGAATTAGATATGTATGAAAATAAAACTTCATGTAAGTTTCAATTTTTTAAGATTTCTCTATTTACATAATCTGTACTTAATTTCAGTATTAGTACTACTTTATTGTTCTGGGGCTATCCTTATTTCCATTTATAGTTTTTAAATTTTGTTGTATCTCACTCAATCACCTTATTTAATATTTCAGTACATGCCCAAACCAAAGAAAAAAAGAATCAAAACTTTTTTGTAAGAGACGTGAATCAAGGTAAGTTGATATTTTTTGAAAAGGTATTTAATGAATATGAATGCATGAATAAGTGACTCTATTTAATCACATTATTGAATGTTCAAACTGAAACATTGCAAGAGTGAAACAAAAACAGTTATTAGAGTTATGAAAACTAAGGCCATATTTACCGAGTTCGGGGAAGAAAAAGTCAATTGACTCAATGTTGGAAATGCTTGTGGCTTAGTTAAAATTTCTTACATGAAAAGTAGTGCAATGTTTTTTAAATTTTTTTTTTTTTTAAATGGCAAAAAATTATTTTTTTTTAAATGGCAAAAAATTTTTTTTTTTTTTATAAAAAAATTTTCTTTAGTATATTGGTAGTTTGGAATAATAAAAAAACTGATAAAACAATTTGAAGTTAATATTTTACCATAGTTGGAAAATTTCATTTATCAAAATCAAAGTGTATAAAATTTAAACATTTTGTATTTTGGGAAAAGATTATTTTATGATGCTAAAGTCAATACTAAATCATTCTTCGTAAAATTTAAAAAAATATGTAAAGTATGAAAAAGTAAATGTATTCCATGGAATTTAATTTTATATTGAAAAATTAGTAAAAGAGAAATGAAGCTTTTAATATTAAGTGTAATCTGAGGAAAAGAATAACCAAAATATTGAAATTAAAAATAGAGGGACAAAAATGTCACACAAATTATGTTGATATATATTTGTCTGGAATAAATAAGCCTTCATATACTTTAAAGTTCTTTTTTTTTTTAATTCTTCCTAAGTTTTTGGTTAAAAGGACAGTTTAATATTTTTTGGCAATTTCTCTTAATTTTGTCCATTACCCATCAAAAAAATGTATTATTAATCTACTGCAAGGAAAAATATGGGAAATTATACATGTGAAATAATTAAATTAAAATACAGCAGAAAATTTAATGAAATGTTGGTTTTTCAGAAATTTATTCACATATTTTATAGGAACAGTCACATTCAATGTTGTCACAACTATATTTCCCCTCAAGTGGCCGTATTTTTCCCAAAATCATCGTTAGTTGAATGACCAAATTGTTTGAATTTTTAAAAAAAGTTTTTTTTTCTTTGTGACTAGTCTGACTAATTTTGATAACACGACAGGTTTGAATTTTATTATTATGTTTTTTTTTAATTATTTACTTTTTTGTTATAGATGTTGTACTGAAAATCCCAAACATACTATCGAGACTTGTGAATATAGCTTGTGCTAAACCTTGTAAGTATACCTTGACTTTAGACCTTAAAATTTGATAAATCTTATTTCTGGAATTCAAAATAAATGACCTTTTAAGTTAAATATAAATTTCGAAGTAAAATAGAATTACAAATGTAGTGTACATCATAAGAATTATTGCAGCTTATTATTATTATTAATATTTTTGTTATGGCAGTTTTGAAATATACTTTCATTTAAAAAAAATTTTTATTGACGCTTGAGTGACTTTATTTTCTTAATCATCTATTACCTCCTAAAATAAATAAGGAAATTGATAAAATTTATTTTAGTTGGTTACGAAATGTTTTAAATTGTTTCTTAAACCAAAAGAATTGTATATATTATTAATTTAGATGTTCAACCAATGTACTTAAGAATATTGTCATAGAAAATATTCAAATGTGAAAATTTTAGAGTTTTAATTGTGTTGCTTAACTACAGTAATTTAAGAGAACATTTTGTAAACTCCGTTCCTATAGTTTTGTTTGTTCTTTGGGAGATTTATTCTCTGAAAATTTTGAATAATATTTTTTTCTATTAAAATATTTATATGACAATATCATTGCCAAGTTTATTGTAAACTGCTCTCTTGTAATGATAAAGTCGACGAGTAGCTTTATTTTATTTATTATTATTATTAGTACTTTAAATATTTCATGTAGTTAGCATAACTATAACTAATGAGACGTCATCTGCATACACACATTGTCATAAATGAATAACCCATAAATGAACCATAAATGAACACCCTCAAATTTATTAATTTATGCTTAATCTAGAACTCAACTTTCTTCACTAACTGTAAAATATTCCAAATATGATTTTTTAATTTTTTTTAAATAAATTTTATGAACGAACTAGCACAGTGGTTAAGACATTGAACTGGAATTGTGAGCAATCAAATCTCTATCTCTAGTGATAGTTTGAAGCTTACCCAGCTTGTCTGAGAAGGAAAGTCAAATGGTTATTCATGATTGTCACATTGGCATCAGCTTATCATTGGTTTTAAAACTGTATTGCCTTAACCTATTACCTCCTTGGCTGACAATTAAATGTTGTGGAAGTATTTTACTTTTCAAAAATCTTTATGATTAAAAAAATTGTTATCAGTGTTTCACTTATGTAGCCATCAGATCTCCCCCTTTGTGCTTCAATCTCTTCCCTTTTGTGCTTTGTTTTCTAAAACTATGAACACTATTTTTCCAGGTGTCCCTTGGTTCTCTGGTGCTCTTCCATTAGAAAGTGATCAGTGGCTGCATTGGATTGATGAGCAGTTGTCTAATGATAGGCAAATTGATAAAGATGATTACACTAATTCTTGGATTGGAGGTAAGTAATAATTAATATTTTGTAGCATTTTACATAAAATATATCCTTTCTCTACAAACGTGTTTTTCATTTGTTAACCCTCTGTGTTAATTCTGGTTTTTTCCTAACTTTCAGATGCAGGCTTTTCTGTACTGAAAAGCAGAATTCCTCATTTCAAATAGGAAAATAGGGCAAAATAGTAAAATAACTGTGCAATTTTACCCATCGGCTCAACGCGTAGAGGGTTAATAGCATAGAGATGATAAATATCACTTTAGTTGAAACACGCCATAGCTTTTCTAGGATAAAATTTTCTAATAAAACTTCATCCTCAAATAGACTTATTTTTCTTAAAAAAATTCTGATTTTAAAATTGTGTCATTTAATGATAAAATAGTGTCCTGTAATGATAAAATTGTATCATTAATATTTCACTCAATAGGTACCATTAAAATATTGAAAACTGCCTGCATTAATATAAAATAAAATATGTAATCCACTTAAGTGAGCATAATGTTATTTGGCTCTTATGGAATATTCACAATTTTTCCAAATTAAGCCTCAAGATTCTTCTGGAACCAATGATCTTGGAACTTGTAAACAGAATCTGGCTTTTACTGTATTATAGTTCCATTTTTCAAACAATATGTTAAAATAAATATGATTTTCTGATAAAAAATTATGATAAAAACAGCAGCAAAAAAAAAGACTTGTTTTTACTGCATTACAATTATAAATATTTCCCATTTTCCAAGCTGTTAGTAACAGTAGATATACTTTTTTATTGATAATAAATGATGGTAGAAGCACTAAACAAAATTTGGCGTTTTGTGGAAATAAAATTCACATTTTATAAATCTACGTCCATGTTTCTTGTATTCTTAGAGCAATCTATTTTTATTTTAAATCTTAGTTTATTCTTAATCAGGATTTTTTTTTGGTTTCTTTTTAGGAATTTCTCAATGGTCTGAATATTCTTGCAGTGGACCTTTAAAGACATCCATAAGAATAAGTCTTGAGTTAACTTTTAGAGCAGATGCAGTCTGTGTTCTTGGGCTTCTGTTAGTTGGTAGACATCGAAAAGACGTAAGTCTTCATATTTTTATTTGCTTAATTTAAATTTCACTGAAGCCCAAAAATCTAGGTTGCGAAGATGGAAATATCATTTATTGTAATAAAATCTGGTGCACATTTTCATTATTTAGTGTGGCAGGCAATATAGCAGAACTAAAAACAAATAACTTACAACAACAAATAACTTACAACAACAAATAACTTACAACAACAAATAACTGACAACAACAAATAACTTACAACAACAAATAACTAAAAACAAATAACTATAGACTGCATAGCTAAAATCATGATGAAATTGTTTTTTTTAATTTTTTTAAAGGGATATTTATTTTATGTCTTTTTTTTATCATTTAGACATGGGATTAATAATTGGAAGAAAAAGAAACCCATTTTTATTTTTAAAATCATGTTACTTTTTTTAATTACACTAGAAAAGATTGACAAAAATAGCAATTTTTTCTATTCTTTAATATTATATTATAATATGTATGGTGTTTGCTTTAAGAGTGGCATATTATCTTCTTTTTAAGCATTAAGAAAATGGATTATTGCAGAGGCAATTAAATTTTTTCCCATCCTATACAAATTTTTCTCTTTTTGGTGTCACATTTTTGTTTTCTCTTTATGCTGAGTACTGCTTTTCTAATGCCAAAAATCTTATCATGGTGTTTATATATATATTTTTTAAATTTATGAACGCACCAGTTTGCTTAGAAATCAAACAATTTGTAAGCATCTTGTTATTTTATTCATGAATCATTTGAATTCCATCTCTGTACATAATTTAAAAACACTTTTGTAATTTTTTTTTCACAATGTATGCTATACAGGTTTTTTATTTTTATTATTTCTAGGTTCAAAAGGAACTAGCTGATCTAAAACTTGTTCCTCAACTTTCCAATTTGTTTGATCATTTTATTTGGAAAATCAATCAGTAAGTTTTTATGTGCCATTATATGAATCTACATTGTTTTGTCAAAAATATCTTTTGGTTTTTAAACTTATATTTCTGATAAAATCTATATTTATTTTACTTAAATCGTCTGAAGACATCTGCTTTACAAACATTTCCTGAGAATTTATTAGCATTATTCATAAAAAAGTTTAAATAAAAATGTAAGTTAGAAATTATGTCTTACATAATTTTTTTCACATTTTTTTTAATAGGCGAGATTATACCAGGCTTCCAGGTCACAATAATGCTTGTGAATGTAGCCCAGTAAGAAACTTTTATTATTCTTCAAATATTACAATTACCATATGTACTTATGAGCTGATTCTAACAAATTTCTGATATTCATATTGATGGTATTGACAAGTAAAATAAATTTTAACCAATTCAGCATTAGTTGCAGGACTGTAAGTCAGCTTTTCCTCATCGCTGTGTTAGAAAAAAGAAAAGCAACAAGAAAAAAACTGCTTGTTAAACAGGAATCTTATTTGTTGAATGGGAATTTAATTTATTGATTCACTGATGGAAATTTTGAATGTCCTCCTGCTGGTGATGAGAGAAGGAGAAAAAGAATTCTGTCCAAGATGTTGACTTGGTTAAAATTTCTTAAAAACAGCTACAACTATTTTCAATATTATATAAAAAAAATGTAGGCAATAACCAAAAACATTCTCAATTACTTTTTATTTACACTTAAATGCATCTGTTATTAAGTCAGTTCAGAAATGTGAAGATTCTTTAAAAAAATATTTTTACCTTTTTTTTTATAAACTTTTTGATAAATTTATTTGAAATAACTTAGCTTTTCAATATTTTTTATGTTTAAAATATTTTGCAGGAGGTTGCTTTAAAAATCCAAGTACTCCGGCTCATTCATAGCTTTTGTGATCATTCAGAGTAAGTATTGTTTCAATAATTTTTTTTTTTTTTTAATTATGAAAATGAAAACTATTTATAATTAAATGTTTAAGCTTAATATGTCAAGAATATAATTCTGAATTCTATAATAAATTTTTTGGAAAGGATTAGTATCTAAATATCTTGTTTAAAACTTTCTAAATGTTTTATGCAATCCATTAAGCACAAAATAGACACGAAATAACTGCTTTTATTGAGAATTAGTTGATGTGAAAGTTATTTTGTTTAAATAATATTAAGAATGTATACGAAATTTAGCCATATACTGTATTATTTAAAAAGTAAATAAAATTGTGTTTGAGGTGTTCGATTTATTGTTTGTTTTAACTTAAGAAACCATTATCCAAAACTTGCTCAATTGAATAAGGAATACTTACTAGTGTTACAATATGAAAAATCATAAAGCTTTATAGAAAAATTCAGTATCTTAGCACCAATTTAGTGACAGACTTTTTTTTTTATTAATTTGTCAATATAAAAGAATCATGATTTTTTTCTTCTTCAAATCTCTGTTTTTTACTTCTGTTGTCTATTAGCTAAATAAATGATTTTGTTTGCCAAAAGATTTGTTATAAATTCATAATTCATTTTATTTTGTGATATGAGTAACTAAAATTTTAATATGCTTTATTGTCAATTTGTATATTATATAATATAATATTTATAAATTATTTTTCTATTATTCATATAATATTTATAAATTATTTTTAGCTACAAACATGTGATGCTATCTTGGAATGAATACAGCGAGTTGCAGTCCTTGCGAGGTAATTTTTTTATAGGGTTATTATAAATTATTTGATTTTTCTTTTTTGAAATCTATATATTGCTCATTTCATTTTTCAGATGCCTTAGATATTTCAAATAATTCACCTTGGTATGTATTTTTTTATTTGTATTATTCTATACTAGTTATCATTATGTCACGATTAGTTATTTTGTATTAGTTATCGATCATTGGCTAGTTTTTTCTTTATATGTACATATATATGCATGATTCATATACCAGTTTGCTCATTTTCACGTCCGCTAAAATAATTAATATTGACAAGCGTTGCTTATATGCTTTCAACAAGGAAAACACTACACCCTAGAAGTTATTCTTGATAACTAACAAAATATGGATTAAAGCAATTTGTATAAGCGCCTTAATATATTGAAAGTATTTTTGTATGTAATGAAAGGAAATCCAACAAGCCTCAATATTTTTTACTCATTCTGCTGAATGAAAAAGTACATACATTTTTAATATTTATTAATAAATTTAAAGATAATTATAGTACTTATTGTTTTCAGGGGACTAAAACTAATACCAGATATATGTTCTAATTCAAGGGAGGTGTGATTTGTTCAGGGTGGCCACCGACTTGGAAAACCTGGAATTATCAGGGAATTTTTTTATACTGGAAAAAACCTGAAAAAGTCAGGGAAATATGGATAAAAACCTGGAAAAATCAGGGAATTTCAAAGAAAAACTGGAATTTTTCTCTTAATCTAAATTATTTTACCATCCGTTATCCACTTTTATTTAGACATAAATTTATCATGAAAAAGTTGAAATATCATCAACTCAACAATACTTTTCTCGCATTAAAATTCTCTTTATTATTACCCTGTTTAATTAGAATGCCATTTCAAACTCTTCCATGTTGAGAAATGAATGGAGAAATCTTTGACCTCTTTGGAGATTATGGGACTATGCAGTTTAGGAAAGGCAAAAATGTGGTGGGTTTAGAAGATCAAACACGGAACTTTACAAAGCATATAAAGAACCTGATGTCATTAAATTTATCAAAATTCAAAGGATTAAATGGGCAGTACGCATTATAAGAATGGAGGATAGCAGGACAACCAAAAAAGTTTTCAGTGCCAGGCCAACAGATACAAATTTTAAGGATGATAAACTGGAGAACCTTGGCTAAGGGAAGAATGTCTTGGCATAGGCTTGTTGAGAAGGCCAAGGCCCATCCTGGGCTGTCGTGCCAATGAGAAGAAAAATTTGGTGGATGTGGAGGGATTAGGATATTTGCTTCTGTTTATATAGTAGAAATTTTTTAAAAAATCTTCTTTTAGTTCGTGGTTTGAATTAAATTGTTCAAGTCTTTCCCAATGCTTTAGGGGTATTTTTTTCTTTTAACAAAATTAATCAAAATGCTTTAGTATTTTTAACTTTACAAAATACTCCAAAAAATTATTGGTTATAATTTAACTAGAGACTTTATCTTGCACTCTTTTCCTGAAAACTTTTGTACTCTCATGAATTATTTTTCTCAGCAAAGCCAACCAATCGCTATTAGCAAAATGTTACAATTGTTGCATTGATGCTGATTTTCTGGATTTCATGATAACTTTTATTTTGATACTTCCAAAACTGTTTCTCCTTTTACCCTAAAAAGCTGGTAAAAACCAGGGAATGTATGGAAAACATGTTAAATGAAAAAATTTTCTTTTTTATTTATATTTGTTTGTTAGAAAGAAGGAAAAAAAAACTTTGTTTTTCTGTTCTGCACTGTACAGGAACAGGTTTCAAGTTGGGCAACCAGATGGATAAAGTAGGAATTCTTAATATATTCTAATTTCTTATTGAAAAAAAAAGAATAAAATTTAAAGAATTTTATCTAGTTTTTTTTCTATAGAATATGCAACAAGAAATTTGACAATTTTTCCTCTACAAATACTGATTATCTCTTAAAATAATAGTGCTAATTCGAAACAAACAACATTAGTTAAACATTTGACTTATGATATTGGTTCAAAGAAAATTATTTCAATGAATTTTATAAAGAGCACTGTTTGGATAAAATACAGTATAAAATGGCTCTATATTGAAATGTAAATAAATAAAAAAATTTAATAGGTTTCTAATTACCTGGAATTATTTTCTTTTGCTTAATAAAAATATATTAAACTTATCCAAGGTTGTTTTGGATCATTGCTATTTGGTACATTTTGTGCAAAAACTATTTAACACTCAAAAAAATAAAAAAAAATTATTCTTCAAAAGTGTTATTTTCTGCTAGCTTAACATATTGTTTCCTTCACATCTATTCAAGATGATATATTAAAAAAGTAAAATTTAAATGAAATACTACACTATTATATTGACTAATACACTAATATTGATACTTTTCTTGTACCTATACTACACTTTAGCAGAGAGAAAAAACATGCTGACCTGGAAATTTTAAGATTTTTACTGGAAAAATCAGGGAAATTTGAAACCTCATTTGAGTGGCCACCCTGTTGTTACACAGTAACTACCTCCAATAAAATTGCTAAATTTTAAAATCAACTTCCTCCTGAAATTAAATTTTCAAAATCAATTTCATTACAATCCAATAATGACATTAAAAGTTTATGTATTTAAAAAACAGTGACTGATTCCTTGAACCCAAATCGTAAAATTTTAATGTATCAAACTTTAAAGAACGTTACTACTAATAATAACTTGTATTTTTATAGGCTTAAGAGAGATGTTATGTGTGTTGGAACGAAAGGCTTACTGAGTAAGATTGTCGAAGTTATCAAAAAAGAAACTGGTGCTTCCACTTTTAGGTTAGAATTTCCTTGTTTACGTAGACTTAATTTTTTTTAAAGTTAATTGTAACTTCTTTACACTAAACTTTGAAATTGTTTTAATATAACACATATGTTTGTTTTTTTATATTTCGTCTTCATTTTTTTTAAAGTTGGTCTAAGCACCACTCTACTCATAATATATTATTTTTCAGCATCAAATAAGAGTGTAAGAAAAAAATTTAGCATGGAGGGTATTTTTTTATTCAAAAATTCACTTATGACAATTTGATATTGCTGCTTGGGATAGAAATATCTGCTTGTTCTATTTTTATAGAATAAGAGAGATAACTATGAGTGATTCAGGCATTCTGATTTTTATGCACATTGTTATATCAATATTTTGCACTCTCTACTTTGATACTGAGCCAAAACCGAGTAAGTATGTGAATAATACATGTTACTCGAAAATAAACTTCTTGAAAGCGATTAAGAAAAATAGGATTGATAAAATTCATTGTTCACTCATAATTTTTTTTTGCAAAGATGGACACAACTTTTAAAACTTATGAATTTATGCAGGATATCATGCAGATTTTTATATCCAGTGATTCGTTTTTAAATTTTTTTTAGTACTAAGTTTTTTTTAGTTAGTTTTATATAAGTGACAAATATTTTCCCACCATTCTGATATTACAAGAATAAGAATCTTGGTAGGTTTTACTTTGGTCAGTTTTATTCAAAGAGAATTCAAGATGTTCAATCTTTATTGTTTGAAGTTCAGAGAAATTTAAATGTCTTAAAAGTAATAATAGTTTAAAAAATTTATATCTCTATATCAGATGATTCTTTTTTAACAGGAGTATTTTTTTGTTTTGTTTTGTATGTTAAAGAGATATTTTACACTTGTTTTTGAAGCAATAATCTTGGAAATAAAAAAATAATTTTTTTTTTTTTTAATTCACTATAATGGATTGATCAGCTAGTTTGGTATTACAGTGTGCTTTTAAACATATAACATATGGGTCTTAATGTATAGGTTGTTATACTAGAAAAAGCGTAAAGAGATCAGAGTGGAAAGAAAATTTTCACACATTTGAAGTCATTCCAATTTATATTCATGAGTCAAATACCATGTTCTCTGTACCTAGTTAAATATCTTTATAATCTTATGCAACTTTATAACTTATTGTGAGAATAGGTAATGAATTTTAGTCAGCTACTCAATCTTATAAATCTTGTATGAATTATCTGATTATTGTTATGAAGGAAATATTTTATCTGCTATAATGAACCATATATATTTATACATTATTTTTTCAGATTTTGGCTTTCTAGAGCTATTGAAAGTTTTTTGCGTGGAAGTTTTTGTAATGCTGATCAAGATTTTCTTCTGCGTAGGAATTTGCTAGAGGTATATACATCAAAACACAACGAGGAAAAATCACAGTTTATTTATTACTCTATTTCTTATGAAACAGTAGTTATAATTTTATTTTATTCTGCAGCTTTTTTAAATTAAATTTTTTTCCTTAGGATGTTGTCCAAAATCTTCTTCTTAATACTACTGTGAGGCATAAAGAAGTTTTACAGAGTAGCTTTGATCTTTTAGGAGAACTCGTGAAGTTCAATTTTTCTGCATTTCATGTGCTGCATACTCAGATTATAAATACTCCCAGGGTTAGTAGAAAATTTATGCTATTAAATGATATGGATACCTAAATGTTTAGAATGATGCATCCACATCATATATCAGGAGTTTTGCATTCTACCTTCTTTTATATTTCATATTCTTTTTAATCTTTATTAATAATGAATAAAATTTCTAACATATACAACAAAATAAAATGTTTTAAAAATTTTTTGTCATAATCTGTTAAAAACTTTTTAAAAATTTTCTTAACCCTTTAATAAGTTTTTTTTTAAACTTAAGAGAAAAGTAGGTTATAAATCAAAAATATAATGATTGGAATTTCCTTCTAATTCCTTGATGTAATATGGACATGCACCACCATTCTTTCTTTATACTAAGACAGTAAGTTGTAAAGCAGCTTTTATCCTCCATTCATAATTTAATAAAATGTACTATAATTAGTACAGGATGTCTTTGGATTTTGTAACAAGTTTCAAAATATGAGTAGGATGTGTATTTTCTATCAGCAAAAGGTATTTCTAAAAATATGTTACAAAGCAAATATCTGTTAACTTATAAGTTAACAGATACTATAAAAGAAAATTACAGGATATAAAATAAAAAGCCTAAACCTAGATAAAAATTATATTCATGATTAATAAAAGTTTCAAAATCATAAGTCAAAAACTAAAAGAATTACAATGCTTTTAATTTTAAAAAGCAAAATAAAATGTTCCCTCTACCTTGAACTTCCTTCTGTGAAGTTGCTTGTATTTACTAACTAGGGTTGGCAAACGTTGAAAGGAAAAACTAATGCACAATATAATTTTAGTTAGCTAAAATCATTTAATTCATAAGTTAGAAAAATTATTGATTCCATTCTTTGTATATAAGTATAAAAGAAAACTGGAATTACAATAAAAACTTTAAATTTTGGTAAAACTTGTATTTATGAGTAGCAGAAGTTTCAAAATCACAAAAAGTCGAAATCTCAAAGAATTGCCAGAAATTTTAATTTTAAAAAAGCAAAATTAAATTTTTCCCTTTACTTGAACTTCTTTCTTTGTAGTTACTTGTATTAACTAACAAGGGTTGGCAAAAGTTGAAAGGCAAAACTAACGCATCATTTTAGTTAGCTATGAAATGCCTAACTAGTACAAAAGAAGAGGAAAGATTTTCAAAGATGATATAGTTTATATACAATTAGAAAAGAAATATTATAATTTGAAGAAATCAAACATTTTTATGTTTTTACCACTTACCGTCAACAGAAAATAATTGTATGAATCATTGTATTCATTAAAGTTTTTATACTATGTAGATCCAGAAAAAATTAATGAATCTCATGAATGGTCATCTGGTTGATTCAAATATGTTTATACGAAGTCTTATACTTTCATATGAAATATTCATCTCTTCAGATGATGAGGATTTGAAAGGTAAAGAATTCTTTATTTTTGAAATGTCACATTTCAATTGATATTTAAGTTGTACATTAATAATATACCAATTATGATTTGGTAGTTAATTTAAATAATAAATTTTAGTAGCTTCCAATTAAGTGTAGAAAGTTTTGCTCAATTGATAGTGATTATTCAATTAGTGTAATTTTTATTATTTAAAAAATAATGTATCATTTAATTTTATAATGTATGTAACTATTTAATAACATTTCTTATTTATAATGCACTATAAATCATATTCATTATGTTTATACCTCACATAAAAAAATGCGATTTCTAGGTATGATGAAACAATTTTGAGCACATTCTAGAGTTGCAGTTTGTATCAGTAAGGATAAAATAACCCAGCAATATTATTCAGAACTGTTTTTTTTAAAAATTACAATATGAAAGGTCCTTTTTTTATTTGATCAATATGCCTTTAGCCATTTTGTATCAAGAATTATTTATTATTCTTAATACAAAAGTAATAAAAGCATTGGCATTTAGGTTCAATATTATTTTAATACAATATTAAAATAAATTCACATATGTTTAAAAAACATTCAAGAAAAATGTTGAAGTGTAGCAAAACATTACAATGTCATGTCCTTTGACACAATGTGTTTTCTTATAAAATTGATAATGAGCTACAATTTAAATTATGATTTAACAAATGACTTTTGTAAGGCTTGAATTACAAGGTTTATAAATTATAGTTATGGGGCAGTCCAATGTATCTTATAGATAAGTGTTGTTTTGCTATACTTAGATAAAGTGGAAAAATTAATTCATGTGTTCTTATGAAGTCTTAAAATGCAATTTTTTTTAAAAAAAATTCTCTTATTTTATTTACAACCCTGTGATTTTCTCCTGTTTCTCAAATACTTAATTATAAATTTTATTTTCGCTTATAATCTTCACTCACTTAAATAATCACTTATAATTTCACTAAAATATCTTTTTTCTTAAACATGCTAAAAATTAGCTGAACGAAAAGTTTGAAATATACATTTGAAAACACTGAAATTTCTATTTTTACTATGATCTAATCATTTTTATTTCTAGCTTATGCAGAGAAATTTAATCCTCTGTTGTCTCATGTGGGTCTCCAAAGGTCACGAATACAATATTTGCAGCGATTATTGTCTTTAATCAACATACATAACTTGACTCAGGTATAGTTTAAATAATCTACCTTTATTTTAAAAAAGAAAATTTTAAATGTGTTTAGGTATATACATTTTGTTATTTAGAAGTATTCTACAGTGGAATTCAAATTTTTTTTCTTTCGCTGTATTAAATTTGTAATTTAAACACTCACTCTGTCTTCTGACAGCAAGATTAGGTTCAAAACTAGCCCTCCCTGAGTGTATAAAAACTTTTAATACATGATAAACAATCCAAAGATAATGTTAAACTTTATTACACATATTAATAACTCTAGTTTAACATTTTTGTACAATTATATTGATACTCGCTGCAAAGCATTGTTTTTATGATATATAAGGTTATAGGTTATGTTCTTCCTCTATAAAATAATTTGTATTAATATTGTTTCTAATCTTCTTAAAAGAGGTCACAAGAAACAAAGACATTCTATTTATAAGAATGGTAATAGTAAGGAAAAATTTACTGGAAAAAGGACCTGAAAATTTCTTAAATTTATAATATTAAAAAACTTAACCACTTCATCTACATTTTACCTTTACTTGAACAAGATTGGCTTAATTCTAGCATATGCTAATTCCGGACATTTCATGTATCTGCTTCTTTTATTTGCCCAATCCACATTTCTATTTTTTATGTATAAATTCCACATTTCTATTTTTATATTTGGAAACGAACAAAATTCAAAAAGTTATTTTATTAGCAATCCTTAGACATATGGTTTTAATAACAAATTTTGAAATGTTCATATCCTGTTTAGTGTTTAGTTTTCTTGAAATGCATTGTGAAAAAAAATCTTTTTGAAAGGTAATTTAAAACTTGCTGAAGTTTTTTTCTGAATTAGAGGGCATGAAACTATTTTATTTAACTTTATCGAATTTAGTTACTTTAATTATTTCCAATATTAATCGTATCATAATAATGAACATTTCTTGTAGGAAAATGTAAGCTGTCTAAATACTGTGTTAGTTATTCTAATGTTTGGACTTAAAAAAGGAGAAATTCCCCAATATCTACAATGCCTGGCATCAAATCAAGAAGATTGTTCTGTAGCAACAAATCTTGCTGGACTCTTAGATAACTTGAAAAATTTATTGTTGTTTTGGCAAGATCACTACTTACAAAAAGATAAAGACTGCACAATACTTGAGAAAGTACGTTCCTTTTTTTACATATTATGTTTTAGTTTCATTCTTCTTTATATACATATATAACAACACAATAGTAGCATATTTTAATATAATTGACTAAATTTTCTTTTGCATGTTTTTAAAAAAATAGTTAAGATGAACAAAGAATTTCTATTTCATAATAATAATATAGTTTAAATTTTATAAATCTAGAATAATGTATTTTAAGTTGTTGTAATCTGTTGTAATGCGACAGTACTTGTGGGCATAGCTCTTCTTTAAAGTTTCTTGTTTGCCCTCAGAGCTTTGAAATTTTTATTAATGCAATCAATTCACCTTAGTCTGGGATTGCATCTAGTTTATCACATATTTTACTCATTTTTTGAAAATAGAGCAGAAAAGTTTATTTCGTTATAACTATATGATATAGTGTAAGCTTTTGCTATAGAAAAGTTACTAAGAATTTGTAGCATTGGTTTAAATACTTAGTCTTGAGATTGAAAAGTAGTGGAATAATTTTAAAGCCTGGAATTTTTGAAAAAGATAATTATTTCACTTATTTATTTTGAGAAATTGTAAAAATTATTTTTAATTGTAATGTTAAAATATAAGTGTATCCAGCAAGTGTAG
This sequence comes from Parasteatoda tepidariorum, assembly GCF_043381705.1. Taxonomy (NCBI): domain Eukaryota; kingdom Metazoa; phylum Arthropoda; class Arachnida; order Araneae; family Theridiidae; genus Parasteatoda; species Parasteatoda tepidariorum. The sequence continues at coordinate 69,782,997 of NC_092204.1, read as the reverse complement.
TTTTATGTGATCTTTAAAATGAGTTCTACATTTGTTCTGAGTAAATAAAAATCAGAAGATGCTTACTTACCAGTATATCAGGTAAATTTCAATAGAAATCCATACCATATCTTATCTATTATACCATGCAATTTTTCATCAGAAAACAATTTATCACTTTATTTGTAATGTCAAACATTAGATTTTGTGAAACATGGAAAAGTTTCACTAAAAAAAGGAATTTTATAAAATAATTATAATAGATGTTAGAACTATTTAACTTGAATCTCGATAAGTGATTACTGTTACTGACAATTCTAAGGCTGGTTATTTTCCAGGTATGATATAGGAATTTTCCTGTTTTTTAAAAAAAAGTTTCCCTGTTTTTTAGAGTTCAAATAAAATTCCCTGACAATTCCAGGTTTTTCCTGACCCGTGGGAGTCCTGTTAGATAATATTTCCTCATTTATCAAGCAATGGATTAATCACTATAAAGTGAACATTAATTTTCAGTATCAATGGCAATAAAGCCGCTGTAAACCCTTAACTTTAGCAAACGACAGCTAAAACATCATTATGAGAAAAAACAGGCCTAATTCATACCATATATTCAGTATTGTAAATTATAGAAGTAAATATTTTGAGAAATGTGTTTTACTAATATGATTTATTTGATGATTCAGTGTTGTATAATCTTTAATAAAAAGAACTAACAGTGGTCCCTTTTCTGAAAAAAATGTTTTGAACACTGGCTGTTAATCTTCATAGACTATGACTAGATATACTCCATTCATAACCCTTTTGTTTTAGTTTAGGGGTTCAGAAATCTCCGGTTGTGGTGGTTTTGAACTAGATTATGTGATTGTATATTTTCTGATATGTGACTGTATGTTCATAATGCTGTATCGATAAATGCAAGTAATATAATTCTAGCTTCGGCAATCTTGGGAAATTTTATATTTGAAGTTTAAACAATCACAATTAAAGCTTTCTATAATTACACCAAAAATTTGTTTTACTTCACCTGTGTGTTTCAAGCACAGAACATCATAGAACAATAAATATAGCCCTTTTTTGTTTGTAATTTTAATGTAACTGATATTTGCAGAGCTCAAGAATTTGTTTTCAAGAATGGAAAGCTGCTGTTTCATTGTTGACTAGTGATGACTTAAAAAATCCTTACACCATAGCATTTTATACTGTTCCTGCTGTTTCCTCAAGAGCCTTATGATTTTCTTTTTTGTTGCAATACATGCACTGTATATAATATGTATATTGGCTTATGTACATTTGTAATGAGTTTTAATGGTGTTAAGTATTTATCTAACTGTCATATGTTTATTTCCACTATTGCACATAATGTACAAAAATCATTTTTTTTTTAAAGATCAACATCAAATTTATTCATTCAATTCTGTTTGACGATTGGCAATTATTTTTGTTGTGATGATTTAAATAAAAATTGGGTAAACTTTGGTTCAATGAATCAATTAAATGAATTTTTTTAGTGTCAGTATATTTCATAAGGATTAAAAAGATTTGAATTTTTTTTTTCTTTTTAAATTTGTTGCAATGACTTAGTGCTGACAATTGTGTTAAAGGAATTCAATTGAATAAATTATTTTATATATCAAATAGTATTACGATAAAAATATTTGAGTGCTGTGTCAATAATTTATTTTTATCGTTTCAAAGAAAATTTATCACATTTTTAGTTATCTGTTTATATTGGGGTTGGCTTGCCAAGACCTCTGCTAATATTAGTCATATTAGTTTGATTTCCATATTGAAGCTTTTTTTTTAAAATGCTGTTCAAATCCTCTGTGATAAATGTTTTTTTATTGAAATTTGGTAGCAAAACATATTAAAGGTTTGACTGAAGAAATTTAAAGCAACCTTGATTTCATTACAAAAAAATTGCTGCAGAAACCAAGCCAAAATGAAGTAAACTTACAAAGATGGTGCCCAAAGTGTCGCTTGCAAATCAGGCTGATATTTTTTTTTCTTGCTAGGAATAAATTATTGAAAATTAAGTTAGCAAATATTTTAGATTTATTACGTCCTAAGTAAGTGATTAAAGAATACTTCCTTACTCCTCGGCTCTACAGTCCATGAAAGACCTTGGCCTCCTTTTACCACACACCTCCACTTTTTCCGGTCCTTGGCCCTTATCCTCCAATTTTTGATTCTCATTTTTTTCTTCAGATCTCATCAAGCCATCTTTTTCTAGAGCGTCCAACCTATCTCTTTCCCTCTAGCTTTCCTTTATAGATTTTCTATGTTGCTCTTTCCTCACTCATTCCATTCGCTCCAGGTTTCCAAGCCATTGTATTCTTTTTTTTTTTTAAATTTACTATATCTTATTCTTTATATAGTTTACTTAATTCTAAATTACTCCTAATTCTCCATCTTTGATTGGCCCATATATTTTCCTGAGAATCTTTCTCTTAAAAGTATTTTTTCTTCATTCTGAGTGGTAGTCTAAGTTTCTGCTGCATGTGTGACAATGGATCTTATTGTTTTATATAATTGTAGTTTCAATTTTTTTAAAAGTAGAAAAAATAACAAAATTTTAAATTCAAATGAACTGTTATTTTGAAATTTAACTTCATACTTGCTTCAAAATAAATTTTATTTCTTGTTTTCTAACCAGAAAAAAATTTATCAGTAAATAAAAATTCAACCCGATTAGTGTGACACTTTGGATAACATTCAGTTTATTCTTATTTATTTTATGATCAATTTATTCTTAAATTGATCACAAGACATGTAGTATAATAAAAATATTTTTTTCAACACTATATGCAGATCACATAAATATTATTGGCCTTAAATTCTCTTTATTTGAATAACTGAATGGAGCTTGAAACTATAATATTTCTATTCAGGAATGTCAAATTTCTTCACAGTGGAAAAAATTGCCCTGACAGAAATAGGTTTCTTTCAACTGAAGTGGGAGAAACTCTTTTTTTTTTAAATAAAAATGTAGAAAGTATTAAATTTAAATTTTAAACAGTTTCTAATTTAAAAAATAGTATTTCCAAGTCATTTAATAAATTACTTTTAATATGTGAAAATTAGAAAGAAAATGAATGTATGAAGTTTTTAAGAAATGAAAACAATGGTTGTTTCTTAGAATGTTTTACATAAAAGAGTATTATAGTAGAACTTTAAAATACCATGATCAAATTATATATCATTGTATTATACTACAAATCACACATTTTCACAAACAAATGCTGTTAAGTATGAATACTGAAAACAATTCTTACACAGTATCCTAAAGATGTTTATCTATACACATTTTTAATACAATTTGCATTTAACACTAGGTTGCCTAAATGAAGTCATTTTGACTGCTTTTTTAACTGCTTTGTCGAAATGTACAAATAATAATGCATAAATTAATATTTTCTTTTTAAATGAAAATTTTCTTTATTGTTAATATTTACTAATAACTTGCTATATAACTGTAAATAATATTAAAAATTAATTAAACAAATTTCTTTACACATTAGTTATTCTTTCACAATGCAGTCATTTTGACTGTTTTTGGGCAATATAGGTATATACTAAATTTCAGTCTTTCAAGTGTTAATCATAAATTTATTAGTTAATTTTAATTTATAGAATGCTAGAACTTTTAAGCAAAAATTTTTATTTCCAGATCAATGACTAATTCTATAAAATTTTACTTATTTTGAAAAACAAAAGTTATAGCTAAGGTTTTTCCTCCACATTTTGTTAAGAGATTCACTGGTATTATAAATTTAAGGAGGAAAAATACTTTTTATTTTCTTATTAAATAACTAATTTTTAATAAAGAAAATTAATTAAAAACAAAATAATATCTTAAATTACTAAAATGTACAATAGCCTTTAAAAACTAGAACATTGCAATAATTTTCAACCTTCAATGAATATATATATACATATTTATATTTAAGATTATTCTATTTTTAAACAGAATATTCAGCAAACTTGAAATAATGTAAGCATTAATGATCCATCTAGCTTTAATTGAATACAATTATTTAAGAAAATAAAGATAAATTAAATTGTCATATATATAGATTTTAAAATTCTGTATAAATTTAAAATAAATACGCAAGTAGTTTTTTTATGATTAAATTTAATAAATTTTTACTTTTTAATACTATAGTAAATTTTATTTGTTTTAAATTTGAATTAATTATTTACTAGTTATTAAAAAATTGCATTGGTCAACTTCAGTTTCTTTCATTTCATCTAGTATCTTCTGCTTTTTTCCCACTTTCTTCTAATGTCCTAGAAGAAATAGGTTTCTTCCTAACCCTGTTTCTAATATAGTGCATAGATAAGTTGTAAACTAATACATAGTTGTGCAAAGTGGAATTCGTTCATTTCATTAAATTTAAAATTTTTGTTAAAAGTGTTATAGTTTTTAGTTGTCACATTTTGATAATCTCAATATGTTAGACAAAAGGATTTTAAAATGAAGCTTATAATTATTTTTTATTTATAAGTAACATTAAATACACAACCATTTGTATTTGGTTAATATGTTCATTTTTTAAAGTACACTGAAATGTTGTAAACTTCTTGTAAGATTTTTATAGTTTCAGTTAAAGCTAAATCAGTTAATACAATACTGTAGCATCTTTTGTTAAACTGAAGAAAAAAAAAACAACTTTATAATATGCTTATATGGTTCTTGTCTAGCCTCTATAAATTATGTTATGAAAAATATTGCAGAATTAGAAAATAGTACAATATTTATGTATATTAACTCTGACAATTACACACATTTAAAGGTTTATGAGTGAAACTGACTTATTTCATAGGTAGTATTATATTTTAAAAAAATTCTGTATGGAATTTCACATCAAAGATTTGAAGAATATAATAAGACAGTTTAGTTTTTTCATGTTTGGAAAATATAGTGATGCAACAAAAACAATTAATTCCATTTTTATTTAGACACAATTAGATAGTAATAATTAATTGCAGCTTTTTAGGATCAAGTCAGTCAATTAACAAACTTTTTTCTTAATTTATCTACCCCTTTCATTAATAAGAATTAATTTAAGGAAATAAACAAATATTTTGTTTAGTGATAATACTTTTTTTAAAAATAATACTTAAGTATCCGTAATCAACATAAGTTGTTAATAGCATTAGGGCAAATATGAAGTCTTAGCAGGATTTTGATGCTCTACTTATGTAGTTAATTATTTTTTCCATTTTAGTAGAAAATTATGCAAGGCTTTCATAAATATATTGCTCTTTAACTGTATTTATTAAACTTATAATTATTAAAGTTGGGGTAGAAGGTTACAAAGCCCAAAAATTTCTTTTATGGGAAATTAATGTACCTGAAAAATAACCACAATACTCCAGCTTATATACATATTTTCAGGTTAAAAAGTTTTTCTTTATAGGTAATTAAATTTCTTGTGAAAATGTCATAAACTTCTATTTTGCATTACAAAATTGTACTGTTTTTTCATGAGTAAAAAAAGTATTAAATTTAATTATTAATAATTTTTGTATAACACAAAATATTATATGTAACACGTTTCAAAACATTTACGTTGCTATGTTATGAAATCTGTATGATTTAATATGCCAATATTATCATAGTATTCAACAGGATGTTAGACATTCTTTACTTCTAAAATCATACTTTATCGTTATATGATAATGTAATAAAGTTTTTTAAGAATTTATGTATTGTTATTCTGTATTTAGTTTAGAAAATTATTAAAATTAAGTACCTACATGATTAAAAACATTTTTATTCAAATCATAGGGTCTGATAATTTGAGTTTGAATTATCAGATAGAAAGCAAGTTGGGACTGATTAATTTGTACTCAACCTGTTAAGCAAAACATTTTAAAACTTTTACCATAATTTTGCTCAGTTACGCATTGTGGAGTTTAGGATTTAAAATCTAAAATTTTGGTATGTGCAGTATATCTAATGGAGTGGCCTATCTGCTGATTTCTTTCCCTGCTGGAGCTTGAAAATTTTATTTTGTTGGATCAATTCTACACAATTTCAATATCACCCCTTTACATTTTAATATTTTGTTTGATTATTTTATTTGGTTGACTTTTTTAAAATTAAAAAAAGGTGTACATATTCATAGTAAATAACTTGCAACAATGTAAAAAAAATATTGACCTTTATATGTTTATTTAAAACTAATAAATATATATTTTTAATAGTAAATAAATACATATCACATTCTATACAGTTATTTAAAAAGATTCACTTTTTACCTTTCAATCGTTTTTATTTTAAAATGTTTACTTTTTACTATCAACTCCAACTGCTTCCTTGACATTTGAAAAGTTGTCAGATCTGCAAGGAAAAACACAAGTTAGTATAAATAATCTAAATAACGTTTTTCAATATTATCAGAGTGGACACTCACGTAATTGCAACACCTGTTGAAAAGTGAGTAACATCCTATTAATTTTATTTACTTTAGTGATCATTTTATCTCTTATTTTAATATTTTCTGTCCCAAGTTTTTATTCCTTTACAAAAGCTTCATACACAGTTACCCCAAAATTTTAGAAATAAACTAATCTTTCTAGGATTTTTAGGAAATTTAAAGAAAGAAAAAAACAACAACTTTAGATTACATTTTTACTGTACTCTGCAATTTTTCTGTACTCTGCAAAATATAATACCTTTTTAATTCAATGGGCAACAAAATTTGTGAAATATTAATCTTTGCAAAAAATAAAATTTGACAACAAAGATTTAATATGTAGGCTTTGCAACATTCAAACTACATACAAAAAGCAATATTTTGCACAGAAAATGCAAAAATTAAAAATTTTCTTTTTATTAAGAATCTTATGAGTCTGTGGTCTGCTATTTTCAGCCAAAATTAATTTATAAAGAAAGTTCAATTTTTAAAAACTTAGCTTAATATTAATGAACCACAATAATGATTGTATATAAGTTAAATTTAAAACAAGAAACTTTTTATGTAAAGAGTACTTTTTACATTTTATTCAAATTTTAACAATTCTTTAAAAAAAAAAAAAAAAAACACATTGCAACAGAGCTTTTAAAAGAAATAGTGAAAATATATGTTAGATTTATTTACTACATCTTACACAAGCTTTGAACATTATCAGTTTGAAAAAGATTATTTTCAAGGTTTTTGCCTTTTTCCTTGACCCCATGGAAAACTGTTTAATATGTATGCCTTTAATGAAGTTAGTGATAGACCAGAGTCTCGATAATTCAAAGTGGATAGGACCGAGCCTACCTCAAACTTTTGAAAACTTGACTTATCGGAAGCAAATTTAATGAATATTTAAGTAAATGGATACAAACCAATTTTTAAATTTCAGTATGCAATTGAAAAATATTTTATATTTAAAGAAAATTTACTAATCTTAGAGGATCAGGGTGCATTTATTGCCTTACACCAAGTTACATTATTAACTATATTACTGCATGAGGTTAATTGTACTTTAAAATAGTTGTTTCATGTTTTTTGTTTAAATATACTGCTCCTTTTTTGCGCAGCCATATTGCACCATTGTCGAAATGGCATACTGTTGGCTAGAGTTTCCTAGAGCAGTTGCTCTTAGTATCACATTGCAGACTATTGAGCTGCGAGACCCTTGCTGTGACTCATTCGTTTCATGGCATCTGCCGGATTCTCCTTTTCACTGTCCTCTTGCATTGCCGGAGCCTTGATCATTTCTACGATCGCCCCATTAGTAAATTTTAATCGCTCATTACTACTTAGCCACTCGCTATTTCGTCTACCGCTGTAATGTTGGTGTTTTTGCAAACTGGAAATATTTTTTATCAGGCTGAACAATGGCAAATTGTCATCATCAATGACATGATTGCTAACTGTAATTTCATTTTTCAACATTAAGTCATAGTAATTGCTAGATGCATTGGTCATTATTTGGGAACAAGACTGTTTTTTTCTCTCTCACTAGCTCGGATTAATGGGAAACGCAAATTACCTAGACTCAACTGTAATTTAGCGGACAGTGCTAATTGGAAAGGCATATTTCTGGCACTTACTTCTTTGTAAACTCATAGAAGCTTTTAAGAGACCATAACACTTGCAAGAAGAAAAAGAAAAGACAGGAAATGTGCCTATGTTTTATGATAGTTTTAAGAAGAAAATTAAGCAAACTCCAGGCAATTTCACAAGGATAATAATTAAAAAAAAAGCTAGGAATTGGAGTAACCATCAGAAAAGAAGAAAATATTAACTACTGAAACAGCATTTTTTGTTGTAGGTAGATACAAATAGGATATGACAGCATGTTTCCTTCAAGGATTGGAAGAATTATTGTCGTAAATTTTAATATTTTTGTTTTGTTTCTAACGCCATTTTTTCCACTTCTATCCGGGTTTTAAAAGTTTATTGTACTCTGTTCACTTTAAAGTTTCCAAACTACAAATAGACTCTTTTAAACACATTTTTTCCAGGGCAAATATCACTTGTGCAATAATAGTAGAACCCTTAAAGGCATACCCTTCTTAGCAGCGATTCCCAAAGGGTATTCCGGTGAACCACAGGATTTCGTGAGTTAAAGCTTTTTTTTTTTAAAACAAAAGCCCAGTTAGGATTTCTGAAACCTGTAATTAATTTTGTATCAATTTAATAAAAGGCTGAAATTTGCAAGAAATTTTACAAATTTTGCAGGGACATAAAAAAAATACAATATATGCTCTAATAGACTTAGATATGATACTAATATTAAAATAAAAGTTTATAAAACAGCTAAAAAAATTTTCCTTTAATTTTATGCAATATTAATAATTTTTTCAAATGAGCAAATACTTGTTCAAAATACAGTACATTGTTAAATTATTCAATAAGTGTTCATTAAAAATTTGTCTTCCAGCATTCTGATATGTTTTTTATCACAAAAGATTTAGAAATTTCATTGCATAATTCAATAGCCTGTGTCACCCCCTCATTTTAATAAATTTCCTGGTAAAGGAAGGGAATAACTATTTTTTTTAAAAAAATTTTTATATTCTTATTGCCCTTAAGAGAGGCAAGTTATGATTATTAATTTATTATTTACGATGTAGAAAGGTCAACCTACTCGACAGGATTTGGATTACCTCTGGTTTATTTTTTGGTTATTTTATTATAGATCTATTCTTTGATATTTTATCAGTTATACATTATCAATTTTGAAACTTCAGAAAAGTACTAATTGCTAAAATGTAAGTGAAAAAAATAAATTATCAAAAAATCTCACAGTCTAAATAACTTTAAAGCAAAAGTCGCATTTCAAAAAATTTACAGATTTTAGAAAAAACACACTAATTTATGGAAATCATCATGGAAATTTATACTGCAACAAACTTGTAACCAGACTTAGATAAAATGAAAACCTTTCTGTGAACACAAATAATTAAAAAACTTTCTGCAAGTTTCACCCCTTTTCGTCGTAACCTCATTTTGGCAAAAATTTGTTTGAAAATCGTGAATTTTTTTGAAAAATCTTTTAATTTTTATATAACTCCATACAAGGGATGAGTTTGGTAAAAATAGCTAAAAATAGATAGCCAAAAATGTTAGTGCTAAAACACGTTTTAAATAATTGAAACATATGAAATTGGAGCAAGAAAAAAGCATATGTAGAAAGCATTTATCCACAGAATGTTAGCAACATTTTAATAAAAATATCAGCGTGAGATTTCTTTTATTTATTTAAAATCCTAATGTTTGATTTTAAAACCATGTGAATACGAATTCCGATATTTAATTTTTAAATCACTTGAACACGAATCACAATGGTGGCTTTTGAATTGCGTGAATTCCAAATGTCAAATCAGTTGATGTAAAATCGTGGAAATAGAAAACACAATCTTATATTGGGTAAATATGAATCGCGATGTGTGATTTTAAATATCGTTCGTATAGGTTGGAAAAAGTGTAAAAGCGAATCTATTCTTAGAAATTCAAAAAGAATGATCCTTCCTTTTTAAAAAAAAAAAAAAAAAAAAAAATCCATTTTTAAAAATCGGAAAAAAACTAATCCCTGATACCAGCATGTTTTAAAGTAAAATGCAATAGTGTAATCGCAGAAAAAGTGTGGCTGCGCGAAGCTAAAAAAATTATTTATCATTGAGTTAGGGAATGTGTTTTTCTTTTTAGTAATATTAAAAAAATCTCCGTGATAGTGACCATTTTTCTGGGAATGGCGTTTGCACATTCGTATAGATTATACATATCTGCTAGTAACCCAAATGATAGGGAGCACATTTAAAATGCAGTTTTAACACATTTGCTAGTTTTAAAATGTCAAGAAAGTTTGAAAATTGAGAAGTTATTTGGATTCTTAATAAATAGTTCAAAGTTAATGAAACATTAAAATTCCTGATTCAAAGTAATGACCAATTTCCTGAAAGTAGGTAGATACTTACATTAATAGTTCTTTTAACTCTCTTTTGATTTTGCCAATAACTGTTGGCCCTTCATATGTTATGGCTGTATACAGTTGGACAAGAGAAGCCCCAGCTTTTATTTTTTCATAGGCATCTTTTCCACATGATATGCCTCCAACACCAATAATTGGTATCTCTCCTTAACAAATATAATAATTATTAATTTTGATTAAAAGAAAGTAAAACAGATAATTGTCTTTTCAATCAATGACTATATCGATATAAAAGTTACTTTATGGAAATTTCATAAATTGAAAATTGGTAACTGCGATACTTTTAAGATTACTTTGGCATTGTGTCAACATACAAAACACAAATATGAATACAAAATTTTCAATACTTTGCCATCAAAATTATACTTTATTATCATTTTTGTTCAAATTGATAATTATTTAAAGTTATTTGTATGCAGTTCTAATAGTAAGGGCTAAAAAATTATTGTCAAGCACTTTAATTAAGCTGTTTGTGGGTCGTAACGTTGAGGTAGTTTTCAGTGAAGGCTGTTTTTCAAAGGCTCTGTAGTCGCATAAAATGCTTTTTTGTGAATACTAAGCTATTATGATAACTGCTGTGAGTTTACAACAGTTACTCATGGCTGCTAGGTCAAGTTTAACCTATCTTCTGCCAGAACTCTTTATATTTATTTCAAAAATGATGTAAAACGTCAAAATGGAGAAAAGCCAAAATTTTGATAAAATGAAAAGCATTTGCGGCCCAATTTTTTATTATATAAATGCTTAACTGGGCTCATACACTTTGCGAAAAGAAGAAAAAGAGAAGTAGGCGTGGATTTTGATAATTTTCATAAAGGTGGAAAAATGTTGCCTAGTTAATGATTTTTAAAAAAGTTTAATAACTTTTAAAATATTTAAGTTATTTGTCAATTTTAAAGCTCATATCATTCTTCATGACAAGATGGCATATATAGTTTAAAATTATAGGTAAGTGTAAGGCACTTGAACTGTGGCTTTTTTGTTTTCCTTGGCAAAAGAGTTTTGAAAAACCATGTTAGGATAGGAAATTCAAAACACAAAAAAGAAATATTAGCAATCATTTCAGATCTACTGTAAATTTATCAAAAGCTTACTGATAAAATATCAGGCTTCTAACATTTTCACAGTTTCTGTTAGTGAGGGTATAATAATTATTAAGAGATCAAGTATCGAATACATATATTTAAATTTTTGAAAAAGTTCGTTGCAATGAATAAGCAAAAGATTTTTAAAAGCAATTTTATCTCAACTTTTCAGTTCAAGGATTCAAATTAAAATACTATTAACAGATGCTTTTAAGTACAGGGAGTGCATTATTTACAATTTATCGAAAAAGAGCTTTGTTGAAAGTCAAGCTACTCAAGCCAAACAAGTGATAACACATTTGCGTTTTCAAATAATTTAGCATTAAATGAAAAAACCCAAAAGACATTAAAAAATTATAGCAAACATATTGAAATGCTTTTTTATTCCAATGTGTAAGAAGTTCAAGAAAAGAAATATTTAAAAATAGAATTTGACATCCCCTTATTGTTCGACAATCTTCATTAATAAGTTAGCTCATGTTTTTTGAGTTTAGAGAATTAAATTAAAAAGATAGTCAATAGATAGTCAAAGATAGTCAAAAGATAGCCAATAGATATGACAAAAACGACAAAAAAAACACAATGTAATAATAACACAAAAAAATTAAGTAAAAAAGTATGAGTGAGAAATTGATTAAGATTTAAAAAAATTTTTGTTATTCTACACAAGTAAATTTAATACTACAACTTTTAAAGGTTCTAAAATAATACCTTTTGAATTTTAATTTTTTTGATTTTTAGAATGAAAAGTTTATATATTTTTTAGATGCAAACAGACTTTTTTTGAATAAAATTTCTAAATTTTAAAACAAGATATTGAGTAAAATAACATTGAAAAAAACTAATACTGCTAAAAATTAACAATTAAATTTTAAAAAAGTTTATTAGGATTTATTGAATTTCAATATCCTTTTAAAAAATGTATTACTTCTGATCATTTTTTTTAAAATTGAAAACCCTGAAACGAATTTTAACTACAAAATGTACTTTATACAAAATTTTTTGAGAACAAAATAACAGATATTAGGACAAAATTCCTATTCAGGAAAAATAATTTCATATACTTGCTAATTTACTTTTGAATGAAAATAAGTTTATGCGTGTCATAAAAACTCAAATAAATCATAAAACATTTGCATAAATTTGTTTCAATAATACATTACATTCTTAATGATTTTTATCCGTACACAAAATATTTATTTTGAGTAAAAATTATTTGATATTCGTACTGAAAATAAATATATACAAGTACAATATAACATCCAGGGGCCCAGAGATTTTGTGAAAGGTCCTGTTTTGTAAAATTGTGAAAAAACTATCCATAATTTGTGAATATAAAATAAGCGTTAAGTTACATTCTTTCAACCAGGGTTCTGCTTTTGTGAATTCGTACAAATAGGATCCTGTTATTGCAAAAATTGCTAAAAACCTTTTTAAGAAGTTTTTAAATTGTAAATAGATACAAGATTCTGCTCAACAATTGCTGCTACTAAATTAGAGATGCAACATACAAATATTTGGTATCTAGCCTATACTGCTCAACACAGAATATTCATTTCAGATGAATAATGGAAACAAAATCACTCACATTTTTAATAATTTCAATTGACATATGTTAACTAACACAACTTAGTTATGCATCACTTTTAATGTGTTATGTATTAAGTAAACTTAAGCGATTCATAAATTTATAATATTTTATTTAAAAAATTGCCAGAAATTAATTATTATTTACATAATGTTCAATTAATTTTATGAATAAATATAAATTGATCAATTATTTATTTACAAAAAAAAATTATGATTTAATATTAATAAGAATGCACACACCATGTTTCAGGAAGGGTTTATTCTATTAACAAAACAATAATGAAGATAAAAAAATTTGTAAAGGGTTCGATTAAAAGATAAATTATTTTGTGAAGGGTTTGTTTTTATGAAAAGATATTTTGTGAAGGGTCCGTTAATGGACCCAAAATTCTTCTAAAAAGACACCTGAGATTGCATTAAAAATATTGTAAATTAATAAATATAGTCTTAAGATTATATTTAAAATTAAAAATTTGATTTCAACCTTTTGTTAAAGCAAACATGTCTCTGATTGCATTCGTACTAAGATCCTTCAATGGTTTCCCACTAAGACCACCAGTTTCCCTTTTGTCTTCACTTTTCAGGATATTTGGCCTAGAAATTGTTGTATTGGATACAATGAGGCCATCTATTTTCTTCTGCAAAGAATAAAAATTTAAGATTGGTTATAGAAAAATATCGTATAGTGGATTTGTTGTTAGATATAAAATAATATCTTCACCTGAGACATTTAAATTCAATTTTAATTAAATTAGCAAATATGAGTTAAAAACAAATGAAACAATTTCAATTAGTTCATATGGAAACAGGAGGTGCTTGCTTGCATTCATTTAAATGAATTTCTGAAAATACTGCTGCTTTTTTTTTACCATATCTAATATTGATTTTGACGCCCGGTGGCTGAGCGGTAGCGCTGTTGTGCCATAGGTCCCTGGTTCGGTCCTTGGACCGGGCAAGGTTGACTAAGCCTTTAATCCCTTCAGTGGGTCGATAAATGAGTACCAAGCATGCTTGGGAACTAAACACTGGGGGTTTTGCGTTCGGCTGACCACCTGATCGGAACATCTGCTCCTGCACCCCAGAGCACAAGGTCAAGAAAACTGAGATGGGCACAGTAGGCCTTGGCCCTCTAGGGCTGTCGCATCGCTGAGTATAGTTTAGTATTGATTTTCAATTATCATAATAAACACTTAATGTTTGTAAATCAATATAAATAAATTATTTTATGTGTGTCACCAGCATACATGGCAATACTTTTACTTGTACTTGGTTACTTGTACTTGGTTACTTTTACTAGTTTTTCAGTTATTTTTTTCTGAAATTTTTGAAAATTATTAATTTTTTTGAAATTTATAAGTTTAATGTATTATGTATTCTTTAACAGCTAACTTCTTTTTTCCAAACATCTTTAAGGATTGCAATTTCCTGAAAAGGAGAAGGCGGCTGTGGAAGGTAACTGGAAACTCAAAGTCATGGGGTGTCCCCCAGCCCAGATATATATATATATATATATATAAAATTTAATGCTATAGGGCAACTAGATTTGCGTTTCGCAATAGATTAATACAACAGTAGAAATTTTTTTTTGAATTGCTCATACTATATGTAGTTCAGAATGTTATAATTTTTATTTATTTTTTAATCTTTCAGTTGACATAATATAAAAAAACTGAACTGCATACTAAAAACCTTTGGTCTAGCAGAATTGAACAAGCTATTGAAATTGTATTTGAAAATTTCCAATAACATAAATGAAAGTTTTTTTAATTCTTTTTAAAATAAAAAATTGCATGAGTTTTGAAATATTTTGATGGGTTTTTTTCTATTGGCAATCTCTTCCTAAAGAATATCTTCCTCCTTCCATCTAGCAATTATCTTTATGACAAAAATCATTTTCAAATATGGGCAGTGACATATAAAAAATAAATATTATAATTAAATAAACAGCTATGAAAATCACAACTAATTTTAAAAAAATATAATAAAGCAATCTAGTGTTTGTTACATGGCATTGTTAATAGTGCTAAGAAGTTATTTTCATTCCATTCATAAATGTGTTCAAGTTTTATTGATAATGAAAAAAAAAATTTCTATAGAAAATTTTGGAAGAAACACATTATTAAACTTTGATATTGCTTACCCTTATATTAAGTCACAAAAATGCTCTTCAAAATCTCTTTATCTTAGAGTTGTACCTTAAGATCGTACATTCAATATTTGATTTCTAGAGAACTATTAGACCGATTACCTTTGAATTTTGTATTGTTTCATTTAAAATTGGATACTTTAAAATGATGTAAGACTTTTTTATATTCCTTAAATAAAAAAATTTTGCGACCATTACTTAATAAAATAATAAATATTTATTAAACATTATTTTTTATATGGAATTATCTTCGGATTATTCAATTTTATAGCTGTGAGCAAAACTTTTGCTTAACCTGTTCTCGAAGTATTTTGAAATACTCAGAAATTTGAATTAACATTGAGCGGTTTAAACTTTTGATAGCTCTCCTGGATTATATTTTTCTTAGGATTATATTTTCCTGATAATTGCTAACCCATATATTTCGAATTTCAGAAATCCAAATTCATGGCAAAAAAGGTTGTATCTTCAAAGAAAGTAGGTTATGTCTGATTTCGTTATTTAAAATATTGTGCCTGCACTAATTAACTAAGATAGTTAAGGTTAAGCCTGAGTATCATTAAGATTGAATCTTAAGAATCAGGGTGTTCACTCTTTACTATACACATAGTACATATTTAGAAAAATAGTAAAAACAAGCATTTTTAATAGATAACAAGCAAATGATTGATTCTTTTCAAATTGTTCTTTGCAATACAAATAGCGTTGAACGCTTTAATATTTTGTAAACATTTACAAAAGGAAGATAAGGCATTTTTTATTTTTATTTTGAATGCAAGAAGATTGTTATATAAATATCAATTATAATTTAAATGAGTAACAAATTTAACAAAATAGGCAGTTTAATTGTTATACTTTTATTAAAAATTGTCTTAATCGGTTGTAATTATTTGTATTGAGTATTTTAGTTTATAATATCGTGAGAATTTTATTTGACTTCATCAGAATACATATAGTCAGAAGATTCCTAAATTTTTATTATTTTGCTGTTAGAAAAAAATGATTTTTTTCTTCTTCAAATAACAGCTTCCTTTTTAATCTCTAATAATGAGTGATATTTATTTCTAAATTATGTACCTGTCCTTTCTAAAAAAACTAAGAGCAAGATTTTTCTAACCATATCATTTGTGAAAAACATTAAAATTTAACTGTGCTTCATTATATTAGTTAAGTTGTCTATACTTTTGTTTGTTTCATTATATTAGTAAGTTGTACATACTGATATAATTATGAAAGACAAAAGTATTTTGTAATGAGTTTAGATTTTAATTCTATGCATAAATGAAATATAATTAAAATTAGAATTTTTGATTATTTAATATAATCTTTTACAATGCAACCAAAATGATTAAATTCGTCAAACGCCTTCCTTTTGGATTTTAAAAAATAGAAAATATAATATTTTTTGAATGGTGCCAAATCATGATTCGCCCCACAAGCACTTTTTCCTCTGGATATGCCTCTGCTGTCTTATATGAATTATCTATTGTTTTTTATTTGAAAAATGCCCAAATCCAATAATTTTCACAAGCAACATTTTTGTTAACTATAGATTTGTTTTTTTACTATATAAAATTTAGTTTATCATAAGAATAAATTTAAAAATAAAACCTTTTTGCTCAATTTTTGATTATTAAAAAAATAACAACAAATTAAAAAGCCATTATTATTTAAAATTCTAAAAATATTTTTATAACTTTTATAAATTTCAAATATAATTTTTACTTGGATTTTTTTTACTTGTATATGAATAACTTTTTTTATATTTCTTAATTTAATACTACAAATTCCAAAAGTTAAAAAAAAAAATTTCTAAAGATTTAATAGTTTTAAAATTAACATAATTTAAAATTTCTAGTTAAATGCAAATATTAAATTTTTAATTTCTGGTTTGGTTTCTAGATATTTTCAACATCCACTATTTTAATAGAATTTTGTAACATTTACCTGCATTTTAAAGTTTTATATATTTAAATTAAAATTCAATGCATTTTAAATAAATTTTTCTCAAATTTTTATGAAATTTACGCTTACTTTGAATTTCTGATTTCCTTGAAGTGTACTTAAAAAATTATTACTTTTTTTTCTCTTATACTTACTTACTTTTAAAATCAAAACTTTTTACTCGTTACTCTTGCTTAAAGTACTTGTACTTTTACTCATTACTTTTTAAAAGTAATTAATGCAAGTCATTTTTTTTCTTAACAAATCGAGCAGTTTTACCCTTAAAATATATACCTAAAGAAAACTAAAACTGTTAGCAAATATAACTTTCTGAATGCATGACTAAATTTCATTTATTTATTTTTTAATGCTTCACTATTAAACAATTGAAACACAGTGAATAGGGTAGAAAAATATACACAAAACTGCCCAGATGTTTGAAGTTAAAAATGTAATATTTCGAATACTAAATTTGCTATTAAAAATAAATATGCTATTAAAATAGAGACTCATAAACTAATAAGTTTACTTCCATTTTCTAAATTTTTATTCTCAGTTAAACTCTAAATTAAAAAAGTTCAGAAGTAGAAATTAAAAAAGTTCAATGAAATATTCACAATACATTAAATGTTAAAAATATATTAAATGTTAAAAATAAATTAAATGCCTAAACATATTAAATGATAACAAAAATTCTATATGTTACCCCTTTCCTGGAAATAGCCTCCGCAATATCCTTTTTTTCTTCAAATGACAGATCTGGTGCAATTTTAAGTAATATTGGTGGCTTCCTCCAGCAATTTTCCCTAGCTTCAAGAATCTACAAATAATTTTAATGTTGCAATTACTGTATAAACATACAACAATATTTATTTAACAATAATTTTCATTAGAATGGGAAAAATTTGATGTGAATTTTTTTTCTCCTTTCCCTATTGTGCACATACAATTACTTTCCCTCTCTCAAAATAAATAAATAAATAAAAATAGAGATAAAGGTAACTTGGGCAGCAACAAAATATAGATTGTTAAAAAATCAATCAAAATATTCAATTATAAAGATCACTGATATTTATTTCAGCATTGTTGAAACAGAATAGTTTATGCATATGATGTTTGACTTTTAATGGTGAATTATATAAGTGTAATTATGTTTGAATTAAAATGTGCAAGAATTAAAAGCATTCAACTAAATTATATCTCAATTAAGAATTTTACTTAAGTTATGAACATTTACAACACCAAAAAATTTAAATGATATTCCAATCTGCTGAGACCTAAGAGAAACTGACCTTTCGGAAGTTCGCCTTACTGTTAGTATCACCTTTCTACTTTAAAATTATGATTTTTATGTATTTTAATTAATATATAGGTAAATTAATGAAATTATAGAAATTTTAACATTAATATTGTTTAAAAAAAACTCAAGAAAAATACCAACTACATCAACAAAAAAGATTCATTCAATCTTTTAATTTAAGAGAAGTGCTCCTTCCACATATCCCTAGTAGCAAAAAATAAACGCAAAGCTTAGAAAGATTTTATATTTTATTTTATAACCGGCAATGAACGGCACACCAAATTCTGAGCCATAAAAGTTCAACTCCACAGCCTTGTAATTTAAAACCCAACCCAAAAGACAAGGGAACTCTTGGATCAAGCATTGGGACAAACTAGCCTTCGTGGAGGACTTTATGATGGAACTAACCCGCATTTGTGTTACATGGAGAGGAATGATTTCTCCACCACTGAAGGAATTTAAGTCAGTGAGAGCCAGGAGCAGAATTTGTATCAACAAGCCAGTGCTGAGAATTGAACCTGAGTCACCTCACTGGGAGGTGAAAACTCTATCCCCTGAACCACTGTGGCTTGCTTGGACAGATTGACCTTTATAAAGATTTAACTACATAAATTAATAGTAGATTAAAAAAAACAAACTTATACCTTATCAAGTAAATTTTCCAGATTTTTCTTATTTTGCAAAGACCGTAATCCGGGAGTATTTGGACTAGAAACATTTATGGTGTAGTAATCTGCTGTAGAACAAAACTCAATGATGCCTTTAACATAGTCATCTTCAGCAGATTCGCTATCTTTGTTCTTACCTAAGTTGACACCTAACACACCTCTTTTATCACAAGCTTCTAAGCGTGGTTTAACATGTTTATGCCCTTTGCTATTAAACCCGCACCTAGGAGAAATAAATATATGTATTTCAACTTCTTAATCACTGATAATTTAAGTACATCAGCAAAATGTAAAACCTTTCTATTAAAAAAAAACCAATTTGTTAAAAATAAAGACTTATAAGTAAATTTAAAATATAAAGAGTTAATGGATTCAATTATTTTTCAAGCTAAATAAAGTATTTGTTTAATAAAATAAGCAAATTTCATTACTGTTGACAAAAAAAAAAAAAAAAAATTGAGCCAATTTTTGAGGTTACGAATACTAATGTTCAACTCCGTATCTTTGTAATTTTGAACCCAACCCAGAAGACAAGGGAACTTCTGGATCAAGTATTGGGAGAAATTTGCCTTTGTGGAAGACTTTTTGATGGAACTAACCTGCATTTCAGTTGCATGGAGAGGAAAACCTCCCAAGGTTAGTCTGGCGGCAAGGGCACACTAACCCGTGATCTGTCCACCACTAAGGATATTTTACACCAGCTCTGTGGTCGGCGCAAGCTGGATGCGAAATTCGTATCGACTAATAATTGCTAGGATTAGAACCCAGTTCACCTCATTGAAAGGCGAAAGCACTATCTCCTGAGCCATCACGGCACAACTTAAATTATTAACACTCAGCGTACTGCAGTACTGGCAATAGCTCAATCTGTTGAAAATAAGTATTCTCGAGATTAGTAAATATTTTATCACCAAGTTGTTCTTTTTAAAAATTTATTCAACAAATACGGAGAAATTTGAGAATATATGGACAAACAGGAGATAGTCGTAAAATACAGGAGTCTTTGTTAAAAAAACAGGAGACTTGGCAGGTATGAATGGATTACAACTTTATTTTGAAAATATTTAATAAAAGGAAAATATTTTCATCCTTTTATCATCAATAATCTTAAATTATGTTTCATGTCTTACAATTAAATTCTCAGTCCTGAAGCTGTGTTTAGTCTAGTTATTCATTTGTTTTTGGCATATATACATCAGCTGAAAATGAATAAAATAAGCCAAAATATAGTTTCCTAACTAAATATAATTAACTAAACTAAATATAATTGCCATAACAAGGTGCATAGCCAAATCTTTGAATAAAAAATAAGCACTTTTTAAAAACTTTTCAAGCACTTTACAAAAATTTTCAAGCACTCAAAAAATTCATATTCAATCAATGATATTATTGAAAAACAAAAACTTTTTATAAAGAGTTTTGGTGTTAAAAAACCCCAAAAAGAAACGGATGTAAATCAAAACAATCAGTACTTTCCCACATCACCGAGTGAATTCAACTTGACCCTGAACTCAGAACAAAAGTACCCTTACCCCCTACGTCAAAAAAGTGATCGAAGTAAAATAAAATTAAATTAAATTAAAAAGAAAAAAATTTCATAAGGATCTGATATTCTCTATCCGAATTGGAGCACTCGAGTTTCGATTTTAAGGGTGCCCGCATGCGCAAGTCATAACGTGGGTATGACATGAAGTCCGCGTGAATGATTACGTAGCAAACACCCCATTTTTCGTGAAATGCATGGGATCTACTAGATATCACTGAAGAAAAAAAAATTATTTGTGGAAAAAAAGCACTTTTTAAAAACACCAGCTGAAAAAAGCACCTTTAAAAGCTTTTAAAAACGAAATCCCCAAAAAAGCACATTTAAGTACTTTTTACAAACGCTACGCACCCTGCATAAACATTGAACATGGCTCTCAGGGAAAACATATTTCTTTATTAACAAATTTAATTATTTTACATTTATTTGAAAAGTGTGATGGGAAATATGCAACTTTTTCGATTTATATCTTTTCAGTTATTTTGTTGTTAAAAAAAATCACATTTTAAAAAAAAAAAAACAATTTCTTTAGATTGACATTTTTAAATGATTTATAAAGGCAACTAAGTATTAAATAAATAATGGATTATTCATCGATTTAAATGTAATTAAAGATTTCAAAAGTCAGTACAGGTTAACAAAAAAATTCCAACATCCAGGCAACCCTAAGGTTCTGCAGAACGCTATCTGGGAACTACTAACATGGATATTCGAGATAAAGTGGATACCTTATCTCAACCACTACTCTATTTTATTAATAAACTTTTTTGATGAAATTCTAAATGTCACATAACTTTAAAAATACAACAGTGAAGGTTAAATGCAGAAAAAAAGTTTTTCAGCCCGACATTTAACATTATTTATTTTAAAATACAAATGGGCTGTCATTTCCGATAAATAACACGCCTCAAGATAACCACAATTAATGTTTTAACTCAAAAATAAACATAAGGAGACTAACATTTTACAAAAAGACTGAATATAATTTTAAAACAAGAAAAATATGATTGATAAATTTATTTCATCTCTTGAAAATAAAGTTACATAGATTATGAATAACCATAAATTATGAATACCTAGAACTTAAGATAAGATTTTAGAAGGCAATGTCAATCATACTTCATTCAAAGGGAAAATCATTCATTCAAGGTGTTTTCAAGATGTGTCCAAAAGAAGTAATGATTTAAATAATTTCTGAGAAACTTTTTCTAAGCCAAATAACTAAATTTTGGTCTCTGTATTAAAACGAACAGTTCAGTGTGGACATTCTAATGGATATTAACATAACATTGCATCTTTTTAAAAGAAAACAGTACTTTATGTACCAGTAATTTCGATGGAAGTAGGCTGTAATTGGCAATTGTACTAAAGATCATAGACTGTATTTTGGGTAATAATAGAAATAATTAAAACATGATAAATGATATATAACACGTAGCTAATAAATCTAGACAGCAAATGCGACACAATGAAACATAATTAAAGCAGCATTTATAGTTCATGGATGCTTTTTTCTATTTTTACCTGTTAATTAAAGCTTCATCTTCAGTGAGTGAAAAAATTCTAGGCTTTGGATTTCCATCTTGTGGCAAAGGTGTAATAGTACCAATTTCTAAGAACCCAATACCACTCCTAAATAAGCCAGACGGAGCATCTGCATTCTTATCTAACCCTGCAGCAATACCTATTGGATTTGAAAAGTTTAAGTTCCATACTTGAGTTTTCTGAAAGAAGAACAAATAATCATATTACCATGACTCTTAAATAAGGAAAACTAGCATATATGGACATAAGAAACAATCAAGTTATTAAAGAGGGGTTAAATCTTTAAAACATAGTAATTAATTATAACTGTGGTATTTAGCTGTAAGATATAATTAAATTAAAAATGGGTCAAATCTTTAAAATATAATAATTGATGTTAAGAGTAATAGATTAGAGATGAGTAATATACTAGAGAAGTATAAATTTTTAGTATGTTACAAACTGACATAATTGATTATCAATTAGAAGAACCAGATATTTTTTGCATAAAATATCTATCAATCTTAATTAAGTGACAGAATAATCTAATAAAAATAAAATCTGGTTTAATTAAAATAAATCCCTTTTTTTTTAATTATAATTTTTTCAAACCTTGTACAATTATAATGATAATAAATCAAATGTATTACTAAGCAAAAAAGTTTTAATATATTTCTTTCCTAATAATTTCACCAACTGTCAAAAGAATATAAATACTTTAGTTCCCAGTAAAATATTTTATATCTATATTTTCGGAATCAAATTAAAGTTAATTACTAAATTGCAATCAAAATTTTAAATGATATAAATTTTTTTCCCATTCAACAATTAAATAAATGGTTTGTAATTTCTAGCAAAATATTTAGAAAATATCACATATAAAATCTATAATAAATACAATTGTTAAAAATATAATTTCTTTTAAAATGAAGATTTACAAAAAAAAAGTACATTTATCTGCCTAAAAATATGACTTCTTTCTTTGCAGTTTTTAATTTAACTACTCTTGATTGTAAAATATCACAACAGGTAAATTTGTAAATTAGTTAACATTTTTATTTCAGCTTAAAAAGTAAATTTTTAAAGGACAAAAAAATATGTTTGCAACTAAACTATTTCTTAACACAAATTCACTTACTAAAAGATCTCCGTCCTCAACTTTACATTTAGGTATGAGTGCTAGTTTAGCAGCATATAAACCAAGCATTTGAGATGATTCAGGTGATAGTAATGAATGCAAAGTTGGCATAACAACTTTATGGTAAAATTTTTCATTGCCTTGTTGAAGGCAGATTGCAGAAAATGCAGCTGTTCCCCCAATAGCTACGACAGCTAAGGACTTTAGTTTCTTCTATAAAAATAAATAAAAGATAAGTAAAAAATAAAACTAAATATTTGGTTAATTTGAGGATAGGTAAAATATAAGTAAAAAAAATAAATTAAAATAAAGGTATTCAGTTCGTTATAAGTAAGTTCAGAGATAATTTGAAAAAAAAATGTCATTTTACCAAAGCAACAGCTTTAGACATGACTGTTGTTCTTAGCTAAAACTAACAAAGATGTAAAACTTCTTAAGAATACTACAGTACATTGAACTCAATAATCAGTACAATCACTATCAATTAGCTATTATTTATCTGCACTAAAAATAGACGATTAAAAGCACATGCTCCTTAGTTGTTTATTTACGTTTTGCAAGCTGGATAAGAAACACCAAGGTAGAAAACCGAAGACATGTAAAATTTGAACAGAATAAAAAGTTGATCTCGGCGTTTAGTTCAAGAAACATTTTTCGAACGTCATTTGAGAAGCAGTTGAAAACGAGTAGTTCAACTTGTATTTATGAACGATGTAGAATACAACATGAAAGCTGAAAGTTACAGCTAGCTGTAAAAATTATCTGCATATTTCACAACTGAAAAGGTTCTCCCATATTTCACAGTCCCGCAGTGGACTGATCGTTAAGACACGGCTCCCAGCAGATCACCGAAGTCAAGCATCACTGACTACGGTCAGTGTGCGGGTGGGTGACCACTTGGATCAGTCTGCGTAGGGACCGAGGGTGTGCGGTATTGGTCCTCGTTAAACTGTGCTACCGTAAAGTGCTTGAATTCGCGCGCAGGTCGTCGAGCTACCGAAGCGGGGTGCCATCCCCTCCGCAGAGGATCAAAATTGTGATGGCATGTCTTCGGATCATCCTCCGGGATGTTTCACAGACCGTCGCCAATAGCCCATGTGGAGCTCTAGTGCGACGTAAATTAACACCAACAACAACAATCATATTTCACAACTGAAAAGGTTCTCTGTTATCTGAGCAAAGGTGAGAAAACAAAAAGAACAGTAACAAAAAAAAAAATCTTAAAAAGTAATGACATACACTTGTTTTTATCATCAGCTCAGTTGATCAAAAAGCAATTATTACTCATCTTATTCATTCTATCAAATATTCATTCGTTATCGAATGAATGTATTAATGGAGGTTGTTGTTAATTTACGTTGCACTAGAGCTGCACAATGGGCTATTGGCGACGGCCTGGGAAACATCCCGGAGGATGATCCAAAGACATGCCATCACAATTTTGATCCTCTGCGGAGGGGATGGCACCCCCGCTTCGGTTAATGTAGAGTGCCTAGAGTGCAATACAGGCACTCTAGGTTAATGGAGGTAGAAGAAGGATTTTTTTGGGTGCTTTCTGACTAACATTGGATGTTGTCGTTTTTTCAGCATGTCGTAAACCAGTAGTGGCGCCATATGTGGAATCAGAGAATCCTACGTCCCATTTTTTTCCTAACAAATTACATAAATTACATTTTTTACGAAATTGTTTTTCAATAAATTTATTACAAGTAATAGCACTTTACTATATAGTTTGAGTTTGTTTGTCTGATTTTGTGTACTTCTTTCTTTTGTGTTCTGTTTTTCGTAAGTCAAATTAAATAAACTACAATAGATTCTTAACGACTGCATGGAGGGTTGCAGTAACAGAGTACTCTTACTAAAGAACCTCTTACTGTGTGTTAACAAGAACAAAAATTCTAAAACCGGAACGGAATATTGAAATTCTCCGCTTAATTTTTGTTTGCGAGACGATGTTTGAACGAGACTTGTCGTAGGAAGTTTTATTATTCAAATTAATATTTAAATTTTTACATAACTTTACCTTTCATAATTCTTTTTATGTATTTTACAAATTCTAAAATTCTTCTAAAATTAATTCTTCTTTTTTATCTTAAAGAACAATGACAGGGCCGGTCCAAGCCGATTTTCAAGGGTAAGCAAAAATATTTTTGGCTTCCCCCCTACATGAAGGATAATAATAAATATATTCGGAGTAAAATAAATTTTATTCGTAATTTCTAAAATAAATCAAAGTCTAGAAATGTTATTTATTTATTATTTTTTTTCTTATAAAAATATGGTACAAACTACTTTAATGTACTTTAATTTAAATCATTATTTTCAATTAAAAGGAAGGATTGTTTGCATACATTAATAAGTCTTACCTTTTTATATTTTGAAATTATTTTTTTTCATAATGATAAAAAAAAAGGATAATAAGGTATAATATTTTATTTTGCTTCATATTTTAACATACCAAAATCTAAAATTCACACTCTGACTGAATTTAAAAAATCCAAAGCTGCTTAAATACATACACATTGGATAATTCAGATGTTTCATTCAAAAATTTCTTACTTGATTATGTGAATTCACTACTAAATATTATAAATATTAGTACGTTTCTTTTATTTCATATATCCACCTACATTCATAATTTTTTGCAAGAATTGTTTCGCACTGCGCGGTCTTGAATAATCGTGTAAAATTTAATGAATAAAGGTAGGAATACTTCAATCACCCATTATAATTGCCTGACTTTACACCATCAGATTTATATCCATTCTGATCGCAATAACATTTCCAAAATGCCTCTTCCTGATATTTTACTCAAAAATACAAATAATTTTTATGAATCAGACATTTAAATTTCGTAGGCCCAATAGCAAAAGATTTTTGATAACGTGGGCGGTTACATCACTGACAAAAATAAAAAAACTAGTTAAAATATATTGTAAAATTTAATGCAACAAAAACGACACTAATTTTCGGTTCTCGGCCTAATGTAACACCAGAAAAAGATTGATCACTAAAACTTAAAAATAACTACAAGTTAATGAATCACTGAAACTTAAAAATAAAAATTAATGTAATAAATGTCTTAAAAATAAATGCCTTAATGCTTTAAAAATAAAGTAAAACTTTGGCTCTTTTAAAAAATTTCAAAATTTTTGTAGGAGATTAGAAAAAAAAAAACTAAATAAAGTGATAAAATTTAAGAATTTTTGAAAATATTACTATTTAAAGAAAAACTGTAAGAAAGCGAAAATAAACTAACCAAAATATAAATGCAATCACTAAATTTTGATACTGGAAAAAACAAACAATATTATAATTATTAATTTTATTCAAATTTGACACTATTTTACAAAGAGGGAAAATTAGGTCACAAATATCTAGAAACACGTAAAATTTTGAAATCCCAATGAAATGAAATAGCAATACACATTATTATTTATTTTTTTAAAAATTTGCTTTTAACTAGTCTCGCATAATAAATTATGAAATTAAAGAATAATTAACTGATGGAATTTAAATTGGAAATATTTTAAATAACAAAAAAATAAATAAATAAAACACAATAGAAGGGATAAAAAAAGAACTAATTGAATGACTAATTAAAAAAATTAATACTGATCTAATAAATTAATATTATTTCATACTAATTAATAAGAAAAAAGTTTTAGGATTTTCAAATTTTTTGTAACTAAAATTAAAGCATTGATAACAAATTATATACTGATAAAATAAAAGAAAACAATAAGATTATAAGACTTTTAAATTAATATTACGTTTTGAAAAGTAAAAATTTATAAAATTATTATGTAACTGAGGGAAAGTAATAAACTTTGTATTTACTTTCAGAAAGGCGCAAAAAATAACTTGAATCGGAAATTACTGATATACTTTTATAATTTGAAAAACTAACAAAAATTTTAGATGGAGACTTTTTATTAAAAGTGTGGCGTAACTACCATTACGATTATTAAACATAAATTCACTGGTATGTAAGACATCTAATTAGGTTCAATCATGAGATACTTTTTGATAGATGAAGGTTGGCATTGTCGATAGCTTCGCCCCCCCCACTATTGGTGATCTTCGGACATGATGTGAACACGCCTACCTTGACAGTAACACCCACTTCGATGTGGTAACGCCTACTTCGATGGATGGTCCACATTGAACAATTGACTTCCTACTTGTGACTGCGACACCATCCACCTCCTAGCGCTGTTGCTCCTCAGTTTCAATCACACACAACGTATACACTCGACTGCTAAAGACAACACAGGAGCGACTACGACCGTGAAGTTAATACACCTCTCTTATTCAGCACACAGAAACCCGGTGACCTTAATCCAACTCTCCCGGTCTTTCACGAGTACAGCAACTAGCGGTATCCGTTCATCGAATTCCATCCCCGATAAAAATCTGGTGGGGGAGTATTGTGGCGTAACCAACACTACGATTATTAAACATCAATTCACTGGTATGTAAGACATCTAATTTTATTCAATAATGAGGTACTTTTTGATAGATAAAGGTTGGCATTGTCGATAGCTTTCCCCCCACTATTGGTGATCTTCGGATATGATGTGAACACGCCTACCTTGACAGTAACGCCCACTTCGATCTGGTAACGCCTACTTCGATGGATGGTCCACATTGAACAATTGACTTGCTACTTGTGACTGCAACACCATCCACCTCCTAGCGCTGTTGCTCCTCAGTTTCAATCACACACAACGTATACACTCGACTGCTAAAGGCAACACAGGAGCGACTACGACCATGAAGTTAATACACTTCTCACATTCAGCACTCAAAAACCCGGTGACCTTAATCCAGCTCTCCTTGTCTTTCACGAGTGCAGCAGCTAGTGGTATCCGTTCATCGAATTCGATCTCTGATAAAAATATGGTGGGGGAGTATTGTGGCGTAACTAACACTACGATTATTAAACATCAATTCACTGGTATGTAAGACATCTAATTTGATTCAATCATGAGGTACCTACTGATAGATGAAGGTTGGCATTGTCGATAACTCCGCCCCCCACGTTGGTGACCTTCGGACGTGATGTGAACACGCCTATCTTGACAGTAACACCCACTTTGGTAACGCCTACTTCGATGGATGGTCCACATTGAACAGTTGACTTGCTACTTGTGACCGCGACACCATCCATCTCCTAGCGCTGTTGCTGCTCAGTTTCAATCACACACAACGTATACACTCGCCTGCTAAAGGCAACACAGGAGCGACTACGACCGTGAAGTTAATACACCTCTCACATTCAGCACTCAAAAACCCATTGACCTTAATCCAGCTCTCCTTGTCTTTCACGAATACAGCAACTAGTGGTATCCGTTCATCGAATTCGATCCCTGATAAAAATCTGGTGGGGTGTATTGTGGCGTAACTAACACTACGATTATCAATCCACTGGTATATAAGACATGCTAACTTGATTGAAACATGAAGTACATTTTGATAGATGAAGGTTGGCATTCTCGATAACTCCGACCCCCCCACGAAAGCATTGTGCAGCAGGAAATCCAAGGAGTGTCCTTCCTTTCATCAAACATAGTAAGTGTTAATTTTTCTGACAAATCAGAAATCTCATTTCGTTTAATTGTTTTCCTTATAAATTTCGTATTAATTATTTTTTGTGAATACACCAATGCCCGATGTTGCACCAATATTTGCAACTTCCCATTTTTCTTAACAGAAAAAGCGCTTACCTTCACAAAGCAAATTTTTCTTAGAACACTTTGGGAGGTGAAATTACTAAAGGCGAGTTGCTACCTCCGTCTCTAAAGGGTTTTCTTGAAGAAACATTAAAGGAAACTCAACAGACATTAGTCTTTAAGTGTGACTGTCATCTGCATCTGCAGATCGTAAATTATCAGAACAGAATGCCATCGACTCTGGTTCCAAGAAAAGGAATGTTAGATTGCTACACAGTTTGAAGGGTTATTTTATTACCAGAGTATTAGATATATTTCAACATTTTGTTTTAGGAAAATAAGTTCTTTTTAACTTTTATTTTTCAACAAGCAAAAGAAAAAAGAAATTTTTTTGAAGGAAGAAAAAAAACTGCAAAAAGATTTTTAATTTTCTATGTCTTACTTGGCTCCGGCGCCCTACGCAGTAGTTTATTAGGCTTATACGTCGGACCGGCCCTAATCACCGACTATACAAAAACAGTTGCTATGCGCTATTCATTGCCGATAATTTAATAAGAAATAATATTAATTACGAAATTTCAAATCATAATAGAAAAGTTAAAAGAATTTTTTCTTTCTCAAATCTTCTAGGTCGGATGACATATAATTCAAAATTTATTTATCTTCCTTTGAAATTTTAATTAAGACTTATAATATCAATAATCATTAAAAATAGTGTTAAAACTAACCAGGATTTCTTAAAAGATACAGATAGCTTTCAGCTTTGATGAAGAAAATTTTTTCATTGAAACAGCAAAAAAAGGAACTTGTACTTTCAACACTAAAAATAAATTTAAAAAGAAAAAAAAAAAAAAAAANAAAAAAAAAAAAAAAAAAAAAAAAAAAAAAAAAAAAAAAAAACGAAATTTCGATGTAATTTTGTAAAAAATTTTTCTATGAGATAGGGTCCATTAAAAATGCAAAACCCTGCTAAAATGCCCTGCTCCCCTACTTACAACGGCTTTGATCTTTTATTGCGTTAATGGATAGGCAAGTAGACAATCATTAAAAAAACGTTCTGCGAAAAAAGGATCTTTGCGGTAAATTTAAATTTTAATCAGCATCCAAACATAAATCCTTTTTATAGTATTATTATTATTACTATTTCATTTTTTATGCGTTACTTTTAAAGAGCGAGTATTAAAAAAGTATAGTTATGAAAATATGAAAAAAGTATAAAGAAAAAATAGTTTTTCAGTAACAATGGAGTCTACACGAGTTTGTACCAATACTAGCACGCTTCCAAAGGCGGATCTATGGAAAGAACCACCCATGGCATATCTCTTACATGCGCCCATCGTAAGATATTAATATTGTCTTCTTTTTTTTTAAAGCATTGTTTGAAGTGTTTAATTCTTTTCGCAGTATTGAAAAAAGATTGTATTGTATTTTTTTCTTAAATAGATTGATAACTAAATAAATATTAAATATAACACAATTAAATTATATCTTTTTAATTGTTAATGCATTCGCGTGTATTCGAAATAATCATTGGTTAGAAATAAGAAGACCTGTTTTATCATATTTATATAAGATTCTATCGCTTTTTTTCAATTGTCAATAAAAATTCTGAAAGTTGTTTATTTAACATAACTGGATTATTACCCAACATCTTCAAAATTAAAACGGAAGGAAATTGATTTTTTTAAAAATAATTTTGCTAACATCAAAGCAATAAAATCATCGCGATATAATGAATTCCTTAAAGATCACAGTGTAAATAATTACGATTTGTTATGATAATTACAAATAAAATAGCTACAATCAAATGATATATTTTGCTTAGTTTATTTACTGTTCAATTAGAAAAAAAAACCGATCCTCTTAATATAATTAAATTTTACAAACATTATATAATAACAGATAATAAGAAAAAATATACACATAATTATATACAGAACACTAGACTTAATAGCGACAATAATAAATTTTTAATGTGAAATAAATTAGAGGAAGTTGACGTTTTAGTTTAAGAATATCCAGAAATAATTCATTTGCCAACAGTAAGGAAAAAAAAGGAAAAAAGTAAAGAAATAGATCAGAATACATTCTGATATATTTAATAATAAAAAAATTAAAAAAATATGAAAAATTCTCTTCACATCGTAATGAAACAAATTAAAGATAAAGCAAAAAATTAAACAGATTTCAATTATAAATTTTTAGACGTTCAGTGTGCAAAAAAATAAAATAAATAAATAAATAAACGGATCATTCTGATAACGTAGTCACAATCTGGGAAGTAACTCCAGAGTTTTTCAATCAAATTGAAAAAAAAAAAAAAAAAATCGCACAGTTATACAAGTCGTTTATAATTGTGTAAATTGTTAAAAAATAACTTTTAGTAAATATTTATTATTTTACTTAATAGCGGTCGCGAAAAATTTGAGTTGTAAGGTAAACATTTTCTTACATCGTTTTAAAAGAAGGTAATTTAACATGGGAAAATACAATATTTCAGCTAAATTGATCGAACAGTTAATGAGAAATCAAATTTTAAATATCCGACTTTCTTAAAATTCGATTTCTCAGGAATCCGAACTCCATATTCGAACTACATGATTAGACCAACCTGCAGAACAGATTTTTTTTAATTAAAAATTTTTTTTTTAAAACTAATCAAAATTAATTAGATTTAAAAGTTATTTTTTAAGGAAAGAGAAAAATATAATTCATTGAAATATTTGAGGAGAAGATGGCTTTTTGCATCTTTATGAAAATACATTATAACAATGCGTATGCTTCATAACTAAACAGGCTCTAATTTTTCAATACATTAGATGCTTATTGTTTTTTTTTATATTCTTAGAATAAAGATAATTATTTAATAAAAAATATTATTGTGATTGTTACTTTATTGATAACTTTCTTTTCGAGATACTAAACTTTGTAATGGTTGGTTATGAATTATAAATTATAACCATAATATTATTTTGTTACCATTTTACTTTGATTATAGGAATTAAATATAATCTATAAATAGAGGACACTTCATTGAACCCTTTTAAAAACAGTATAACAACTTTTTCCAAGCAATATGATATGGAGTGACATAAATGTAATGTAAGGGATATATATTGTAAAAGATTATAAAATAAAAAAATAGTATTTGTTTAATCTACATTCTGAATAAAAGTAATCTGAAATAAAAGAAAAGATATAGGAGAGAGATTTACAAAATTTTGTGCCCGAGAAATATGGAAGCCTGTTCCATAACTCGAAGACAGCTTGATAAAGATTAAATAAATGTAATTTAAAAATTCAAAACAAACATGTCCCTAAAATTTACAAAATTCTTTTTCTTCAATTTGTAAGTAGAAGGATTATTTAGGAATTAAAATATAATAAAAATTGTGAGTGAATAATACTTCTGTGACTTAGAGTACAAAAAAAGAAAAAAAATTCCAACAACTGACGATATGTTCCTTATGTTCCATTCAAAGGAAAGAAAAAAAATCTTGCTAACTCAAAATTTATCTATTAATAAATAAAAAGAAAAACATTTTTAGGTAGTTAGCAACTATTTGCTGAACGTAATGAATGTTACTTACTTAATATTTACAAAATTATTTACTTATCTCAATTAATTTTTAGGAAATTTAAAGACCCCCAATAACATTTGAAATTTTAACATTTTTTGTTTTTTTATTACATATTAATTTTAATAATAATGCATTAAAGAATACAAAAAATCAATGTGCATATTAAAATGTTTTGTCATAAAACAGTAATAATAAAAACTAAAAAATATTATAAATTCTAATTTATAACGTTAAAAAAAAAGGGGAGGGGGGGGCAAATGTCCCTCTCGATCTATATATACAGAGATGCCAACTTGCTCTGTTTAATGGGAAACTTTTTTCTAGTGGAAACAAAATTTATGTTTTGTTTCTCGGTTTATGTAAATTTGATATAAAATGATTTTTTAATGTAATATGTATGTATAACTCGAAATTTCGAGTGAAACACAATTTCATTCCTGATATAAGCATTTTAAATTTTATCAAAATTAAAAATTTTGTAAGTTTTAGTTTTTAACTCTCTACCACTTAATAAAATATTTCGGAGAAATCTTAGCAGTTGGAATCAATGCTTCATAGACATCATTTCTATAAAATATAACGCCTATAATACTAACTAATAATTCATGCTTAATGCATTTATTTAAATATTTAGGAAATGATTACTTACAATCAAGGAAGAAAATCCTACCACTTAAATATTTGAATGAATTATAAGAGCTGTAACCTATCAAAACAGATTATAATATTTCCTGTTTTGGAAGGATTTAAGCTAATTTACAGCAGGGGCTCTTTTTGAAATCTATTCAATAGATTCGGATAATCGAGAGATTCAAAGAGGTTTTAACCCCTGATGAAACTGAAGATTTATACAAGCATTTTACTATAGAATAATTAGTCTAGGCTAGACTGAGCCACCCTATCGTTTTCATATTTCTCTGTCCTCTGGTCATCATCAAAGATCTATCTCTGCTTCTGAAGGGATTCTATCCATTTCCTCTCAATGTGATATGAAGAGGAGGAACAAATTGTTTATCTTTTTCTCTTTGTGGTTGTGGAAAAATTAAGAAAATAAAGATTTATTTCTCTGCATTCTGGTCCTTCCTTTAATCTTTTCTGGTTTTGTGACACTTTCAACCTAAGAATGGGGACATCTTAATTAAAAGAGAGAATAAAGTTATGGGGCAATTGAGTAATAATTATATAATAAAGTAATAATAGTTAGCAAATAGAGTAATAATTATAATTATTAAAAACTAAGCATTATTCTTTAAATTATGATTTCATAATTAAAATTTGGTTTTTCGCTGAAATCGCCGTAAATATAACAGCAGGAAAGAAAAAGCTACTTAGTTATTTATTTTAGTATTTATCGTGAATGTATTCATGAACATTACAAATTATATTCAATAATCTGAATTGTTTGACGTTCCTCACCTACTTTTTTTTTTGACGATTAGCCGTTCCCTATCATATTTTACTCCCCCAGTGACAAAAAGAGTCCCTCAAAAGACCTCGATATTTTCTTTTCGAGTCTACATGAAAAGATTAAATGTTGTATGCTTTTTTTCATTATATATATATATATATATATATATATATATATATAAATACAGGAAAATACGTATATATATATATATATATATATATATATATATATATATATATATATATATATATATATATATATATATATATATATATATATATATATATATATATATATATATATATATATATATATATATATATATATATATATATATATATATATATATATATATATATATATATATATATATATATATATATATATATATATATATATATATATATATATATATATATATATATATATATATATATATATATATATATATATATATATANATATATATATTTAATTATGTATAGATATATATAGATATATTTATTTATTTCAAAAAAAGTTAATAAAATTTTTAAGTAAAAAAAATTGTTAATGTTGATCGATTTTGCGCCTTGCCATTCCCTAGATACGCCACTGTTCAAAACAAAAATATATTTTTTCAGCTTCAGCTAGCAGTTTTCGCTAAACTAAATTACGCGGAATTCGATATTCAACTAATGAATACGTCAGCATTTTG
This sequence comes from Parasteatoda tepidariorum, assembly GCF_043381705.1. Classification (NCBI taxonomy): domain Eukaryota; kingdom Metazoa; phylum Arthropoda; class Arachnida; order Araneae; family Theridiidae; genus Parasteatoda; species Parasteatoda tepidariorum. The sequence goes on along the minus strand of NC_092204.1, from coordinate 69,748,285 downwards.
CTAATTTTGCTACCAATTTTTAAAAAAAAACATTTCTCTATGAATGTGTGAAGTCGCATATAAGTAAGTTTAAACGAATTTTGGTTGCTGGCGAGTGATCGTGAGCCGGAGCATTTCATCTACTATTGTTAATATATTAATTTAAAGTATAAAATATATTAGAGTATAAAAACTGAGGAAATGAACAATAAAAGTAACCGAAAGCGATCTGAAAAAAATTTCCAACTGTATAAGCAGTTAGTTCAGGTGTATATTTTGCCGATGAACTGAAAATGACAAATATGTATTACTTAGCTTAATTTCTAATAACTTTTGGAACAGTTATATTACTAGAATCTCCTGGTTTTCGCGGTATATTTTGCTTTTACATTTAAGAAAAAGAAATGGTTGGAGAGAGATAGTAAATAAGGGAAATATTCCTCTATTTAGTTACGCGAAAATTATTAGCAGTAGGATATGACTTTTTTAGATAAACTGAAGATGAACAATATGTCTTAATTTGCTAATATTTCTAATTACTAATCAAACAATTATATTGCTAAGTTGCATTTTTTTACGAACGAATACCACTCCAACATCTTAAATTTTAACTACTCTATAGTCAAAATGTTCCAGATCGCGAAGCAATCTGAAATCCACTCCATAAGAAAATCAGGGTTTAGGCGAAAGACAGCGAGTACTTTTCAAAGAATGCAATTAGTTTATTATTAATTTTACTACATATTTCTAATTTAAATGGTAAAGATTTTATTTTCTTAATGATTATGCTGATTCATTGAAACTCAGTGAAAAACTATTTACTTCAATTGAGTTTTTTACTTAAAAAATATATTAAAAATTTCAAATTTTAAATCACGTCTTTTTTTAGCCCTACACTCTTGGAATATCTGGTGGTAAATACTGCACTGAGTCAACTATTAGAAAAAGCATACTTCTGTTGTCTAATTACATAACTAATAATTTTTTTTCTTCGAAATCTGTAGAATTTGATTAAAATTGAAACATATTGGTCTATTTAAAGTGTTTTGAAATTTCGAATTATTTTAGATAGAAACAAAACTGACCAAGCAGGTGGGGTAATTGTTAGTTTTTAGGAACTCTTACAGATCTTTATGTTGTGACCTTCGATCTCTTTTGCTCCCTTATTGTGGTGAGATGGAACAAGAAGAAAAAAAAGAAGAAAAAGAGACTATTTTCCTTAGAGATGAGTAAAGAATGTGAAAAGGATGAACGATAGAATAAAATTTTATTACGAATAATGCATTTGCAATTTTTTTCCCTAGAAAACGAAGATTCGAAGCAAAATTAGGATCAATTTCTTTTTTAATTAATTTTAACAGAAAGTAACCAAGATGGAGGGTGCACCGGGATAGGTATCGGTATTCCGGTGGGCTAGTGAACCCTCTACCTCTCCTCTTCTTGCCGGCTGGCATATAATGCCTCAAGTCTCTTTTTCCAGGCACCCCTGTCCTCTTGTTTCCTCCCATCTATTTAGTTGTGCTTCGTACAGATCTTGGTGTATACGAGTAAGCCAAGTAAGTCTAGGTCTTCCTCTTCTATTTTTTCCATCGGGAGCCCAAGTAAGTGTGAAAAATTGTGTTAAGGAACACTTTATTTCAAATTAACACCAAGTTGAACCTTCACATACACTTCAGAGTAGTCAATTTATAAACAGCAGTGGAGAAATCATAAACTAAGCTCCCATGTATTCACACCATTCTTGAATTATTGTCGCTTCCGTGAACGTCAATCTTGGCATACTTTGTATATCACCAGTAGTCTGTTTACAATCGATTAGGAGATAGCGTGGATTCACCGTTTCAAAATGTATGCATGTTTTTAGTGGTGCGATCAGAATAATAATATTTTAATTTTTAAATATCTGGCAATGTATTAAATATTTTTATAATATCGAATTTCTATCCTCTTCTGCTATGTTAAGCCCAGTTGGAAATTCCTCGTAATAATTTCCCTGTGTTGTGTATTTTTAATCAGCTAACAAAAAAAAATTTTTTTTTTTTGAAGAATATGTGCATCCTAAATTAATGATTTTTTTCTTCGTGTTTCATCTTAAAAACAACTTTACTGACTCTTGTTTGAATCATTGCATTGCTGCAATTATACATTTTAGTATTACTTAATACACAAAATGGTGGCAGCTTCTTTACGCCCAGTAGTGTAAAAAAATACTCTTAGTGTTTCACTATACTAAGAACTTGGAAGTATCCCTTGGTTCTTGGTGTAGAGTAGTTGCCGCCATTTTTGGTGCTAAGATACACTAAAATTTTTTTAGTGTGCAAAGAGCTAATAAAAGATAGATCGGTCTTTGAAACTGTGCACTCTAAATTAGTTTGACTTCTGTGATGTTCTTAAAAAATTATAGTAATATCTTTTGGACAGTAAAACATTTGACAATTTTTGACTCATTCTATAAATTTATGATTGGCTTTGTTATTTTTCAGTTGTTTTAAAAGAATTTTCTTAACCCCGAATCAAACAATTCTGTATTTACGGAAAAGTGTGGTACATAGAACACTATTCAGCAGCACAACGCTGCAGAATTAAATATTACTTTATTTCTTAGATTTATCGCAAAGCAGAAAATTCTGATTGATTGCAGATGTGATTTCTTTCCCGTAAATTGGCTTTATTTTTGACTAAAAATAGTTCTTAATTTCGGCAAACGAGAAGTTCTACGTACTTTTCAAAAAAGGTTTACGATAAAGTGAAATATTTTACATAAATCAAATTTTGACACATCCATTCAATTTTTTCAAATACTTATTTTTATTTTAATGGAATGATATTTAAGTATTTTGATAACGACTTCAAATATGGATGCCAAAATTGTTCCAACAACCGCACCGCATCCTTAACTTTTCAAATTTGTAATAACTGAGCAATAATAGTGTTTGCATAAAAGAAAAAGAAAAAAAAAACTTTTTCCTGTTGTAATTTTCCATTGTATTAATTTTTTAAGACGTGTCTAAACTTATTTACCTATCACAAAATTTAGCTTATTTGCCAAGCACCGGAACTTCGTGAATATAAAAAAAGGAGTTTCATCTCCCTGTTAGCGGCGCATCAAACAGCTGGCGGAAATCTAAACATAAGAGTTTCAAAAGTGATACGAGTCCCTTATTTTTGAATAAGAGCTACGCGCAGTTTCATTTCCCCTTTTTCAAAATTCTGACTTTCTATTGGTTCAGGCACTCAGGTAAACTGTTCGCTTTCAGCAATCACCGGCAACTTTCAGCAAAGCGTCATCCGGAAGATGTCACGTGACCTTACGCAATATATTTCTCTCGCTCTTTTTAGTTTCACGGTAGTTTCGGTATTAAAAATTTATTGTTGGCGAAAAATGACTCATTTGGCGCAAAATGCTTGTTGCTTTTTTAGCCTTATTTTCTCTCTTCCACTTAGAATCGATGCTTTAAATTATGTTCAGTTTTAATTTTTTTAAAGTTTAACTCGGGAGTTTTAATTTTATTTCTAAATGTTATTGAACATTTTAAAAATTTCTAATTTTCTTTTAAAACATTAAATAAAAAATATATTAATATATTATTTTGCTAAAAAGCAAAAGAAAAATAATAATAATAATAATAATCTGCACGCAGCTTACTTATTAAACTATGAAGTATATGAAATCATAAAACTAATATAAGAAATAAAAGCTAATTTCAATGAAATTTATTTTATAAAACTGTTCCAAGTAAATTAAATCTAACTTAATTTATTCTATCTGAATTAAAATTCAAGTAAATTCTGGGAAAAAAAATGATTTTTAGGTTTATTACTTTTTTTATACAAATGCGGATTCAAATATTTGGTTAAAGGATTAACACAATGCATGGTGACATTTTGTTGTAAAGAAATTATTAACTCACACTTTTAGCCCTGAAAAAAGTAGTATTCTGGTATTTACTAAGCAATTGATGTCGATACAATTAAGATCCCCCCTTCCCCGCTATATTACAAAGGTTTGTAAAATATTCATAATAAATTTTGGCCCCAGCAAGTATGTAAAACAATCTGAAGATTTAATATTTCACGATTTTTTTATTTGCTCACAACACAAATTTTTAAATAATAACTAGTGGATTTAGAATCTGACTGTATTATTCATTTCATATCTATTTTTAAACTTTCAGAAATATTGTTTTTGGGAAGAAAAAAAAATGAAACAAAACATATTTTTCATCATAGTAGCCTAATTTCTTATGGCCTAAAATAACAATAATATATTTCGATCTGTTCATAATAATGGTTCAACTACCACACTGCTAACCAGATATGAACACTAAAATTTCAAATTAAAGTTTATTCTATTTTATCACAGTCGTTGAACAGTCGACCCAAATTTTTGAATTTACGACTACCAATGTTCAACTCCATATCCTTGTAACAGTGAAACCGATTCAGAAGACAAGGGAACTCCTGAATCAAGTTTTGGGAGAAATTTGCGTTGCACAGAGAAGAAAATCATTAAAACCCCCCTCTGTTAGCCTGACGGCAAGGGATCTCTGAAAACCAAGATTCGTCTGCCACTGAGGCTATTTTACATCAGCACAATGGTCGGTGTGAGCCAGGTGCGGAAATCGTATCAACCAGCCATCGCTGGGATTCGAATCCGGGTCACCTCAATGGGAGGCGAGTATTCTATCCCTTTATAGAATTTTGTACTACGTTTCAGAATATTTCGAAGAATGAGGAACAAGTAATTGAAAGTCAATAAAAAGAGGAAAATATGGTTTAAATATAATAAATTTCAGCGTTCTATTAGTGATTCGTATTCTAAAGGGAAAGGAAAACTTCGTCTCATCCAAAAGATTAAAAAATAATAATAAATAGTACAACATTTAATTGTGTTTCATTAAAATATTAACTAAGAAGAAACTTCTTTATTTGTTTAGTTTTAATCACGATATATTAGTCGTATAATGTAATTATAAATTCTTAAGCACGTTTTACGAAGGACTTGGAAAAGAGTAATAAAATGATAAACCACATTTTTAAATTGTTGTTCTTAAAAGCGTTTTATGGTGTAAAACATCACTATTTCATGAAAAAAGTAAAAATTTTTTTTTTATATTAAGCTCTTATCAAATTAAAATTCGGCAAATTTGTTAATGATTTATGTGGAAACAATACTGAAAAAAAAAAGTGTTTGATGCAAAAATGTCATATGTCTAAAAAGTGCCAAAAACTCTTCATATGTGCACTTTATTTACAAACACGCTTTCCTTTTAAAAAAATTTACGGATTTCCATTTGTAAATTGGCCTATTTTATGTTACTTCTAATTCAAATTGATCGGCAGGGGATAAAACAAAAGATTTCAATAAATATAAAAAACTGTAACTCACTTTCTAATTTCCTCCGAATCAGACTTCAAACTAACTAAAGTTGTGAAAGGAATTTTTCAAAATTAAAGACCGCATTTTGACATTGGTATGAATAAAAAATTCTATGGGAATTTTTGGCACTATTCCAAATTTACAATTCAAATTTTCACTTTCGAATATAAGAGAGTTCACCGTATTTTCACATAAGAAATATTTTAAATCTTTTAGATTTTTCACATGACTGTTGGTACGGAAAAAATTCCAGATAAAATTGCCAAAAGACATATTGGCATCCTGAGCGACGGTACTTTTTAACATAAGATCTATTTTTATTTTAAAATTTTACGGAATGAAAAAAACTTGAAATAGCATTATTTTTACAGTATACACCGTTAGCATTAGTATACAATGATTTTACAGTAAATATTACATTAAATATTACTGTACATTACAATAATATTTACTGAAAAATTACTGCAATTAAATGAATATTACTGTAAAAATTATTGTATAAAAGTTTACGGTAAAAGTGAATTTCAGGGTAAAGTGAGGTTGCGAGTACTTTACTCAGGGTGCCAATACTTTTTGCTTTAGTTTTATTCGGAGTTTTTTACAATGCATGAAATAAAAATTTACGGACAAGATCACCGAATGCACCGAATCCTTTTCACAAACTGGGTGACTCATACTCTTCAACATTAAGAGAAACATCTTTTTCATATTAAAGAATTTATGTAATAAGTTGCCACGAGTTTACGTTTTTTGCTATTTAAATTGACTAAATAATTCAAAGTCATTCTGATTCGGAAAACAATGGGGAGCAAACAATTTCTCTTAACCAGTAAAAAGTTTTATACACACTATGATAAGTTCTTCTTATCAATTCAATTCCATATAAAAGCAATTTATTTGCCGCAATGAAACTATTATTCCTCTGTTAAACATTGGCTTGGTGAATACTGTTTAGATGGCGCTGAATTAAAACGATAAAAAATGGCAACCCTGTAATTCAGAAACCACTTTATCCAGGAGCGACAAAAAAATCAAAAGTAAGCTTTGTGATCGTGAGCCAGGTAGATAAGTTTTCGTTCGGTTGCCGCGCGCTGGATATCTTTTACGTACGTTTTTTTTAAACGGAGGATTGATAAAGTGAGTGTTTGCGGGGGACTGATTTACCCTCATCGGACATAATATGGGGGACTAAAAAAAAATTGTATAGAAATGCCCCTTTCCGTCAGTTTCCCCCCGTTTTCAATTCCATGTTTACAGTTATTTCATTGAGTTTATCCTAAGCCTAATAGAACGGACTCAGGTGTGTTGTGGTTTGAAAAGGCTCTTCCACGCCCTTTTGTTGTCGATGGTGAAAGTGCGATTTGGAAGGGGGCCACCCCCTGTTATGATTATGTGGGTGTTGTTGTTAACTTTTTTAAACTTTGAAATACTTGTGAATGGAAGGACTACAGAATTAGGTGGATATATTTCGGGTACGTTGGTGCTGGATGCTTCAGATTCCCCGTTTGAAGTTCGTAAAGATATTATCATAGAAGGGGAATCAAATTTAATTATTAAACCAGGAGTTGAGTTAAGGTTCGCTCCAGGAATTGGAATTACCGTTTTAAGAGATGGTATTTTGGAGGCAAAGGTAAATATTTTTATGGATATCTATTTTATTATTATTATTACTATTACTTTAATATTTATTTGAAACAGTGAACCAAATATAAATATTTTTAATCGCTTTACGAATTCACAAAAATCAATGAAATTTTTATATTTTGTTCATAGATATATATTTAATTTTCTTAAAATTTATTAATAAAACATTTTATTCAAAGAAAAAATGCTCGAGGCAATTAACATAAAATCACAGAATATATTTACTTCTATGAACGAATTCAAACAAAATATTTTGGATAAGCATGCGAGATAATATTATCTTACTATAATTCAAATATTTTTTAAAATTATAGGCTTTGTCTCTATTACTTTGTTTAAAAGTAGCGAATGAATTAATTTATTAAAAATAGGCTGTGTAATATCTTAGCAAAGTAAAAGAGGGAATTTAAAGTTTAAAAATTTTAAGAATAATACTACCCATTAATTTAGTAGCTCAAATATTTTGCACATTTGAAGTAAATAATGTATATACTCATGTACTGATGTATTTTCAAAATGAACGAGCCATTTCTTTTTCCAATATAATTCCTAAATAAGTGTAAGAATTCAAATGATAGAGTCCATTTGTTTATAAATACATTTTTATTTAAATTTTTATTTGATTTGCTACATTTTTATTTAAGATGCTACGTTTTTATCTAAAGTTATTATTAATTTTTTAAAAATTTCATTAATATTATGCTTTTTTATAATTCAGAAAATAAATCTTATGCAAGGGTACTGCATAAACGTCATCTCATTACTTCACATGATATAATAAACGATACTCATATAACTTTATATGATATAAATTTATTCATGTTGGTCATCCTTAAAAAAAGATAAAATGTTATATTTCTTACTAAATAAAAATAATTCTTTTTAGAATTTAAAAGGAACTCTCCTTTCGTGGTTTTATGTTAGTACATAAATGGAAAAACTTATTTTGTAAAAGGGTGAATGCAATTTAATGAAGCAAGAACTCTTAAAATGATATATTTTTACTTACCTGATATGCTATCATACAACTCAGGATTTTTTTTATACAAATTATTGTTTTATTTAAATTTAATAAATTCTTTGAATCGAAATGATTCAGTTCTCATAATTATCTAAGATAAAAATGGACTTAAGCATTATTTAAGCTATTAATTAAATGTTTAATTATTTAATTTATAAATTACACTATTTAGAGTTATTTATTGAAATAATATACATAAGTTATAAATTATTTGTTAAGTTATAAATTGTAAGACCATGTCTACAATATTACAAGACTTTGCTAATAATTCTTCTCATAAAACTGTTATTAATCAAAAGCTGATTAAAATAAATGCTTAACTTAAAGCATGTAAAGCATTAAAAATATGAAAAATATTAATTCTTATATCCTTTGGTAGTTTGAATATTTTGTATATTTAAATTAAATCATGTATATATTCACATATAGTGATGTATTTTAAAAAATAAATATTTAGTCTAAAATTGCATTTATTTAAATTTGTATCAGGATACCTTGGATTAAAAGGATAAACTCAATAAAATGAGTTGAAAATTGAACTCATAAGAAATGTTGATATAGTTCAAATTTCATTTGTCGAGATAGTTCAAATTTCATTAACTGTTAGAAAAATTATTTTTGAAACTTTTTTTGAAAGTTTGGGAGCAAAGAAATATAAATTATTAAAATTATGGAAGCTTACTAAAAATATACTTATTTATTCAAAAAATATATATAGAGAGAGGTCAAATTTAAGTAGATCTGCAGAACTGAGGAAATTGCAAAAAATTACTCAACAAAATTACTCTCAGCAACCATTTCGAACAATGTCATTTCAAAAAAGCCATTTTTTATGATTTTTCCGACACATTAGGAAATTTATCAGATAAAATAAAGGTACTTTTTTCTATTAAGTAGAAGTATAAATATGCTAGAATGCTTTCCGTAAAATCACGAGCTACATTTGTAATTGTTTATCATTGGAAGACATTACAAAGCCTTGTAAATTATCTTCTAACTTAGAGTTTCTTTATTATAATTTTGTGTTATTATTTTTTTCTTGTTTATTGCGTAGAGGAAAAAATATCTTATAAATATTTGAAATTTAGCAAAATTTAAATACACAATTTGAAACGCAATAAAAAAAACATAAATGTATATTTATGTATAATAAAAAATACATACTTACATGTAATAGAAATATAACATAACCTCATCAAATATTTTACATAACATTATGTTTAAAAATGTTATGAAGTGAAATTAAACGTGCGTTGCAGTTTAATATTTTGAGAGTGGGTAATAGTTCGCAAAAAATGTTACAGACGTTGTATGAAATTTTTGAGGACCTTAAGTCTCATACTAAAAATTATACGAGTGGAGCCCAGTTCCTCCCATAAAGTTAGTTGCTTTATTTTAAGAGATTTCTAAATAGATCATTTCTAAATCCAAGCAATATAAGTATTATAAATTGGAAGTGTCATTTATGGGAAAGCAAATAAAATATACCCAAGAAAAAACGCATTTTTAGAATGCTGCTTAAGATACAGCATAAAAACTGTATGATATACAGTTATTAATGATTATACATAAATAATATACTTTCAAAATTAACCAAAAATGTGTAAAAAAAATCTGATATCAATATAGCAGTATTGGAAAACCCATTCATTCAAAATTGAAATAGCATATACTCATTTTTGTACAAAATGTATTGCCTCAAAAGTGATCTGAAAGAAAAAATATGTGAAAGAATTGCTCATTGACTGACAGGAGGATTCAAACCAATGTCCTTCGGGATTATAATAGGATGCTCTAACCACCATACTTGTACGCCCCAGTCCAGGTAAAGTTAAGAAGCTTTTGATTGTGGCCTCCGCAATATCACCATATCATACTAATTTCCAATTTTAATGGTACAAAGAAATACATTTTGAAAACATAATCACCATAGCTTAGTCAGGTCGGTAATTTCACTATTACTTAGTTCGCTTTTTCTGAAAAAAGAAAAGTTTTGATCGAATAGAATGTATGTCACAATATGTCATTGCCGGGGCCACTGTTTAAAAGGAGATTCCCAACTCTTCCTGGAGTTGAGTGTACAACCATGGTGGTTAGAGCATCCTTTTACGAACTCGGAATTTCTTGGTTCGTATCCTGTTGGCAGCCAATGAAGATCTCTCTCACACATTTGTCCCTTAAAATCACTTTTGACACTTTGCATTTTGTTCAAAAATGTGTATATGCTGCTTCAGTTTTGAATACATGGGCCTTTCAAATTCGACTATATTGAAGCTATTTTGTCACAATTTTGCTTAATTTTGAGAAAACCTTTTTTACAGTGTATATGTAAAATAATTTAATAAGTATTAATTAAACTTAATTAATTCACTAATACTAAAAATAAGCATATTTAAACCGCACAAATTAAATTTACTATTCTAAATTTGAAAGCCCCATTATCTTTTTGCTTTTAATTACTACTCACGAATCTTCTATGACAGTGAACCGTTTTGTAGAAATGCCACTAAACAAATACTTACTTTTAAAAATAATTTTTAAAATGCTTCATTTTTTAAAAAAAAATGTATATTTTTTTACTATATTTCATAAAAAAGAACTCCTAAAAGAGTCCTGAATTAGAAAATCAACAAAAATTACATTGTTAAGATTTTAAGGAATTTGACTTATTTTTTTATTTATCTTACCTAGCACAATATCCACTGAAAATGAAATACTCAAAGATCTCAAATTCGTCATTCTTATTTGTATTTTTACGCTTACCTTTGATGATAAAACGGATGATAAGAAATATTTCTCACTCTTGTTGTCATCTTTATCTTAAAAAATGCCCGTTACTCCGGCTGTCATGGCAAACTTATCAGTTCGTTTAGTTTTCTTTTTTCTTTTCTAAATAAATGCCATCGGGTCTCTTTTCAGCTTGAGTACCTAACACTTAAAAGACTTTTAAGAACAGTTTAAATATTTCCTTATTTGATTAAAAGTCATTCTCAAATGAAGCATAATACTTATTAACTTCTTAGTCATTTTGTTTAAAATAGGAAACATGGATTAAAAGTTTTAAATTAAAATATTTTAATAGAGTTCAACTGAAGGATTTTTATTAGAAAATATTAACACAATGTTGTGTTATTTCTGTAAGTTTAATATGCTTTTAATAATAGAAAAAGGCTATAAATATTTACTTCAAATGGCCCAAAAAATCTCTAAAGATTTGAGAAAACAGTAAAAATTGGTTTCATTTATTATGTTATTTAAAACATTTTATGATCGAGTTCAAAGTTTGAACTTTAAAAAATGAAAGTCTTGATGGTTTAACTTCTTCGGTTACTTTAATACATTTTATAGAAACTGTTACTTACTTATATGAACTTTGCAGGTAGTGGTACCCAATGTTTCATATGTATAATGTTAAGATGAAATTTAAGGCAATGTTAATCTATGAAAAAAATTATTCTGTAGGTTATTTTTGACCCACGTACAGCATCTGTTACATAAAATATTTTTTTTTGATTTTCTTATAGCACTATCAACAAGGAGAACAAGTCAATCCTTAATGACTTTTGATCTAAGCAGGGACTAATATAGGGGATATCTATGGATCTTTATATCTATGGATCTAAGTGATGTAGTAAATATGACCGATATCGATATTTTTTTAAAAACTGCCTTTGCGTCTGAAAGAGAACTGTTGAATGATATCAATTACCATATTGTAGCCTTAGCGTTTAGTAAATCATTTTTTTTTTAGGGGAGGGGGTTATTTCCATATTTACTATCTATTATCAATGAAAGATTTTCTAGTTACAAAATTTAATTTCAACAACTTTCGGAAAAAAGTTCTTGTTGAAATTTTTTAAAATCTTTTTAATAAAATTATTTAATTTATTACAGTTATTCAAGTTTTAATATTTTTAATACAGCTGGAAATTTTATAAATTGAAATAATTCATTTACAATATATAATATCATCAATTATGAAATCATTTTGAATGCGTGTTTTCCAGGAAAAAGTATGTACTTACATTAGGTTACGAATGCTAATTTTTGTGAAAGTGGGCTTGAAATATTGTTGCAATTATTTGCGTATGTTTTGTAGTAATGATTCAAGTCGGAAACTTGTTTTTGGTTAATTAAAAGAACAAAATTACTCAAAATTGAAAGTACTATGTTACTCAATTAAATAAATTTTTATAAATTTTTTGTGAGCATCCGATTATCACGGCGTTAACCGCATTCAGAAATAGACTATACATAAATATTTTATGATAGCTCGAAACCATAGGCGAAGTGTACTTTTCACGAAAAGTTTGTTTTGTGCATACATTGTATGTTAATTATGTTGAAAGCTGTTTGAAATATTGTTGGAATTACTAGCGTGCGTTTTGTATCAATTACCTCATCCTAAAGTATTTTTAAGAAATAATTAACAAAAACAATCACTCAGAATTAAAAATACTACATTTTTAAATGAAAAATAATTTAAAAAAATATTTTTTTTGGCCATTCGATTTTTACTGTTGTAAAAAGCTATTTAGAAATTGACAAAAAGTGCTGTTATATTCGCATGGTTATATTTAGTTTGTAACTCACGCTAGGTTATTTGGAATGTATATGGAATTATTTGTACTTTTCTGTCAAAGGGAGCCGTCGCGCCAAACTATTAATGCTATGTAATAATCGGTGCATAATATACTAAGTTGCGCAATATCGGTGCAACAATTATTGTTTTTTTCTCTCTATTTTTTGCAGTATCTTTTAACAGTTAAGTACTTGTTTTTCGCAATAATTTTTTGTTTGTCCCAAATATTATTGCTCACAAAACTAAATGTTGGTGCACTGATTTTTTAAAATATTGAAATTAATTCATTTTATATTTTTAAGTGAGTCAAATAGGTTAATTCAATAAATAATGATGAATTTAAAACTACTAGAATGCAGGTACTACTAAACAATACGAATTTCAAACTTCCCGTTTACGTCTTATGAAAACTAAAAAGTTGTTTTGTGGTTAGAATTGGCTCTGTTCAAGGTGCTTCGCTAAGCGATGAAAAATAAACATAAAAATATAATAAGTTGTCTCTACAAGATTTCTCGCAAAAAAGCCGTTGAGTATTTTTCTAAGCTCTTCAAGGCCACTTGCGAAGGTCATTAGCACGCAAAAGAATCAAGTCTGGCTGCAAATATCATTGGTGTCCAAATATAATACACTTTACAATCAGTTTACCTTAAAAACTGGCCATAGAATTTTCCTTACTTCATTTTCGGCCCATTTCCACAAGTAATATTAGCGTACCTCACACTCTAATGGTTTTCTGAGCTTTTGGCTCAGAGAAAGAGTGGTTTTTCTTTTTTTAGGAAAACGTGGATGTTTGTTATCAGAACTTAAATTAATAATCTTTTGAGTCCTTCATTTTTTTTAAATGTAGCCTAAAAAAATATTTAGTCATAGGAAACATGTTTTTTTAATTAAACACATTAACTTTGACAGAAAACTGAATAATAATTAATGATTAATAAACATAACTAAGAATTCTTTTATGCTTTTTTAGTAATACAAACAAAATTTCACACAGAATAAGCTTTTAATTTTCTTTTATTTAAATTCATCTCAAAAAATTATTATAATTTATAAGTATTACCTGATTAAAAACTTAATTCGGTTCGAAAAAAAAATATTAATAACAAATAACAGTCGATTTGTTTCAAGCGCTTCAAAAATAGGCGCCCTTTTACAAGATTTGCCAGGATTGAAATAGAAGAAACAAAAGTGATTTAAAATTAAGAACGTAGAGTTGCGCATTAAAAATGCAATAATAAAGAATGGAAATAATAATGCAAATAAATATCTCACTTTTCGCTCTTCTCATTCGCGCCTGGCAAGTCTTGAAAATAAATGTCGATTTTTTAAGCGCTTGAAACAAACCGACTGTTATTTGTTATTAATATTTTTTTGAAGCAAATAAAGTTTTGAATTAGTTAATATTTTACCGCTTCTGTTTCTTGGGAATATTTATTTAAAGTTTATAAATATATTTGCAAAAACTGGGATGTATATAAAATAAAAAAGGTGTTTTTCTAAAACCCTTGCCCTTTTAAGAATATTTATTGCCAAATAAGTATTTTGAGCAGGTTTACTTAATTTATTATTTAACTCAAAAATATTTATATCATAAAATTCTAAAGTAACAATGCCACAGTACATTAAAAAAGATGTAAAACATCATGCACACTACAACGTGCAGCATATTTAAAGGTTTCAAAAATGATACGTGTGGGAAAACAGAAAAAAAATTGGACATAAGATTTCTCAAGAATATAAGAAGCGTATTTCCCCCTCTCTTTAAATGCATTTGCTTCTTAAGCACGTTTTGAATCCGTGATATCCTCTACGAGTTGCCATTGTTTTTGAAGTGTCTAAAAAACTATATAATTTGTTTTTTCCAATTTTAAAAACTATTATCAAATGCATATACAGGGAATTAAAAGTAACTCTAATGAATTTCACACATAAATGCTTTGAATTTGTTATACTATAAGGGTCTTTTTTTAATTTAACCACCAATCACAATCATCTGTACTACTTTTTATCATGCCAACAAAATATACCTCACTATAAGTATAGCTTTAATATTTATTGATTTTTTGATGAATTATTTATAGATGTTTGTATACTACACATTGTTTATATTATGTCATAATTTTTATAAACTCTTTTTGTAACGGCGCATTTCTATAAACACTTTTTGTAGCCCTTAAGTTATTGCCGCTATAGAGAGAGTTCAAAATTACATTACTCAAAGTTAATGGGCATAAAGAAAATTTGTATTAAAAAATTAGATATCATATGTATAATACAAAAAATAGATAACTTTAAAACATTTGTTATATCCGCCGTTGAACAGCCGACTCAATTTTGGGTTTACGGCTACTAATGTTCAACTCCGTAGCCTTGTAATTTTGAACCCAATAAAGAAGACAAGGGAACTCCTGGATCAAATATTAGGAGAAATATGCCTTCGTGAAGAACTTTTGATGGAACTAACCCGCATTTGCGTTACATGGAGAGGAAAACTACGAAAACTTTCCACGTTTAGCCGGATGGCAAGGGGATTCTTATCTATGATTCACCTATCATTGAGAATATTTTACGTCAGCATAGTGGTCGGTACGAGCCGGGTGCGGAATTCGAATCGACCAGCTATCGCTGGGATCGAACCTAGGCTCAGGGGACCTAGGCTCAGGGGATAGAGACGAGCTCTCTATCCCCTGAGCCACCACGGCTTTTAAACATCTGTTATGAAAAAACTTAGGTTTGTTTTAAATTAATGTTTTATTTCGTTGTCTTGACTTGTCTAGTTCTAACACCTATTATTAGGTTTCACCCACACAGTTTGTTGAAAGGTTGTCTAGTCCAGCGATTCCCAATTTTTTTACGGTTATGGAACTTTAAATGATCAAGTATATTTCAGCATTAAGTTACTGGGTTACGTAAAATTTATTAACAGCTGTGAATATGTTAACCAAAGAAAGATTGCTGATTTTTTTGATAATATTAAACAATGTGAAGAATAAAATTTTTTCTATCATCGTATATCAAATATAATCTTAAAATTATAGGATTTATGTCAAACAGTTAAAATTGCAAGCTTGGTGTAGGATCTAGTCAAGTTCTGAATTTATTCTTGATATATGCATAAGTTGAAAATGAATAAAAGGTGCTGAATTATAGTTTTAAAAAAGGAACTGTTATGTACGTTGAAAAGGGTTATCAGAAAAACATAATTCCTTTTTCTAAAATTTGGTCATATTATTTTGAATAGAAAAGCTCGATGAGAGATACTGTCTTTTTTATAAATGCTTATTCTTTTCATAATTTCAATATATTGTAACAAGAAGAAATATTTTTTTAAAAAAAATTTCTATTTCTTTTTTAGTGGCATTTTACTTAAATAATTTCATAAACATAACCAAAATATCTAATAAGTTATACTTTATTGTTCAGATGAAAATTTATTCACAGATTTCAAAAATCACTATTCATTAAAAAAAAATTAAACTCTCGTATCCCCTATGACACTGCCGCGGAACCCTAAGGTTCCGAGCAGTGTCATAGGGGTTATAGTCATTGTGTCATAGGCCGTGGAACACCAATTGGGAACCGCTGATCTAGTCAAAGGTGTAACAAAATGTCCTAATCATAAATGATATCTACAGAACTAGAAATCCATAAATATTGAGTTGTCTAATTTTAGTACTATTTCCAAGATATATTTAATAAACTTAGTTAGTGGCATTGTATAAGATCTTTACTGTAACGAAACATAATTCTTAGTCATTATTTTACAATTTTATCTGAGTTCAACTTATCTTGGCAAGTAAATATTGACTCAGATAATAAAAAAATATTACGTTATCCTAGGAAAATTATTGCCTTTGCGACAAATATATTTTCTTTTACTACTGTTCCATTTTATTTTACTAAATTTGATACAAGTTCCGAAACAAAAAGCCTAGGCGATTTCAGATTTCTTTTTCAAATTCTATAGTTTCCACTGACCCTTTTGAAAATAAAAACATTTTTTAATGTAATCGAACATCGGTTCAAAATAAAATTGAAATACATTCACATTAGTTATTGTATAAATTTATGAAATACGATGTAATAAATCTGTTCAAATAAATTATAATATTAGAAGAATAAAATGAAATAAATTTTTAAGATATTAGTGCGAAAATTGCCTTTTTATATACGTTGCACATTTAAAATTATAGGAAATATAAATATTAACTTTTTTTTAATTGCACTTTATAATGTTTTAAAATATCAAATTGCATAGTTTTTTCCTTTAAGAAATGACGAAAAAAAAAAAAAAAGCAGAGAAGCTACTTTTTCTAGCACGTCTGAAAAAAATGAGAATAAAAGCTGGTTAAGTGATAAAAAAGCTCTACAATCTAATATTATTGTTATCTCCATCTGCGGTTAGTTAAAGTGCTTTTTTTGTTTGTTTGAAATATTGATCTGAAGCAATTTTCTCAATTTGACTTTCGTCAGTAAATTAGTAGCAAATTCTGTAAGTTTCTTAGTGATACGAGTTAAAAAAGAATTATTTTTCCCTTTGCAGAATTTTTATTAAGCATATTTTCATACTTTTTTCATTATTTTGTATTAATTTAGGTTAAAATAAGTGAAAAATATTATGTTTAGCATTTTAATTAGTTATGTTTATGAAATACAGCAGAAACACCTTTATCTTTTTTCTGCGTTAAAGGTAAAATCTTCCAAACACGACTGCCTTCGAAACAATATTTTTTTTAATTTTCACTCAATTTTTAAACTCATTTTAATTATTTCGAACTAAGATAAATGATTATTTATCACTGAAATTTCGTAAATTTATAAAATAAATCAGTGATAAATTTCTGCACATAAATGAAATGTTTTTTTCAATCTACTTTTCTTAGAATTTCATAATTTCTAACAAATTTTTTTACTAACTATTAAACTGTTTTTTACAACAAAAAAATACCAAAATTTATTTTTACTTGTAATTAGAGGGCCAAAACAAAAACTATTTAAAAAGGACAGCGGTGTCCCATTCGCCTCAAAGTGTAAAAAGAATTATAAATATGTAACATTTTTAAAAGTGTGAATATAGTGCTTGTTAATATTTGCTTTAAAAATTAAATTACAATATAAATCAGAGTTTTTTCAAACCATGGTGTTGGTACAAGTTGAATGGTTTGTTTGTATGGTAATATTTTTCATAGAAAGGAGTTAATAAATGAAAAATGCAGTTTACGTTTTTAACATTAAAAAAAAGGACACAATTTTGCAGCTTGAATCTAACATATGCCTAAAATAAATTAAGAAAAAGCAAGATGCATTGAAATTTGTGATGAAATAAGAACATCTGTATTATTTATTATCATCAATAGGTCACAATATAATCTAGTCTACTAATATAATCTAGTCATATAATCTAGTCATATCTACAGAATATTTATATCTTATTATAAAAAATTCATTTTAGGGAGCAATATCTTGAAATGCTCAAAGAATAGATTTTTTTAATATTATGCTCGTCTATATTCGAGAACATTTTACAAAAATTATAAGCTTTACGATATTACTTATATACTTATGCACAACATTAACACTACTTATATACTAATTATAATTTTGTATGCTTGTTATATTGTTCTTAAATATTAGCTAATTATTACTTGTGTTCCAATCACTTACTTCTTATATTATTTATATACTTTTTACATTATTCTTATACTGCTTATAAACTTGTTGCATTATACTTATATGGCTTACTTACTATTTATTTACAAGCTAGATACTAGTTACATGCTACTTATACTATTTCATACAACTAGTATGAAATAAATAGTATACTTTATACATAATAATTATCCTACTTACATACTTGCTACATAATATTTATGCTACTTATATATTAGTTATATATCACTTACGTACTATTTATATGAAATACACTGTAAAAATTCCGGATCAAATTACGATGAAAAGTATTGGCACCGTGAGTGCCGATACTTTTTACATAAATATTTACTGTAAAATCACTGAATCACTGTAATTAAGAAGTATTGATGAAAAAAAACGGCATAAAATTTCATGGTGAAATTGGATTTTACAGACGCTACTCTCAGGGTGTCATATTTTTTACCTTAATTTAATATGGAATTTTTTAGTGTTCTTCATATAAATGAGAAAAATACATCGCATTTTGTGTTGACGTGCATATGAGTATGAAAACTCAACCCAAAAATTTATTGGCGCTTTTCATACCCACCGATTTGTTATTACTCCTACAATTTTTCATTTGTTTTGCTTAAAATGTATCTTCAATTGCTGTTAAGATTCTATTTGATTCTTTAGGTTTTTTTGATTAATTTAATGACAAATTCTGAATATTTTCAAGTCTTTTTTCTCCTAATTTACAGCCATTTAGATAAAAATAATAACATTGCAAATTGTCCAAACTTTTTTCTCTTTGAAAATACCTGCATCAATATACTATGCCTATCAGATCGAATCGGAAGAAAATATTCTTTACTGCTCTTACAAGGTATTTATTTAGCGTGGAGTTTTACATGATCGACTATATAGTTTTTTCGTTTCACGAATTTTCTCTTATTTAATATTTAAAATCTAGTTTAAACATGAAAAAATAATGTAAAAATATATTTATTTTTTTAAGTGTAAAAGTTTTATGGATCTTTGTTTTAACATTTCGTAGTTTAAAGTTATAAAAGAACACTTTGTTATAGTTGATTGCTATTTGTAAACCAAAATTCGGAAGTCATAAATTCAGACAAAGTTTAGTACATTAAATAAAGCCTATGACTTTATTTCGTTATGTTACGTGATAACACTGGCTTTAGAATTTATTACCATCGATTAAGTATTTTCTTCATAAATTCGCAGATGACTTCACAGTTTCGAAGTGGAGCATAAAACATTCTCTGGGTGTATTTTAAAGAGTTTGAAGATTTCTACCATCTTTACCTGAAATAGAGCGAGTAGTTTTCTTTTTAAATTTTTTGGAAAACAAGTTTGTGTTCGTAAAGTGTTATGGCTTTATTCATATTTATGGAGATTCGGTTCTTTTTATCGCTGTTCTTCCCGCTGTTTATCTTGCCGTGTTCGGAAGTTACACCTAATTGCCGAGGATGGATTAAAATATTCGTTCTGGAAGGATGGACAATTCGCACCATTCAGTGAACTTGCTTTCTTTCCCACCAATCGACACTTCCGAAAAAAAATAGTTTTCTAATCTTTTTTTTTCTGTGAGAGTTGATAGGGCTTAACTCGGTGGATAAATGACCGAACGGTGAAAGAACTCAAAGGAATGCTTCAATTTCTCATTTAGAAAAATTTTTGAAACATTCATCAGTCAATTTGGTGACATGCCTTTGGCATATTCTTTGTCTACCAATTTTCCCAACTGTGTTTTCACTTGACTAAATTTCCAGTTTAGGTATCACCTGGAAAATTAGTAACTTAAAACAATAATAGATAAACGCTAGAATATATGTTTGGCTTAAGTATTTAATTATAGCTAGATTTCTTGAAAATCTTACATTCATTCATCAGTTTATGTAATTCTTCACCAAAGATCGGTAAATTACTAATAGCATATTGGAATCATCAGTTCATGAATTCATGTTAAGACTGGTTTTGCGAATTATAGAATTATAGAATTTTGCGATGATATAGAATTGAGAATTTAAAATTGGTTTTAAGAATTAATAATATGGTAAGATTGGTTTTAAGAATGGGTAAAAACTCAAATAGTTTATTAATTGCATGTTTAGCTTATAAATATTTAATTATGGTTGGATTTCTTGAAACTCTTATTATCACTCATCAGTTCTTAAGATTCTTTACAAAAAGATCGATAAATTACCAATAGCATATTTGTAACAGTTCATGAAGTCAATGTTATGTTAAGATTAGTTTTAATAACTGCGTTGAAATCAAATAGTGCAGAGAAAATCCATAAAATAATTTAGCTTAATTCAAGTATTTGGTAAATTATACAGGTGCCTGTTATTTCCCCTTTTTTCATGTTTTCATTTTTTGTGATGAAAATATGTCTAATTAAATTATATTTTAATCGCTGCTGTAAAATAAGTAATTTGTTTTTGTTATTTAAACATTCTTTACTAAAAATAATTTTTTAAAAAAAAGTATTATTTGAACTATCTGAAATAAGGTGATGAAAGTAAAAGATGCGAATACACTTTACTCAAAATCAAGTTTTTCGACAACAAACATGCATTATCTGATTAATTTTCAAGAGATTATCAGTTGTATAAGTTAATGAGTTAATGATTAATCTTTAAAATGTTTGGTTTTATAAATATTTTTTTACACTCTGTAATACCAAAAATGATTGTTTTAATGTTTGAAAGTTTCGAAAAAAAACCCCCCAACTTTTTGAAAAGACTTTTGAAAAATGAACCGAATGTTTTAAACTATTCAGAACGATAGTTGCCATTAATAGCATCTTATGTCAGTCGAGTAATTGATACAATTCTTTTTTTAAATAAAACATTATCATTCGAAACTTTTAATTACTTTACTTAAAAAAAATCAAAATTGTAATCACACAGTTTTAGATATTTACTCAAAAAATAAATTCAGCTATATCATATACTATGTCACGTATTTCATAAAATGATTTTCTGAATTTAAAACTTATAGTCAAGCCATTGTTCAAATCATTATTTTTTGTTCATATTATTATTTTCTGAAAATGTTTTTAATTTCAAGTTTAAATTAAGAAAATGCGTTTCAGATGTTAATATAAAGGATTGTCCTAGCAAGTTTTTTACAATAGAATGATTGTATGCTGTAAAATATAAATAGTTTTTTTTTAATCTGAAAACGTGTCTGTTAGTAAAATCCAAGGTAAAAATTTCAAAAACTCTACAAATGTGAAGCAATTATTACTAAGTTATCTGCCGGATTTTCATACTCTTAATTTTCCCGTAATTTGCACATTTCAAAAATGACTTGAATCTTTATTATTTAATTGAAATTTATGGTTATGGTTAAATTTAACCTATTCAGCTTCGAATACTGTTTCAGAAAATAATCTAAGAGTATTCCTTATTCCAAAGAATCACCTTCAGACAAGCTTAGGGATAGCGTAAATGTCCGATCGAGGAATTTAAGACCTTGTCCACTCGTATCGGTTAACCGACGCTAGGTTAAGTTTCACAGTTTGAGTGATTATTTTTGGTGATTAAACCACTTTCTCAAAGAATCACTTCAATATTCAACCATAATATCAATTCATGTTGCTATAACATAGAGCGAGTTTGTTGTAATCTTAACCCTTTAACGTAGAATTTTTATTGAATATATTTTTCATATTTTTATGTATTATTTTTGTATTAATTTAGGTCAAAATAAGTGAAAAATATTAAATTTAGCATTTCAATAATTTATAGTTATGAAATACAGCATGGGTCACCGGTGACTTTTTTTACGTTGAAGGTAAAATCTTCCTAACAATAATTTTTCGAATATCTTTCACTTCTTCATATCTTTTCACTTATTTGCAGCTATTTAAATCTAAGAGAAACAGTTACTCATCATTGAAATTTTTGAAAATCAATTATTGATAAATTTTTAAGTATGAATGTAAAAAAAGTTAAACTACTTTTTTTTGATTTTATATTTTAGTACACATATAATAACAATAATCTAACTGATTTTTTTATTAACTATTATACACTGTTTTTTCTTAATGAAAAAGCATATTTTTACTTCTAATATGAGAGCCAGAAAAAATATATAAAAGGGAAGGCGGTGTCCCGTCTGCGTCAAACAGTTAAAAAGCGATATATTGAAGCAAATTTCCATTAAAATTGAACAATAGCAATTTTGGCATCAAGTTTGAAAGATATTATCGTTTAACAGCCTCTTAAATTCTAACAGTGTGAGAAGGAGATGGTAGTGAGAACGAGTTCTTAGTTGTCTGACTTAATTTTAAATTTTTTATAACACCTATCTAAATTATTTAATGGAACTATATTTTCAGAGATTAATTTTTAAGGCACCCTTTTTCTCAGTTTAACGTAGTAGCTTTCATTGATTATGCGGAGATAGAATTCATCAAACAAAGTTCAGAACATAGTAGAAAAGGTCAGTATTTTACCCAAAATTCCATCTTGTTTAAAACGATTCCTCGTTTTTATTTGTTTATGTAAATTTTATAAAAATAAATGTATACAACGGAGCATTGTTTTTTTGGTACAATTCCTTCCTCTATATCTGTTTATCATAAAAAGTGGTATCACGTGGTGATTGTTTTCTTCTAGTTTATTTCTCGGGCCATCGACTTCTCAAGAAAAAGTATCTAATTATTATTCCCAATATTCATCCTCCCAAAAAAAGAAACACGATTTGGTTTCAGTTCAATAAGCAAAGCTTGCTTTGTTTTTAAGTTTCAGTTTTTAGATGGACGCAATCTATGTTCCATCCATTTAGAGATGTCTCTCTATATGTTTATCAATTTTTTTTCTTTCAATTTCGTGCGTTCTAAATAAGTCTGCATTTTAATTCTTTATCTGTATTTTGATAAATTTTATTTGTTTATAAAAAATAATAGAAAATTAAAAAGAAGAGCTTATAGAAAATACAAATGTAATTTGTGTATTTTTAAAATTAAATTTTTTAATCAGCTAAGAAATTTTTTAACGATGGCAAGGAATTTGATTGAGAACTATTTAAAATGCATTATATTTGTTTCTGTAAAGGAAAATAAAATGCAAAAAAAAAAAAAGAATAATTCAAAAACAAGTTCTATGTAACTAGAACGATCCGTGATTAGGTTAATATTCAAGTTCTTATGAAATATCCACATTTTCATTATGTGGTAGCATGAGTTTTTATTGCATTATTTCTGCTAGTTATATAATCTAATTAAGCTAATTTGCTAATAGCATTTCATGTAGCATTTTAGCAATAATGTGATAGTATTTTTTTTAGATTGAGACGCAATTGTACAGTGAGTGATTAACTGTAAAAGAGCCAGGGTTCTATCCCCGATAAAAGCATAAAATACGACTTGGGGACTCTAACCTATGATCCGTCTACCACTGAGGATATTTCACGTCAACACTGTGCTCGGTACAAGCCGGGTGTAGAGTTCATATCGACTAGCCATCACTGGGATTCGAACCCGGTTCACCTCATTGGAAGGCGAGCACACTATCCCCTGATCCATCACGGCTCTGCCTTTCCTATCATCAACTTTTTGAAAGAAAGAAAAATATTTATTTTATTTGGGAGACTCCACATTTTTGCTTGCTCGCTTCGCTCACCACCCCCACAATTACTTCTCATTCACCGATTCTATTTTTTTAAAGTAAAAGTCGATATTTTTCGCGAAAACAAGGAACATTTTATAAATGAAACATGTAACTTTAATAATTTTATGAACTAAAATAACTAATTGGAATTTCGGAAAAAAAGAAGAATGCTTTAAGTTTACCAATAAAAATTGCCATTTATTTCAGTACGTTAAAATTTAGCGCTGTTGTTGCACATTTGTGAACCTGCATAACGGCCCGCATCCTAAATTAGCGGCAACTACGCTTACGAATTTTTGATTAAAATAAATAATACTTCATAAAGCAGAAAGTTTTTTTAATAACATCTAATACTAATAAACAAAAATTAAAATACTAAACAATGTAATTAATCTCTATTTTTCAGTTCGCATTTAAAGCTAATTAAAGTTAAAAATATTTCACCTTTTCTAAAAAGAAGAGCTCTTTCTTTTTATTTTCCATGGTCGTGAAAATTTTCTTCGAAGGATCTGCCATCATATAAAATAGCGTTTCTTTACGAATAATATGTTATTTTAATGATTATTATTTGTTTGTAAGAGTTACTCATGACAGCTTGGTTCAGCGCCTTTTATGCTGATTCTGAAAATGGCGAAAAGCGTCAATATGAAGAAAAGCCAGTTTTATGAAAATGAAAATCATTGTTGGGATCAAATTTTTGATTAAACAGTTTTTAAAATGCTTAATAATTTCTTTTGATTAATTGAATTATTTGTGAGTTCTTAAGTCCAAACAATCCTTTTCAACAGGATGGTGAATACAGTTTAAAATTAAAAACCTTGCTTCGAGTTTAATACACTCAAACTGTGTCTTTTCAATTTTCTTCGGCGGAAAACTTCCCCAAGAAACTCTTAACAAAGTATTTAACCGTTTAAAATACTTATTACTTTCGCGGAAGAATTGATGGTTATTAAACTGACCGCCATGAACTACTTAAACTCTGAAAGCAAAGATAACCGGAAATCTTGAATAGGCAAAGAAGATGCATGGCTGGATTTTTTAAAACCACCCTTAATAGTAAATCTTTCCTTTTTTTTACCATTAATCTTCATGGGCTATTCTTTATGCATTTTATTTTTTTGAAGGAATACAATGCTTTCTTTAAGTAAACTCTCGCCCTTTTTGTTACGAAAGGTATCTCTTGCGTTAGGCAGAAGGGAGTTGCATAAAATAATTACATTGGTAGGACTAAGAGAACAAGTTTATATAATAATAACTTTTCCAACTCTTTTCTTTTATCCAGATAGATTTGGACTAACAATAGGCAGCTACATTATTCTTTCTTTTTTTTTGATAGAAGCTATCATCTAATATAATGAAACCCTTTCTTCGCTGCTTCTACTGAAAATAAAGAGCGAAACATATTTTCGTTTTCTAAAAAAATCGAAGAAAATATTTTTAAAAGCAATGGACCTTAATGGTCAAACCCGACTAATGAACCAGCGATATATTTTACATTATTTTATAACCGACGTTGAACAGCCAACCGAATTCTGAGTTTGCGACTATCATCGTTCCACTCCGTATCCTTATAATTTCAAACTCAACCAGGAAGACAAGAGAACTCCTGGAGCATGCATTGGGACACACTAAGCCATCTTAGAGGACTTTTTGATGGAATTTTGAGAGAGCACATGGGAGAGGAGATTACAAGGAGAAGAAACCACGGAAACTTTCCACGGTTAGTTCGACGGTAAAGGGATTCTAACGGTCATCGCGGCTCAACCAGGGATATGGATGGTGTTTTCAATAGAAATGTAAACAATAACAATCTCGAGCTCGGCACCTACTCTAGTTCCGGTTAAAAAGTTTGCAGCTGCTTACTACATGTTATTCTGATAGGCGATGTTTTCAAACGGATAATTTTGTATTCAATAAAAGAAATAAATTAGATAATTTCTGAGCTCAAATCTGCCAAATTTCATAAGATAATAATGTTAATATGTAATTCTGGTGAATTTGAAGTGAAAACTTGTTTCAGTTTTTTAAAGTTAAAAAAGGTGACATGCTTGCTAGATTTTGAATAACTCGCTTTTTTGGCAGTCTTGATATGGCCTCTTTCCATAAGTTTATTACTGTTTGTTCTTGTTGCAAGCTGTGAACCATCTTACGTTAGTGTTAACACTTTTAGCATTGTAAACACCAGTATTGTTAACATTGTAAACACAAGTAGTAAGTAATCAAATACATTGTTTGCAAGAATCTCAAAACACAATGATGCCAAATGGCTTTAAAATACAACGGAAACAGTAATCCAGAAATTTAGGCGGTGCCGAGCTTGCAGCGTTCCCTAGTGTAGAAAACACCATCCATAGTTAGCACTCGGTTTGTTGGGAACGTTTTTAGCTGCGACGTCTGAATTCCTAGTTAATAAATGTATTTCATATAAAGTTGACGAACTCATGAAAGCTGAAATAGATCGGGTTCTTTTCAAAAGATGGTATTTGGCTATCCTCAAAATTTTTTAAAAAAGCTTTCGTAGAAAAAACAGAGGGAAAATGACCGCGAAGTGTCATAAAAAGAAAGGATGGAAGATTCTTACAATTCCATTTTTTAAGAATATTATCAGTGAAAAATGAAGCATCTACAACGAAAACAAAATTTTGAAGCTCAATTTCGTGAAGAAACGTTTCGATCTATAATTAGTTAGTTTGTAGTTAATGGCGTGAAGAATTAATTGTATCAAAAATTTGGTTAATAAATAATGATTTTGTTTTGAGTTAAAACAAGGGTGGCTATCCTTTTTAGGAAGATTCACAATGTGGCTACTTGGAAGAGTTATACTATCTGAAAAAAAGAAATTGTGCGTTCCGCCTTAATCTTTTCAAATATTCTTAAATATATGCATAAAAAGGTGAAAATGTCTTTTATAGCTTGGTTATAAGGTTTTTCGCTCGTGGCATTTTATTTATGTAAGTTTAAGAAATAATATAATAATTAAAGCATAAGTGCAAATTTAAAGGTTCTATTATTAGTAAGCATCTTTGGAGGTTTAGACAGGTCGTATATAAAATGAAATAAAAATAACTTAAAATGTTTAATTCTAATTACTTTTTAAATATATTTAACATATAGTATTTCTTTTGAATTTGTGTTATTTTCCTGAAATCATTTATATGATAAGTTCTAAAAGATGTTAAATAAATGGAGTTTTAGTTGCTTTATCAATTCATCTTTAACGATAGTTAGATTTCATTATGCGCATATTAAAATAATGATCCAAAAATCCAACCAATTATAATAAAAAAAAACTCACAACATCGTTTTGTTAAGAAATTAAAAACTATTTCGGGAAAACGGTAAGAATTTCTTTTATCTTAAACTTATCAAACCTAGCACTGAATCAATCCTTCAAAATGTAATTTAAATCCATTATAGATTGAAGTATTGTTGACTTTGAGAACTAAAACTCCAGCATTAAAGCATTCTGCCTAACATCTGCATTAATGCATTTTGCATAATTCCTACATTAACATGTGTTAATCTTTTTCCTCCAAAATCAAGGGGGGAAAAAGCTAATGTTTGCTAAATTTTATGTCATAGCGGCGTGCATTAAGCTAAAAAAAATAGTGCGTGGAGTCCCTCCGCTCGGAAGAATTTAAACTTCGTAACCTGCGACGTTAATTGTAGAAGAATCAGCTGTCGTAGAAGGATCACTAGTTCTATTCAACGACTCATTTTCCTGCTCCGCTCGCTTCCGTGCTCTATAATAACGGTAATATTGTGCATTTTATCCCTCGTGGACCTCTTGAACCAGTGGAAGTGCTTCTGGTTGCCTCATCGTCTCGCCCTGGAAAATGTATTTGTATTAATAATGTATGTGAATGCGTCATACATAACGTAATTTCAAAAGAGAAAACCTAACAATCAATTGATATTCACAAGAGACGTACCTTGACATAACCTTAAATCCGTCGCATTGTCCGTGGGATTATTTTTACGCATTTTTTACAATTGTTATCCACTAAATTTGAAAAAAAAATACTACCCTATTAAATTATATGTGCATCAAAACAAACTAAAAAAATATTTATAGAAAAACAATACTTTTATGCTAGTGAGAACCAAAACAATATGGAAATGAATGAGGGAAAACTGGATCCTACCACGTGATTTCCCGGCCAATAAAAATGTAGCGTTAAACGTTTAACGCAACCTTGTTGGAAGTCGCATAAGAAGTATAACTTCAATAAATTTAAGAAAGCCAATACATTTAAAAATTTTAATGCCAGAATTAATATTATAGCAATGATGAAGAGTTGTTACCAAACATTGTTGTCTGTGGATTTTAAATTTGTAGCTTCGGGTCAAAATATGTAGGAGTTCATTGTAGTTCGATTAATTGTGCCCAGGTTCGTTAAAACGAAAGATAAGTTTGTGGGTTAAACAAATGTGACTAATGCTTAGTTTCCAAATATCATTAAGAGATTCATAATTTTAAAAGCTCTGACTTAAGTTATTCATTTTCTGTTTTAACACTAGAAAGACTGAAACTTAGTATATCCTCTATATTGCCTAAAAGCAGTCAAAATAGTGAAAGAATAACTAATGCGTAAAGAAATTTGTTTAAAATTAATCTTTAATGTTTTTTACATTATTTACAGTTATATAACAAGTTATTAGTAAATAGTAACAATAAAAAAAATTATATGTAGCGCAAAAGTCTCAAAATTCTAAGATATCGTGTCATTATATACTTAATTGTTTTTCTAATTGAAATTAAAAAGCAGTCAAAATGACTTCCTTGGTCAATCTAGTGTTAATTATTTGCATTATGACAAATTTTACCATAAATGTAGTGTAGAATAGACTTAGAAATGGATGATGTCTCTTGGGGAAGTGGAAAATTACAAGGTCAAAAACTATTGTAGGTGCTGAACAATTACAACATTGAATTCATATTGTAGACCGGATGTTCTCTTTTACCATTAGCAATCTTAATTACTGAGTATTTTCATGTACGCTGGTGCAACGTAATTCTCCATACAAATCATCTTACCTTGATGACACTGGAGTAGGCTAATCAAGCCATCATAAACGTTATCGAAAAACCGTATAATCTGAAATTTCGATATTATTGAAGCGTGACGGACTATTATCTACCCTTTAACAGCCGAGGAACGGTCGTTGATCATTTTTAAGTCCGATTGTTCTTGCTAAGTAGGTTACTGTAGCTGTCAGACGAACACGAGATTTCGTTACTGATTCTCTTCCTCAGAACGACTCATTAGAAGGCGAGAATTACATCAGGTATTATTCTACGAGTCTGATGAACCTTCAGAGGAACGTGTCTGGAGGTCCATGTATCATTCTTTCACTCCGCCCATCCTTTCGTTTTCATTCTTTTTTTTCAGGATTACCCGTCATTTATAGGGTTTCCGATTATTTCTATCAGGAGATCGCGTGTTTCTGGATCAAATTCCAAGACCAGTGGAGTATGACCTTTCCATTATTCGACCGGAAGGTGCAAGTACACTTAAACGCATTTCCGTCCGTTGTTGTCGGCAAGATAGTGATGTATTTTCTTTTATTCGTTTATTTATTTTTGGCTGAAGCTGACGAACGTGAGTGCCATTTGAACTCCAACTTTAGTCAGGGACAGCTAGTTTTGGCCGAGATCTGATTATCAAAGATGGAAGTCAAGAGACCATGACCGACATCCCCTATTTGGATTAAAACACTTAATGTCACTTTTATGTTTGCATTGGGTGTTAGAGTAGCTAGTGGAAAATTCCAAATTGTATTTTAATGAATTTCTATTGGCTAAAGCAAGTCTGAAATTTAAATTTTTTTTCTTGAAGTATGAAAGAATTTTGTATAAACGTTTTAGACTTTTTTTAAATGAATTTAAATAGTGCACATTTTTTCAGAAATTGATTTTTTCACCCAAACAGATATAAGCCCAATTTGCAATGAGACTATTCGTTAGTCGATATTACTAATCTTCTATTACTGATTACTATTACTGATCTTCTAGTGCTTTTCCGACTAGCTTCAAACTGATATTTTTTTTTAAAGTTTGTACTAGCAGTTTTGCACTTGGTACTGACAGTTTTTCTCCTAAGTAATTTTATTTATTCATTTTCATTTATTTATTTGTTTTTACGGTAGGATAAAATTCACTCTTGTTCATTATAATCATTAGTAATTTCAGACAAAACTGTTTATTATAATAGGATTTGGATTCAAAATAGCCAATTTTACATTATTAGTTTCTTTAGTTTTCGTTTTAATACATTGTATAGAAGTGTGTGAGTTGTTGAGATAAGTAGTAAAAGTGATTTTTATGGAATCAACATGTCTCACATTTTAAAAAGTGCCCCTCATTTTGAAAAAAAAAAGGAAAAAAAATTAATGAAGCTAAAACTACAAATGCTTGTCTAATTATAAGGCTTTATTAAGCTATTGTGAATGCTGTCTTTGTTGTCAGATTAGTTCTATTACCCTTAAGCATTTTAAATAAAAATAAATTAAAAAAAAATAAAACTAATTAGTTTCAATTTTGGTTCCATGAATATCGAAGTGAGAGCTTAGTAAGTTCTGGACGGATTCCCATTTAATAAAATATTTTGCGAGACAAATTAAAAAAATCTAGAATTTATATTACTTTGAAAATGCTGGGGTCTTTGAAAGCAAATGGTCTTAGCGAATATCACTTCTAAATGAACAACTAAGATGCAGAACTGACCGCTAATTGCTTAAAATGGAGATTTATTGTCCGAAATCGCCCAAACACTGTGCTGAATATACCCTCGTGTACTTTTATTAATTACACAGTAATTCATAAACACGAATGTGACTAATTAATTTCTGCAAAATAAACCCTTAAATAATATTTATAAATTATTTTATTATTTAAATTTTATTTATTATATTATTTATTTTATTATATTATTAAAATCTTAGTTAGATAAAATACAGGTTCCATATCTTGGATGCTAAAGTGATAGTTCATGGCAGCCTTTTTTGCTGTTTGCGTTTTTATTCCTCTTTTTTCCGTTTTTTCACCAGTCATAGTTTTTAGCATTGTTTGATTTTTTTTTACTTTGAATATGTAAGTTTTTTTCTTGCTTTGAACTTCGCTTAAGGTTGCTCTGTGATAAACCTGACATCTTATTAAATCCATTATTAAAAACAGACAACAACTACTAAATTATCACTTTAATATTATAGTGTGAAATCTTTATTCAATTAAAAAATTAATTGAATTGAAATATATTTCATTTTTAAATTGCATTGCTAAAATTCGTAAACTGTTTTGTTGAGTCTACTACATCTTCATTATGAGCTTAAGTAGGCAGAATTCAATTAAAACAATCTCAGACTAAAAGAATTTTCATTTATTTCATTTCATAATTACAATTTTCAACCCTTTTGTTTGGAAATCTTTGGCGGAGTAATTCTATTCTTAACGTTAATTCGAAAAATGCCGGCAGCAGTCCAGTGCCACCTACACAGGAAAGCTTAAATCTGATAAAAGAGTTGGACAATGAATGGAAAACAATGGAAATTACGGTTATCCCCCCGAAAAAATGATTTCAAGGTTCCGCTGGACGTGGAAAGACAGAGAGAAATTGAATAGAATTACTCAAACTTGAATTAAAGTGGACCTTGAACCTGAAATAAGAGTAATGGAAGGTGGGGTCATACTAACTTTACTTTTATTTTTCTAAATTTGCATTTCGTTGAAGAAATTTTTTTTAAATTTATTTTCGTTATTTTTAATGTGAATATAAGTTTTCGCACTATATCTTATCCTAAAACTTGAAAGCTGTTAATATGTACAGTGCGCAAAAGAAATAAAAAACGGACCACACTTAATAGCGTTTGATCGGCTCTTAATGTTTTAGAATTCATTCTTAATGATTCGAAAGGGTAACCTGAAATATGCTTATTAATTAGTGCAGACGATATTTTAAGTTACGAAATCAGACGCATAAACGTACTTTCTTCGAATAAGCATAGCTATTTTTGACGGATTCGGATTTCTGACCCCCAAATTATAGCGCCTTAAATACCTGGGAAATTCGAGAAATAAAACAATTTTTTTTGGCACTTTACTGCTCACTTAGTTAATATGCACGTTGCCTAGATAATCCGTAGAATAACTTTTTTCTGCACCTTAACAACATAACATATTTCTGCAACATAACATATAACAACTATTTAACCGTAACAGCAACACAACTACTTAATTTACGCAATTTTAAAAAATAATTTTTCCTAATAGTAAAGGTAATGTATTAATATTTCAAAAAATTGTAATTTATTATAACAAAAAACTTGAATCATAAAATAATTGCGTCCCTTACTGCACATAAATATATCAAACAGATATTTAAGATCTGGTAGAAAAATAGTTTTGCTTTTAATTTCTGAGAAATTTTTTTTTTATAATTTTATTTTTAGATTTATATAGAATCATAAATAAGAAGAATTCTAAATGAAAATTTATATGGAATTAAAAATTAAAACTTTCATAATAAACGGAAGGGACATAATTGTTTATTAAACAATTACATTTTTTTGAATGTCAATCAACAATACATTTAAATTTCATAAATTTTGAAAAGGCTTTCGACAGTTTACACAGAGAAACACTGGAAGTTGTTGAAGTACTATGGAATTCCTGAATGTTTTGTAAACTTATCAGAAATATATATGAAAAATTACAATATGCGAGTTATCCATGCCGGCCAACAATTCGAATCTTCCAGGGTTGATTTCGGTGTTAGACAGGGTAGTATACTTTCTCCAACAATTGTTTTAAATTGCTACTGACTGGATTATGAAAATATATCAGAGAATAAAAGGGGTAAAAGATGGAACCTTGCTGAATACCTCTCCGATCTTGATTTTGCAGACGACTTATGTTTACTGACCAACCCTCTTCAAGATATGGAAGCAAACACAAACATTTTAAACGTAGAGGCAAAGAAAATGGAGCTTATTATCCACCAAAATATAATTAAAATTTCGAAAATTAATCAGAAATAATTAAAGGACATATCTTAGAAAGTAATGAACTGGAGGAGGTAAGCAGTTTTACGTATCTTGAAAGTATAATTATCAACGAAGGAGGAACAGATGAAGATATACTAAATAGATTAAACAAAACGAGAAGCAGTTACGCTATTCTCAACAAATCCTAGAAAAACAAAAACACAACAAATTCAACAAAAATTAGAATTTTCATTACTACTGTTAAATCTGTCCTACTATATGGATCTGAAACATGGCACTGCAATAAAAATCACATGAAAAAACTACAAGTATTCATTAACAACTGTTCAAGAAGAATCTTGCGTATCAAGTGGTTTCATAAAATATAGAAATCCTTAGAAAAGCAAAACAGAAACCAATTGATCTGGATATTTAAAAAAAAAAAAACGTAAATGGAAATAGATTGGTCCTGTTCTACTTAACCCACTGGCGGTTAAGGAAATGGGCAAAATTGGGAGAATGTTTCTCCCCTACACACAGTTCCCCTATCAGTTAACATGGGAAAACCGGTTTTGCTATGCAGATAAGACTGCAGGTTAAAATGCGACTTTTTACGTGCAGAACCGTCAGTGGGTTAAACCTGAAAAATTTAAAGTAAAACATGTTTTTGATTGGGACCCTCAGGGCAATAGAAAAAGAGGAAGACCTAAAAGTACTTGGCGCAGGATGATTGTAAACAAATTGAAAACAATAGGAAAGACATGGAGAGAGACAAAATATCTGGCCACAAATAGAGTGAGATGGAAAGCTATGATAGAAGTCCTATGTTCCAATTCGGAGTGAAAAGGAATATGTATGTTATCATAACACAGCTTTTAACAAGAAAAAGCCTATTAAAAATCAAAATGTCACAAAAAAAGTGAAGTAAATAAAACGTAATTTAATTGTCCGAAACTGGATGAGGTTTAAAAAAGTTTTTCAACATCAAATTACTGTAACAACTAGTGGGCTGCGACCCCTGCTCGCTTACGCCCGCCAACCCCCGAAAATTGCTACGTAATCTTATATGGTTTGCCTCGCAAACTAAGCTCGCTTNTAACATTATACGTGTATAGCAAGGCACGGGACCTAACATTTCGTTCACTATATCCGGGAGTTCACTATAAACCGTGTTCACTATAGCGGGGTTTGACTGTACTAAACAATTAAAGGACATAAACTTAGAAAATAGTAAACTGGAGGAGATAAGCAGTTTTACGTATCTTGGAAGTATAATTGACAACAAGGAGGAACAGATGAAGATATACTAAATAGGTTAAACAAAGCGCGAAGCAATTACGCTATTCTCAATAAATTCTGGAAAAACAAAAACACAACAAATTCAACAAAAATTTGAATTC
Source organism: Parasteatoda tepidariorum (assembly GCF_043381705.1). Classification (NCBI taxonomy): domain Eukaryota; kingdom Metazoa; phylum Arthropoda; class Arachnida; order Araneae; family Theridiidae; genus Parasteatoda; species Parasteatoda tepidariorum. Next base: position 69,714,021 of record NC_092204.1, on the reverse strand, counting down.
TCATTACTACTGTTAAATCTGTCCTACTATATGGATCTGAGACATGACACTGCAATAAAAATAACAGGAAAAAACTTCAAGTTTTCATTAACAACTGTTAAAGAAGAATCTTGCGTACCAAGTGGTTTCATAAAATATAGAAATTCTTAGAAAAGCAAAACAGAAACCAATTGATCTGGAAATTCTAAAAAAAAAACATAAATGGAAATAGATTGGTCCTGTTCTACTTAAATTTGAAAAATTTAAAGTAAAACATGTTTTTGATTGGGACCCTCAGGGCAATAGAAAAAGAGGAAGACCTAAAAGTACTTGGCGCAGGATGATTGTAAACAAATTGAAAACAATAGAAAAGACATGGAGAGAGGTAAAATATGTGGCCACAAATAGAGTGAGATGGAAAGCTATGATAGAAGCCCTATGCTCCAATTCGGAGTGAAAAGGAATATGTATGTTATCATAACACAGCTTTTAACAAAAAAATTTTGTGGAGTTGTTCGAGAATAAACCCATTAAAAATAAAAATGACACAAAAAATGAAGTAAATAAAACGTAAATTAATTGTCCAAAACTGGATGAGGTTAAAAAAAGTTTTTCAGCATCAAATTATTGTAACAATTCTTAAAGGAAAAAAAATTAACAGGTTTATTCTTTGACAGCGGGATAATTTTTTTTTCTGTCATGGGGGGAAGTTAAAGCGTGTCACACAGAAAATTTGTTAAGAATTTTAGGTATGACGTCATTCGTATGCAACTTATCATTTTATCGCTTGTGCCAAAAATAAACCTTGATTTGTCTCTGAATCACCTCTTTGTTCTTTTTTTCTTTTCCAGGTAATCATAATTTATAAGAATGTTTTCTACTGTGAATTTCATTTAATGGACCGCTGATTCAGTACGCTGTGGAAAAAGATTCATTTTTTATTTCGATTACTCATTCGATTTAAATTTTCCGTTGTTAATGATGCATAGAAACCAGAAGATTTAAAAATCCGTTTTACGTAAAAAATTAATCAGTGGAATAAAAAAAAAATTAACAAAAACGAAAGGAAACCCATGTGATATGTAAAGGACCAGGAAAATAATTAAATTATCGGCCTGCTTGTCTCTGCTTTTACAAATTTTGATTTTCTTGGCTAGATACACTGACCCTGCAGGCTGTGGTATAATTTTTGTAAGTGACCAGTGAATAACATGAATTCACTGTTCTTCCCTTACAATGGATTTTTTTTTAAATTTTAAAACACGACTTTATACTTTTAAATTGAAATTAAAAAGGGCAAAAAATTAGCAAAAATAAAAACCCATAAGGTCTCAAAAAGTAATGCTAACAGGAAATTTACGCGAGCTACCTTCGATACCATTGTTCCACTTACTCAGTTTTATTTTATAAACTCATCGTTTCGTGGCTCTAAGAGAGTTTCATGCACTCGCTGTTGTTTTATAATAAAAATTCTTTAAAAAGTTTTCGTGTAACCTTATTTTCTTGAACTTTGATTTTGTTTACCAAAGCCACAAGCGTATTAAAGCTAAAATGAAGAAACTGGCTTTACAATCTACATACGAAACCTTCACTGCAATCTTTGAATTTTTGTGGCATAGTTCTTGCGGTTAAAGCATTTCTAAAAAGTAGTTTCTGGAGGAAAGTTTGATCTTATGGGCAGTCAACAGTTTATATACTTAGTTTAAAAATATCCTGTAGTTTTATAAATCAATAGTCACTGTGTAACTCTCAGTTTGATTTAATTAGAATTGAACACCAACATAATTATTTTACATTACTGTTTATTACATGAAATAGAAATATTATGGAATTGATTAGTTAAATAACACATTAATATATGTATTTTTAACAATCATTAACTGCATCCTTTTTTTTGCGAAAAAAATGAAAAGTTACTAAACAATATTCTTTTTTTGTGCATGCAAGAAAAATATGTCTAATAAATGTGCTTAGTAATTAAAAAGGAAGGATATTTACTAAAGTTATAAAACAGCTAGATCAACAGCCAATTGACACATATCTGTCTGGCATTATTTACATTGGCTAAAAGCCACCTTTTTTGATAATAAATTAATATACTTAAATAGACAAATAACGAACACTGTTATTTAGACAGAGGTGATTGATTGTAAAGAGACGAGTTTTTGTTATGCAGACAAATATGTTTGAAGTTTATGGATTTTAGAACGAGTTTGTAGCAGACTTAACCAATTAAATACCGATTTATTTAAATTCTAAACTAGAATGAAATACTTAATTTAAACACTGGTGTAAGGTTCTGATTAAGTATGATAGAAATGTTGTGGTGGATTAACAACTAAATCTAGCTTGATCCCTAAACCAATACATTGTTATTTATATGATGTGATAATTTTCAATTCATTATCTCTTTCTGTATTAAATTGATAAAAAAAAATATTTTTGCCATTGCTTTTTACTGATTCAAAATAATGCATGACGAGTCATTGAAGCGTTTGGGTTAGTTTCAAATAAATTATTAAAAACTGACAATAAGTGCATAGAAAGTACTAGAATCGGGAATTATTAGGAATTATGGTATTAGAATTATTGGGAATTATGGTTTCAGTAAATTATAATGATTTGTAACTAATGTAATTAATATTTACATTTCCGTTTGTTTTAATTTTTTACACGATGTGAATTTATATGAAGTATATACAAATGTTTTGCTGCCAGAAGATATTTGATAAAAAGATGCCTTATTTCTGATAAATATAATTTTTTTGTCTCAATAAAATTGATTTGACTAGATTTTATAATCATATCATAACTGTAAGTGTAATGACAAACATAAATATTCACAAAAAAATACGAGTTTGATCATTTGCTTTGCTTGAAAATCAAGAAGTTATATTTACTTCATGAACATAAATTGAATAGAAGAAAGTTATATTTTGTGGCTTTTCGATTCCGACTATTTAAATTCCGGCTTCACTAAAAACATTTTGTGGTTGACTTTAAGCTAAACATCAATTTATTAAGCAAAATATCTTAAGAAAGCTATTTTCTATTAAAAAAAGATGTTTTGTAAACAGCTTAGCCAATGTTTGGAAGCAGAAGTTTCAGTTTATTTTTGGGTGAACATATAACCGAGATGCCTTTGTGATTTTTCTTATTTTTTTTCAATGTTTTTATTTCCCATTAAACATGCTATAAAACAATCTTTGTACAAATTTTCCGTTGGGGTTCATTGTGCCATTTTAATTTGTCGCAGTATACAAAATTCTGATTCTTTTATGGCATTAAGAATCTACATTAGATATTTTATCCTATGCAAACAGCTTTTTAATCTATTTGTTACTGTAAAAGCCCGAAATTTGGTAAATTCTAAGGTTTGTCAGTAAAACCTAAGATTTTCCAAAGTAGATTGGTAACTTCAAGGTTTTATTGTAAAAGCTTGGTAAAAACCGAAATGGAAAAATATACAAGCATTTTTTGGCCTTTTACCAAGCCACTATGGTTGAAGATAGGTTTTACCCGTAAAACCAAGGAATGACTAGATTTCGGTTCTTTACTGTAACAACTGTAAAAAATCCTTAGACTGGTAAATTCTCGGTTTTACTGGTAGAAACTTAGGATTTACCATAGTTGTTTGAAAAATCCTAGGTTTGTTTGAAAAAAAAGGCTCGGTAAGAGGAATGGGATATTAAAGCGTAATTTTGACTTTTGCCAAGTCACTTTTATAGAAACTAATTTTCACCGGTAAAACCTAAGAATTGCCAGACTTCGGACTTTTACCGTAACACATTAAAACATTATTCTATACATATAAATACCATTTTCTTATTTTCGTCCACTAACATATTCCTTAAAACTTTCATCGCGACAATGGCGTGCCTTTGTCCTACCCTCTGCGCTTAGAGTTCCCGCGGCACTAAAATTGAAACAAAACGCAAATTCCTTTAAAATTTGTTTATTTTACTTTAAAAAATAATAATTATTTAAAATTATGAAGTCTAAAAATATTAAAAAATATCTGGCTAACAAAAGCATGAATAAAAGAAACAAAACATATGACGAGATAAAATTGGGTATAATATAAAAAAAACACAACTACTTCCACTTAGTAGGAATAACATTTACCATGACGCAATGCTAAATTCTATGCCACTATCCACATAAATCAATTATTAATTAAAAATCGAATATCAATTACTTTTTCTTATAATGCAATAAAATCTGGCGAGTAGCTATTTAAACGATCAAACACTTCGTTTGTTTATTTGTGGCTTGAAGTTAGGCTCGCAGAAAATGCCGTTCATGGGTTAAATTTAGTAGGAAAAACACAACCTGTGACGTAGACTATAGTATACCCAATTATAAATAAAAGCACGGGACAATTTATGGAACATCAGAGAGTTGATGAGTTTTGAGGAGAATAGTTTTTGCTTTTGAATTTAAGGTTTATACTAACCCGTTATGAGTTTTTCTATATTTTTTACAAGGTTATTACTTACCCATTATGGGTACTTTAATTTTGCTTGTTTATGCGTGATTGTTAAATAAATATGTTTTTATAAAAAAAGAACTGTTTCTTAGTATAGCTTGATTCGTTACACAATCAATAACCATATTGACTAATATAACAATAGAGCACAGCGAATATTCCTAGAAGACGAGTTATCTCGTCCGTCACGATGAAAAAGATAAGGGTTTACATGCAAACTAAACTATAATATTAAAATAAAAGGTGTTTTTTCTGATGAATGAATTTCAGATTAGTAAACAATGATTATGATTAAAAGAAAAATAATCCGATATTTTTATCTTCCTCAAAACGNTAGCGTTTTATATAATATAGATATCAAAATAAAAGGTGTTTTTTCTGATGAATGAATTTCAGATTAGTAAACAATGATTATCCTTAAAAGAAAAAATAAACCGATATTTTTATCTTCCTCAAAACGTATATTACGACAAAGCTCAAACCACAAAAATGTTTCCACTACCTTACGAACTTCAATAATATCGTGTTTCGCATTCACTTGACCGATTTCCATGAAGATTTCACAAGGGATGCGATGACATCATGCAAAAAGTAAAAAAATAAAATAAAAATAATAAATTCGAGAATTCATTTTTCTCTCACACCGAGTTTACCATTTTTTTTCTCCACTTCCGTATATGTATTTTTATCAGTCTAAACAAGAAGCCATTACAAGATAGCAAAATCCCTTCTTCGTCCAGGTTCATGATCCATGAAGTGAAGCTTGTGTCCTCCGAAAACTCATATTTCTACTTTTCGCAATGGCTGGGTCACGTTTTCTGCCTTTTGTTGTCAATTCGCCGTTTTTCTTGGCACTGCATCCTTGATTTTACTAAATGTGAAGAAAAAAAAAGGTGTCTCCACGGTTTATTTACCTAGCTAAACAGAACCACTATTAAAGGGTTAATTTGTAGTAGCGATTGTCACCTTTAATTTAACATTCAATTCATCACAATATTTGGTTCACTTGCGTTTTTTAAAGGCATTAAAATACCTTTGGTTTACTAATGAAAAAGCTGGTTGCGCATGGATTTGTATGCAGTCTCGTATTCGTAACCGTAGCCAGTCAATGAAAGCAACTTATTGTAGTAGTAATGTAATTAAATTGGTTATACAATACTAAAATGGCTCAATGATGAATTCAACGCAACGTAAAGGTTACAAGCTTTGTATGTGAGCAATCATCTAGAATTCTATTTAAAATGTATTGTCTTTTAACATTAAATTAGTAGAAAACATTGTATTCGTATTTTTTTATAAGAAATTTACAATAAGATTTCAAATTTTTTATAATTTGTGGAACATATAATATGTTGTTAAAGTAGTTAAAGTATAAAAATTAAGGTATACATTTTGTATAGAGTTTTTCTAAAAATATCTTATATAATTTTTAAATAAATAAACTGATTCTTCCATTTCTTCTTATTGGCAAAAACATTTCTTGTAAAGCTGTTTTCCTCAGCAGAAGAAATAAGTTATAAGCAAATATCTTTTTCATTAAAATAAGCTTGATTCCGCTACTTGATTTGACGAAGATAGAAAGCACATTTAAAAATTATTTTTTCTTCATTTGCTTAAAATCTAATTTACTTTCAAGAAATTTTAAATTTTTTTAAATCAGAAGCTCAAATATTACTTTTAACAGTTAAAGTAACTAGTTTATTTTGGGGACGAAAAACATCTGATACAAAGTCTTATTTTCCTTTAATAGGAAAACATTTACTCATTTAAACCTTAAAAATTGTTGTATATAAAAACACATATTAGTTTAAAGTATGTGTTAAACATACATATGTGCTCACCGTTGGTACCCCCTAAAATCATGAATCTGCCACTTCAGCAATCACAGATTCGTGCTTTTTGTGTTATACCAACGATATTTCCTATCAAAAGTGTTTTTTCTTCACGAGTCAAATTCTGAAGAGAATAAAAATTATTAATGGTACACATTTATAAAAAGCCAAAAAAAAAAAAATTCTATTCTTTAAAGTTTGAATAGAATTTTATAAAATATAAATTATCGTTTTTCTCCTTTATACGATGGTCACCCGGAAAGTAAGTATTTCACATCCCATTAAAAAGAACATAGCATAATTCCCTGAGAAAATTTAATGCGAAAGATACAGTAATATACACTCTGCCCAATGAATTAGAAACCTCAGATTAATTTCTTATTCGACAGTTTGCATTGATGACAGCCCAAATTCAAACAAGTATCCATTCTGCAAACTTCTGGAGTGCATTTATGTCCGGAGCTAGGCGTGCATACTAGGTATCTCTAATATTAGTACGCCATGATCCAGAGAATACAATACATTAGTTACGCAGACTTTAAAGTACTGAAAATTAGATGTAAGAGAAGATTTCTGTCGAATTTAACTTGCCAAAAAGTCATAAACATTTTCTATCGGTTTAAGAACTAGGGTTTGCGGCTGTAAGGGAAGGCGTTAGAAGCCAAACTGAATGCTTCTGGCACTATTCATAGTTGCATTATCGTTCATGAAGTATTCGTCATTCTTTGAGTAAAAACCTAAAGTTACAGGAAGCACTTGATCTACCAATATGTACAGGTATTGCATGGCCTTTTATTCTCCCTCGGGAAACATCAGGACACCAGCAAAACACACCCCACATCATAATACTCCTACCAGACCCTTGAACGCCAGTGAGCATTTAATAAAACTAATGCTTTTGAAAGTATTTTTTCACGTGCAGGAGCAGATAGAAGTTGCAGGGTGCCTTCTCGCTGGAGTTGTAAATTCGCTGCTACAGAAGTCTCAGTGGGCACTTGACCAACCACCTGATAGTATCGATCTTGCTCCCGGCAATTTATCTTTCTTCTTCCATATGAAGAAATTCCAGTACGTACTTCACTTCCCCGCACAAGTGAAAACAGTTGTCACAAGCTGACGCCATTCTCAGGCTTACCGCCTGAGAATACCTATGATACCGGGATGCAAAAACTTATCCCTCACTTTGACAAGCGTTACAATTTCGATGGTTCTTATGTTGAGAAGTAGTTTTTGAAATAAATATTTCCAGATAATCACATTTTGATCCTTTTCTTGAGCCATGCGGTACATATTTCTGGATGACCCTCAGATGCATTGAGAATAATTAGTATTATATTATTTGTTTATCATTTTAAAAATATGCCAATTGTTAATTTAGTTCTGTTTCAATGCTATGTATTAAGCAAAACCTTTTTGCAAATTAATTATTTTATTTTATTGTAGGGTTTTGAAGATCGCAAAATAACCTTCACTCGGCTGGTTGACAGACAGATTTCCTGGTCGGATTCAGACTTAAATAGATCCAAATGGCCAGAAGTCAGACTAGTAGATGGACATTCCATCTTAGAAGGCCGTCTCCAACTATTTTACAAGGGACAATGGCATTCTGTTTGCACGAATTCCAAAAAGTAATCATTCATGTTTCTATAAACTATTGCTTAAATGTAGTTGTACTATTAATTATGTCATTAAGTTGCTTCTGTGTCATTCAGACTTTTTTTAATTTTTTACTTTAAATGGAAATAACCTCTGTTACACAGACAGACCAGTTGAATTTTAGTTTAAAGCTGCTTCATATAGCATTCAAGTAACTGCTGTGGCAAGTTGTTTTAATATCAAGTCTTTTGTCTTGCCTTATCTGATGATCATTTCAAGCCAAGTGGATTTGTGGACCCCATGTTAAAAATTTTAATTGTGATTCAATTTTATACAAAGTGTCTAACTAATATATGTAGATTATCAGATTGTGATAAGAGTTAAAATAGCTGTTGTGACCAAATGTAATTTTATTGTACTACGTATCAGAAAAAATTAAGTTTGAACTGGTAAATATTTTAAAGATGCATCTATAGTAGATTACATTAAAAACCGCAGTGAAGATTTCAAAAGTTTAATATTTCTCGTTTGCCTGAATAAATTTTTAATGTACATTGAAAATGTTAGAATAAGTAATTAATAAGTTATAGTTTTTTCATTACTTTATTTTTTATACGTAAAATGCCATCCGCAAAATACTGAAATCGAACGAAGCACAAGCCTTAAAGTTGAGTGACGTTGCTAATAATTATTTGCTTATTACGTGAATAAATAAAAAAAAATCAATAACGACAGGTCGATGCAAATCGTAGTATGTTTGCCCTTTCTTCAGGTCAAAATACAATGCAAACGTAACATATTACCCGGTAGGGAAAACTGACAGTGGACGCTGCAGATTATCATAGCATCTGCAGACATCTTTAACACTCAAATTATTTTTTAAAAAATGGAAGAAAATTATTTGGTCTCATTTTTAAAATGAGTCGTAACTAATTTGTAATGAAAATTAAAAAAAAAAGCCAAATTGAGAGAACATAACAAAGAATAAAAAGTAAGAAAAAATATTCTTTTTCTGTAAGTTGATTACAGATTTACACGGTATAGGATTTCTCCACTTCTCTTTAGAATCATTGTTCATTCAAATTAAGCTTAGAAGATACGAAGTTTTATGTATAATGTATAAATATCTATTCTAAGTTTGCTATATATCTGCTAGTTCAAGCTGAAATTTAGATTTATGAAGGTAGCGTTGCAGATTTACTCCACTAGTTGCGCTACCGGGCATATTACCAGTAATAAATAACTAATACATACACTCTTAGTACTCATTCTACATAATAATTTGTATGGAAAATAATAAGGTACTGTATAGTTTAATGGCTGAAAATGTTCGCTTCTCTTAAAGCTTGCTTGCCTATATTTTTAACTTAACTCGTATGTTCAGTGTTCTACAAATATATCAGCCCTGATAACTTATAAACTGGAACGGTTTCCAAATTTTGGTCTAAATATGCATAAATAAACTAAATCAAAAGCAGATGAAACTTATTAAATAACATGTTATAACTTTGCATTTGGTTAACTATAATAGTCAATTTCAGAGAACGTTGCATAGTTATAAAGAAACAAAAATTAATTGATATCACTACAATATTACTTTTTGAGGAAATATCGTTATATTGAGAAATTAGTCCTAAATTTGGTTCTTTAAATTTTTTATCACATTCTGTATGGTATAAATATTATATATGCATTCTCCATGTATTAAAAATTCTATGTCTGTATTATAAATATCAATCGCATTTTCAAAATCTACTGTTGTTAGAAACTTTGTCGCGTGATGAAGTATAATATCGATCAAATTATTTGTAACTTTTATACAGTGGCCTTCTTAAACTGTTATACTTGATGCTTTATGGTTCGATTTGAATAGAAATATAAATTAACTTAATTCCTTATTAAAGTTTCACGGTGTGTAGTACATTTTGGTGTTAGTCAGCTTGATTATGCAATGCTGAAGTTCAGCTTGAACGGAAACTTGGATTAATTTAATTCTTTATTATAATTTCGCGGTGTATAGTTTGTTACAGTATTTTAGTTCCTTATTACTGTACCCAATTGATTACACGATGTTATGGTTCGATTTGAAGAAAAACACGATTTAATCTAATTCCTCATTAAAGTTTCATGGTATAGTTCATGATGCTAGTTAGACTTGATGTTAGTTACCATTTTGATGTTAGTTAGCTTGATTATACAATACTAAAGTTCAGCTTGAAAGGAAACTTGGTTCAATTTAATTCTTTAATATAGTTTCAGAGTTTTTAGTTTATTACGGTGTTTTAATTCCTTAATACGGTATCAAGTGAACCTTCTTAAACTTGATTACATAAAACTTGATTACTTCGTTCAATTTAACTCTTTAATACGGTTTTGCGGTGTATAGTTTATTACGGTATTATAGTTCTCTAATATCACGATGATTTGAACATTCTTAAACTTGATTATACTCTGCTGTGGTACGATTAGAAAAGAAACACGATTTATTTAATTCCTTATTTATGTTTCATGATATAGTTCATGGTTTGTAAAACATTTCGGTGTTAAAAAGTTTGATTGCACAATACTAAGGTTCAACTTGAATGAAAACTTGTTTCTATTTAACTCTTCACTAAGGTTTCACGGTGAATAGTTTATTAACGTGTGTAGTTTATTACGGTATTATATTTTCCTAATATGGAGATAAATTGAATCTTATTAAGTTTGATTACACGATATAATGGTTTAACTTTAACACAAACTTGGCTCAGTTTAACTCCATAATGAAATCGCAGCAAATTTTACGTTATTATGAATTAAGGAACCAATAAAATGGTTGAAAGTTAAACCAATAGAATGGGAAGCTAGCTTTAGAAATGTGTTCATAGAAGAAAAGTAAGATGTTTAAAATGAAATGTTCTTCAACTTCTCCTCAAATACAATTAAAGAAATGTGTCTTATTTCCCTCTCAGCTGGACCGAAAACAGTCTACAAGTAATGTGCCGACAACTAGGATTTACGGGTGGTCATCTGAATCGTTGGTTTCCTCGAAGTAATGACTCCAGTCAATTTATGTATGAAGATCCCCAATGCTCAGGCAATGAATCGTCCCTTTTTGACTGTCCTAATTGGAATTCAAGACAAATTGGCAGCGGTGTGTGCGGTAAGTAGGCTCAAAAAAATAAAAATATTTTTCATTTTTTTATTTTATTATTCTGTTATTTAAATTTCCTGTGAATCTGGAATTTCACTTCAGTGCCTTAATCTTTTAATGTAATAGACTACGGTGCGTAAAATTAAAAAAAAATAAGAAGAAGACATATTAACTATTTTCGTTCTAACGATTTAGTTGTCACGCATAAGATACGGTTTTAACGGTTCGAAAGGCTAAACTTAAATGTGCTAATTATAATATTACTATATGCAGATGATATTTTAAGTTACGTAATCAGACACAAAGCATACTCAAAACAAAGATACTTCTTTTTTCTCCACTGATTTGATTTCTTCACTCTCCCAATATGGCAGGTAGCGGCCATCTGGAAAATGTGGTTATAGTGTTACTTTATAAGGATTATTAGTTTGCATCTAAATAAAATCGAACAAAGTATGCTAAGCGTCAGATTTCAGTAAGAAATAATCATAAAGAAATCTCACGATTGTTTTTTAGACTAACTTAGACTATCTTTAAACTTCATTCTCTAAATTAAACTCACATTGTTTGTATGACATTTCTTCAATTGTTGTCATACTCGTGTAAAATATACTAAGATCATAACTTTTTTTTTATTTTTAAGAAAATCATTTTAATGAAATCGAACTTTTTAAATTGCATGAATTAGGCATTTCTCTGATGCTGCTCTTGGAGATAGATGTGTCTGTCCCCTTGTTCCTTTTAGCTACGCAACTGAGTTTTTTTAAATAGATTTTAAACTCCAGAAACCCCTCGTCTAATATATTGTACCACATTCGGTACAATTTTATGTCTTAAAAATATTCCGTTAAGATTTTTTTTTCTGTTTGTATGCCTTTCGATAGTTTACGTAAAAATATTATCCCCCGTTGTTCAGAGTTTTTAAATACAATGAAAAATAGTTTTAAGAAAAGTAAGAAATTCAATTAAAGTACCATTTTACACACTTTTTGGCATATTCTTGCGTATATCTTATTATATGAGCATATAATTGTTCATATATTTGTATATATGAGCTTATATTTGTTTCACCGCCAAAATGAGAAGAAATCGACTATAAAAATGTCCTAAATTATGCAAAATATGCCAAAAACTGAAATTCATGATTTTTTTATGCTATATCTAGAAAAAGCTAGACTCAATGAATTGAATTTTGTTTTTCAGAAAACATTTATGTGTTTACTTTTTTTTGTTTACATTCTTTCAAGCTACATATTTACACTTTCATTTTTTGCCATTACTTAAAACGCGGGATTCGGGAAGTTTATGTAAAAGAAGTCGTTAAATGTCTTCAATGCACCAATATGCATAAATAAATAAACATTGTAAATTACCAAATTTTGATTAACAGTTTAATATAGTTTAACTATTTCCTTTTTCCGTCAAAATAATGGGGTTAAGTTTCGCTCCTCTTTTACTCGTGCCCGTGATATTCTATTTCTCGTGTCCGAAATAAAAACAATCTCCTATGCCCTGAATCATGGAATCATGCTTATTTCTCAATCTATACACTAGATGACAGGACCAGACTATTTGTAATATGTTTCGAAATATGTATTTTAAACTAGATGTAAACACTCATCAAACATGTACAGTGCGGAAAATAAACGGAGGAGAAAAAAAACCCACCTTGAATAATTTTTGATCTAAAAATCTGATTTTCACGTTCTAATATTTAATAAGGGGTGACCTCAAGTATGTTAAATAATTAGTGCAGGTGATAATTTAAGTTACGAAATCAGGTGCAAAAACGTACTTTCTCCCAATTAACAACCTTTTTTTCGTCGGATTCGAATTTCTGATCATTAAAATTAAGGGGATAACCGCAATCTGAGAAATATGGTTCCGATAGTTTGATCATGAGAGCTGTTAAAAATTTGGACCCCTTAATGTTAATTTTACTTTTCGCGTATTTCGCCATATCTCGAGAATTTTTTATGTGAATTAATAGCTTTTGTACAGAATTATAAAATGTATTTATCTAAAGATAATTTCACGCAAAAAAAAAAAAAAAACTTTTAGCAAATACTTTTTTTTAAAAATTTTATTTAACAATTGTTGAAAAAATTTGAGTTGTAAGGTGTAAAAATTTTTACATCATTTGAATGAATGCAATTTTACATGGCAAAATGCAATTTTGCATCGAATTTTAAAAATACGTCTTTTTTATATTGCACATACGCTTAGTTTTACTCAATTTTTTTCAATAAAACGAAATAGGCACTTTTATGACCGTTTTCTTCAAAACTATGCGACCATTAAGGGGTTAATAATTATTATACTTGAATACATTGTAATATGAATAAATACTAAACGTGAAGCAATATTTATAGCAATAATAATAAAAAAGCGATAGAAAAGTTTCTCTGTGTGCATGTTGTTATGTATCTGTGGTGGATATCAAAGTTTAAGGTACTTTTTTTATACCTGAAATTAATATTAATGTCCTTTCCACAAGCACTTAATTTACAGCCTGAAATAATTATAAAATTTTATGTCATTAACATTTTTTCCTCTTTCCTTTTGAGACAAAAATTATGAACTGTTATTTATTATAGCTTATGCCATTAATATAATTTATCATTATGACCGGAAAAAAATTTACGGAAAGCTTTTATGTTTTTTTCCGCATTTTTGTTCGAAATAAACATTTTGACGGCGTGACATTGATAATGGACTGAGGTCGTTAGACTCTCTCTGCTTGTTGACCTGGGAAATGATTCACAAGGTTAATCTCTTTAGTTTTCTAAACTATTAATAGAAAAACAATATTTCCAATATAATTAAATATGTCCAGTGGCATTTATAAAATAAATATTACTATTTCACTTGCAAGCAGAAATTATTATTGAAACATTTACTAATATTCGATGTTAATGACTTTAATAAATGTTTTGACTCTAAGCTGTAAATTTTACGCAATTATTATCACTCTTAATTCATTTAGAGTTATGCAGGGTGTTCAGTAATACAAACCCTTAATGTATATTTTTAGAAACTTGGAAATAAAAAAATATATGTGTTTGAAGTGGCAAATAAAAATTTACTAAAATTTTCCCGTAAAGTTCTTGTGATTTTTTTAAACAAATAATAATCTTTGGAATTTATTTTTATTATTCTGCAAAATATAACTTATGTTTTAATTCAACTTCGTATTTTCTTAATCAAATAAACCAAAAATTAATCTTCAATTAATAACTTATTAAAAATGAACAATTAATTTCAACGTGATTTATAAATTGTAGCAGTTTTAGCAGTTCCCATTATAGGTGATTAAAATAATCTTTATTAAATTTACAAATTTGAGAATTAAATAGAAAACCTGTTACATTTTGTTACCTCTTTAAATATAATAAAAATAAATAAATATATATATATATACAAGTTCAAAATATGAAGAAAACAAAGAAAAATATCATTTTGAGGAGAAGAAGAAAAATTATCATTAAATGAAAAAATTTTAAAAATATTTAAAAATTTAAAAAAAATTTAAACATCGGGAAAACAAATTAAGGAAAATATATAATCTCGTCGTCAGCTCACACGATTATAACACTGAAAAAGAGCGCTTTCTAATATTTTTTTTTGTATTTTGCGTTGTATTTTAAACTTATGGGTTCGATGTACTTGCAGCTAATGCGCAGTAAATAAAAATTATTATTAATATTTTCTTTTTCTTAATTTTCTTCGTTACTGTCGCATTTTTTAAATTTTTTTTATCCACTTTATTGTGTAATATATTATTAAAAATGAAATTTTCCGGAAAAACCGAAAGAATTAGCAGTTATGGGATTGATTTATAACATCTATAAGCCCTTCTTCATTAGTGAATGAGGATGACTATAATATTATTCTCAAAATAGCATAGGTTTGTACGAGTAATAGTAGACTCTGACCTCTGTTTGCCTCACTCACCCTCCCCATCGTTTTTTTGGCTGATGATAAATAGATTATTTCAATGTTTTTCAATTGAATTTTGAATTATAGTTGTGGATAATTTTTTGACTTTGAAATGTTAAAGGAAATTATATTATTGTAATAAGGTTAAATGTTATTTATGAGAAATTAGTTACCAGTTAAAGGATTAATTAGGAAATTATTTGAAAAAAAAAAAACAATTGTGTAAATTCAATTTAATGGTAGAATGACATTTACAAGATCGTCCCGAGGTCAACGAAATAGTATTAATTAACGTTCAGCGAAAATATATTTTAATTACTCATATCTTTATACAATTCAGTAAACGTCCTTTTCCTAATGCCGTTGTTATAAGATTTACTTAAAAGAAAAGCAATTCTAAGATCAGGTTTAAACTTTTGGTTTATCAATAAAATAAATAAAAATGAAATCAAAATAAGAACAAGCAAAAAGCGATAAAATTCGACACGCTTGCGTGCTGTAAGTAAACCATGTTAGTACTATTGGAAGAAATTATTTCTTGAAATTTTTTGTGGCACAATAGTTCTTTCCTAGATTCACCTGACTTCATCTTAGGTTAGTAATGTTGAGTCAACAAGGTTACGCAAGAGAAATATAGAAAGATTAAATGAAGATAGAGTAGAATAACATTAAAAAAGTGATTAAATGAAGATTTTCCACATATGGACAAGCGTTCGTTTACTCCATTTTTTTGAAAGAACTTGATCTTCCTTTATTTATTTTAATTAGTTTTGTTTTTCATGGTACATTCATCTGGCAGCTCTAATGTTATGTTTTTTTAATCTTTCTATTCTTAAGGTTTTTTTTTCATTTTCAAACATTATTTTTGTTTGTCGTAACTTGTTTTTGCTATCTATCTATCTATTTTTTTTTTTTTTTGCTGGATATGTTTCATTCTATTTTATATTTTTTGCTTAATACGTTATATTTTAATTTTTTTCCAACTTTTTGGTGCTCTTTACATGGAATATATTTTGTTTTGGATATATTAATACAATATTAGAAAGCACTTTTTATTTCTGATATAATCGTGTGAGCTGACGACGTGATTATATCTTTTTCTTATTTTATTTTCTGGCATTTTTTTCTTCACTTTTTTATTATTATTTAAAAACATTTTAATCATCAATAATTTTTCTTCTTCTCTTTAGAAATCTATTATTTTCCCCTTATTTTCTTTGTATTTTTAATCTGTTTCTCTGTCCCTATATTTCGTAAATTTGGATTTTCTAGAAAAACTTACGCCATTTCGACCCTTAA
This sequence comes from Parasteatoda tepidariorum, assembly GCF_043381705.1. Taxonomy (NCBI): domain Eukaryota; kingdom Metazoa; phylum Arthropoda; class Arachnida; order Araneae; family Theridiidae; genus Parasteatoda; species Parasteatoda tepidariorum. The sequence continues at coordinate 69,697,754 of NC_092204.1, read as the reverse complement.
GTTGTAGTATTTTGGTTCATAGGTGATATTTCAATTTCATAATGAACATAATCTGGTGTAAAAATAGTTTTAAATAATGTCGAGAAATACTTATAATAAATACAAATAGACATTTTAATGATATTAAAAGCCTATCTAAGGATACCAAACTCGACCACGCTTCGTCAACCCCTGATGCTAGGGCAACTCCCAAAGAAGGTCGAGTTTGGTATCATTAGATAGGTTTTTTAATTTTTTTTTCATAGATCTGATGTGTATCTCACGATAATTATCAATTTCAACGCCCTTTGTATATTGCTTCACCCAAGAACCGAAATTTTGCAACCTGTATCTAAAATTGAGGTACTTCTTTTGAATGAAAAATCCAAATTTGCAATAAAAGATAGGGATTTCTATTAAAAAAGTTTCCATAGCTCGGGGTCCATCCCCAGGATTTTGAGATTGGGAGTCACGTTTTCTATCCTCTAATACCTCATTTGAAAATATTTCGCACGTTTATTTTTAGATCTTTGATCCAATCTGTTCTTCGAAGGTTTATTGTTTATATTGAAATAATGAAAGTTTATAGTGCAATAACAAACAAATAAATTGAAGAACAAAAGTTTAAAAATAAAAAATAAAGTATTTTTCATTATTTGTATGAAAAATACTTAATAAAGTAAGTTAGTTGTATTGTTTTCTACATTGCTCTTTTTCTTACTTTTTAATGTTTATTAATTTAGTCAGTTTTTAATACACCGAAGAGCCATTATATTGTGACCACCCTCCATCTATAACAATGGGCTCACCCAGGTTTTCATGGTTTCTCGCCCAGGAACAATGTTTTCATGGGGCACATTGGGACCCATAATCCTCATAGAACAATCCCTGACGTCTGTAAGCTACTTCAACATAGTTGCAGACCAGGTTCACCCATTCATGGCAACAGTTTTTCCTGCGGGGGATGGTGTTTATTAACAGGATAATGCACCATGTCATAAGGGTCGAATCGTCATGGATTGGTTCGAGGAAGGCTCCAGTGCCTTTCAAGTCATGTCTTGGCCCCCAAATTCACCTGACCTTAATCCAATAGAGCATTTGTGGTCCTACTTGGAAAACCAAATTCGTGCTGCCNCTATATCTATCTATCTATATCTATCTATCTATATCTATCTATCTATATCTATCTATCTATATCTATCTATCTATATCTATCTATCTATATCTATCTATCTATATCTATCTATCTATATCTATCTATCTATATCTATCTATCTATATCTATCTATCTATATCTATCTATCTATATCTATCTATCTATATCTATCTATCTATATCTATCTATCTATATCTATCTATCTATATCTATCTATCTATATCTATCTATCTATATCTATCTATCTATATCTATCTATCTATATCTATCTATCTATATCTATCTATCTATATCTATCTATCTATATCTATCTATCTATATCCATTGTTTTATTCTATTTTATATTTTTTGCTTAACATGTTATATTTAATTTTTTAAATTTTTTTGGTGCTATTTACATTGCATTGATATATTTTGCTTTGGTTATATTAAATACACTATTAGGAAGCACTCTTTATTTCGGATATAATCGTGTGAGCTGACGACGTGATTATATCTTCTTCTTATTTTATTTTCTGCCTTTTTTTTCCTCAATTTTTTAATATTTTTGAAAAATATTTCAATCAACAATAATTTTTCTTCTTCTCTTTAAAAATGTATTATTTCCCCCTTATTTTGTTGTATTTTCTGTATTTTTAATTTGTTTTCTTTCTCCCTAGATCTTGTAGATTTGGATTTTCTATCATTAGATAGGTTTTAAATTTTTTTTTTCATGGATCTGATGTGTATCTCACGATATAATACATTTTAACGCCCTTAGTTCATTGCGTCACCAATGAATCGAAATTTTACAACCTGCATCTAAAATTGAGGTACTTTTTTTGAATATATAATCCAAATTTGCAATAAAAGATAGGGATTTCTATTAAAATGGTGACTTTTCCATAGCTCCATCCCCAGGATTTTGAGATTGGGAGTCACGTTTTCTATCCTCTAATACCCTTTTTGAAAATATTTCGCACGTTTATTTTTAGATTTTTTATCCAATGTGTTCTTCGAAGGTTTATTGTTTTTATTGAAATAATGAAAGTTTATACTGCAATAACAGACTGATAAATTAAAGAACAAAAGTTTAAAAATAAAAATGAAAGTATTTTTTCATTATTTATATGAAAAATACTAAATAAAGTAAGTTAGTTGCATTGTTTTCTACATTGCTTTTTTTCATACTTTTTAATGTTTTTTAATTTAGTCGGTTTTTAATATATCCTAATACTAGTATAATTTGGTTCGTTACTGAATCAGCTATTCTAAATAATCATCGCAGTTTTCAAGATGATTTTGTTGGTCACAGTCATTATTTTTGAAGCATTTGAACCCTTTAATATCCATCTATTATTATTCTAAGTCCACTAATCTCAATTTGATAATCTGAATTGCGTCAGATGGTATCGAATTCTTTCATTTGATTTTGCAGTTCGGCATCATTGATTTATATTTAAATGAATGGAATGCGTTAATTACAAACTATTGGTTAAATCCAATAATTCAAATCATTCCGAGGATTAGGATATTTTTTTTTTAGAATCTTGAATATGTTTAGTCTAATCTGTGATTTAAGTTGTCTCGAATAATTGTTGGAAAAACTCACGAGAAGGATTTATTTAAATCAAATCGCTGATTCAATACGCTCAGTTTAATGGGAATCTTCAATTAAGATAAATGATTCACTAGACAACTACGTGAATTAACCCGTCTGATTAATTTCACCGATTAAAAGCTTATAAGTGAACTAGGTAACTTCAAATTATCATGATTGGTTTTGAAAAAAACAGTTCAATTCTAACATACTATCTCGATGGAATCGTAAAAAACTATTTAGTAGAGATCGGTATTTTGTGAATCATGAAAAAAGTAAAAAATAATACTAATATTTGTCAGGACAGTTACAAACCGGTTGAGTTCACACGATTAATCGATTTTTATTTTGGTTTGATATACGTGATTGCACGTATTCGTTTCTTCTTTATATAAAAGGGTAACAATCTGCAATCCGGAAACTATTTTTTTTACAAACTAAAAACATTGTATTCGATAAAAATCATTTATGCTTAACATGAGTTTTGATCAGGGAATCAGATGTTATGGTACAGCGCGTATTGTCATGTTAATACCGTGACTGTAATAAAAGAAATATTGTTTACGCCAAAACATGAAAGATCACGTTTAACCATCACGAGTATACAAAAATAACAAGCAAATCTGCTAGATCATTAAAGGTACCACAATGGTTAATCATCTTATCAAGATGTTTAAAAACTGTTATTATCTAGGTTGGTGTTCTCTTTATAATCGTTTTCGATCAGTAAACCACAAAAAAGAATTCTATGAAGTTTTAACAAGTTGAAAAGCGTTAATCTTAAAACATTGTTGAAAAGAACTAAAATTTATAAGTAACTTACAGTTGATCGAAACTTGTTATAACATCATATCACATCTAACAATTTAAATCGCTTTAGAACTATATTAATGATTTAGTATTCTTAAGAAAGTTGAAATGAGAAATTTTTTTTAAATAATATGATATTTGCCATTTGTTTTGAAAATGGTCAATTAACTTCTGACAAGTATTTAAACAGTTTTTCTTAATTATTCAGTCTATACTGATAATTTTCATTTTTCGTAGTCTAACGTGGAATGTTTTTAAAAAATCTTTTTAAATGTACTTGTGTACTGTATTTGATTATTAAAATTATTTTCAAATTTTTGAATAGTTCATGGAATAATGCATTAAAAATAATCTCACAAAAGAGAGTTTTCCAACGCTGCATATAACAAAAGTTTTTAAACTAATAGTCCGAAAACAATTTTAAAAATGACTCTTTTATAAAATCTCTAAGCATTACACCAGTTATTTTACATTTATTGAATAAGCACATATCAATATTATTACTTTTTTCTATTCAATTTTGTTTTAACTATTAGCAGTTGCTGTTACAAAGTTTTGTTTGTAATTTCTAAAGTATATAAAATTAATCTCTCAAACTGAATTTTTGGACGACATAATTTTTAAAAGAAAAGTAAAAAAAAAAATATGGTTTCATTTCGAATTAAAAACAAATTAAATGTGATAATCTGAAAACGGTTTGAATATAAAAATATTTTGTTCATAATGCTGTTAATTTCTTTACTTTTATCCATAAACGATAATTGCTTGGTGCTTTTATTACTGTATATATTAAGATTACTCTTTTATGAAAATTCTAAGGATTACACCAATTATTTTACATTTATTAATTAAGCAGATATCAATATTATTTCATAAAGCTTAATATGTACCAAAATATACCAAATTGGAGGGAAAACATTGTGCACCATTCTCAAAATCCTTCAGAGCGATTGTAGGCATTCGAAGTTTAGAAGTTTTTTTTTTTTTTTTCCAATTTATCTATCGATTAAAATATAAATATTACCATTTGTGGAGGTAGGTATTTTTACAGTAATGTATATTAACATTGAATCTCTTTTATGAAGCATATGAAAACTTTTTTTTTTTTCAAAAATGACAACTTATGCTTATAATTTATAAACTTTTATTTGTATGTGGTTGTAAATTAATTTGGAGAATTTCACCATCTTATTTTAATTTTATCTGTGTTTAAAGACTTGTTAAAATTTTTTAAGCTAAAAAAAATTAGATATATAGCATATGTTTGACGACCAAACTTTTATAACAATCCGACTGGTTGTATAATTTACCACAACCAGGAAACTTTTGGTGTGAAATTCCTGACTGGCAATAATTAGCGTAAAATAAATATAAGTTAACGAAACAATGAAAGTTTACCTTTTCATTCCGTCCATTATTTGTTTAATTATTTACGTATCCGGCTTTTCAGTTCGTAAGTTGTAATTACTCCTTTTTAATTTTTTTTACGGAAGCTCTCTCTTGCATTGAAATTACAAATAAAGCAGGCTCAGTTTTACTTGTTTTTCTAGCTTCTCGAACGGGAATCGTTCCAATTGAGCGATCGAATTGTGTAGTCACATATTTGGTTCTTTCTAGCATGCAAATCCTTTCAAATTTTCGCAAACATCAGAATCATTTTTTTTAAAAACTCCAAGTGTTCCCTTTGCTTTGAACATCATTAAAACTATTAACTAATAGCGTTACAGTTGTGCTTAAAAGTATTTGTTTCTTTAATAGTGGAATTAGTGGAATAAATAGAAGAATAGAGGAATAGTGGTGTAAATCGAAGAGAAAAGAAAAAAAAACTTACTTTGCGTTGATTGAATAAATACAAAAAATTACTGATAGTTAAAATTTTTTAAAAACTTCTCTAGCTATACTGAAAGAATTCAGCTGATATAAGTGTTTAAAACTAATAAAATTGTGTTGTTTTTTTGACGCCTAATGATCCGATTTTCACTCGATCTTAATGATTCGATGGCCTAACCAAATAAATGTTAGTTTGTTCAGACGATATTTTAAAGACGATATATTCAAACAATATATTCAGACGATATGAAATTAAATATAAAAATGTACTTTCTCTGAAGAAGCAAGTCGTTTTTGACGGATTTGGATTCTTGAGTCTCAAAATAGTTACAATATGGAAGACAAGGTCCAGATACTTTAGATTAAAGGACGGTCTAAAGTTTGGGCCCCTAAACGTTAATGGCCGTTTGGGCCCCTAAACTTTTTGTGTTTTTCGAGATCTCAAAAAAGTCATATATTTAAATTTTTAATTCTCAAAAACTATTTCTGCGATTTCCTTCAGACTTTGGATTTTGTCGTTTAAAGTTATGTAGATAAAATTAGTTTAAAAATGTGCAAGTATTACTATTCAATTTTTTTATGCTGATTAAAATAAATAATTAAAAATGCTGAACAATTGAGAATTATTTTTATATAGAATTATCTTAGGTAAACAATTTATTTGATTTGCTTGATTCCCATAATGTTATGAAAGATTCAATGAAATTCGGAAATACTTAAAATAGTTCTGAATGTAACTCAATGTTTCGTATTTCTTTTGAAACGTTATTATCCTTTCTAAATTTACATTTCAGAGCTATGATAGATTATTGCCATTTCAAGCGTTTTGTGTAACAGTCAGTATTGAAAACTTTATAAAACGATGCTTTTGTTTTCCGTTTTAACTCCTCGTTTTCCATTGTTAGGAAAGGAGTTCGGTAATTTTTCCAATTTTTCACTTACTATGAAATCATTTTGCCAAACAGTTGTGTAAAATATTAAGAAACATTTCTTTTCAGCTTGTTATAGTTATTCAATTTCAAATAATTATTTGGAGTTGGGCTGCTTACTCCCCCACCCAGTTGTGAAACTCAACTATGTAATTGAGACGTACTCAAAACTCACATTGTTTGCAATCACTTATGATGAAGAAAGGCTTTTTTGTTGATTGCCCAAATGTGAACTTGAGTGTTGAAGAAAATTCTTCAACAATTCATTTGAAGTGCGTGATATTATAAAGCTCATTTGACAAGGTCTGAAAGACTTGAAATAACCTTTTATCCTTCTTTTTAAGTTGCTGCAATAAACACGCTACTTTTTCGTACGGAATGATTTAAATTTAGAGACACAATTTTGCTTGTTTAGGTTCCATTAAAAGAATTGTTTCAAAAATTTTTTGAAGTTGTTATGGATTTGTTAAACGGAAAAAACCTTATTTGTTCTACGAACGCAGGAGCAATGAACTATTATATGTAATAATCTTAATAAAAATAAATTGCCACTGCTAAATTCTATTTTGAATCTAAATATAAAGAAATTAAATTATTGTAGTTTCTTTATATGCTGGAATTAAACTGAATCATAACAAACTGATAATTTTCAGATTTGTATTAGTAATTTCGCAAGTTGTTTTTATTTTTGTTTCAAATTCATAATAAATCCTTAATAGAAAAACAAATTCAAAGACAATGAACTTCTTTTGAAAATGTAGCGATCTAAATTAAAATAAGCGAAAAAAGATCATGCATTAGATTCTGTTTTAATTTCTTCAAAAAGAAAAACTATTGTCTGTTTTCCTTGTAGGTAAGAATTACTCTTTAATGGCCACTTCTCTTTTGATATATACGATTCAATCACGCAAGAAAATTAAGAAAGATTGAAATATTTTCTTTCGACTGTATTTGCTCTTAATTTAAAAAGGAAAAAAAAAATTTAAAAAGTTTACTTCTGGTTGTTTTAATACGTATTTATTTCTTTATATAAATATATGATTGAAGCACGCTAGAAAAGAATAAATTGAAAAGTTTGTTTCTGGTTGTTGTTCTATTACATACTATGCGGATCTCGTAAGTCCTGGTGTCAGATTCTACTTCAATTTCTCATATTAACGTGAAGAGAATAATATATCATGAATACCGATCCTCATTTCATTAACTCCACTATTTAATAGTTTTTGAATATGCCGACCGGCCTGCGTAGGGGGCAAGGAACTGTCCTTGCATCAGAAAGGTTCTGGATTCGAATCCCGGGTATGGCATGGATGTTCTTTCCTTCTCTGTACTATCAGGTCTCTCTGTGGGAGCGACGTTGGCCCACCTAATATGGTGCCCCTGAAAGAGAGGCCAACAAAATCGCCCTGTAAATGCCTGAATTGACGGATGTTAACACAGGTGGGCATTGGAAAAGAAAATATTTTTGAATGTTTATCGTTATTTTCTACAAAGAAAGCAAAAATATGTCTATTTTATATGTATCATATATTGAAATGGTTTTAAATTTTTAACTTTTAATTTCAAAATTCAATAGCACTTTTCATTATTTCTATAGGAGAGTGTAATGCTTTTCTATAAAATTTGAACGCAGTTTGATTAAAATGCTTATTTTTGAAAAATAGCAAAGCTATTATTAAACAAATCCGGCCAGTCTTGACATACGCTTCTGAAGCTTGGACAATGACAAAACTGGAGGAAAATTGTATCGCAATATTTGAGAGAAAGATTTTGCGGGGTATACTAGGTGGTGTAAATGTAAACAATAGCTGGAGAAGGATATTTAACTTTGAACTGTACAAGATTTATAAACAACCTGATATTATTAAATACATAAAAGTAAATAGAATGAATTGGATCGCACACGTGATTCGAATGAGTGACGACAACACAATAAAAAAGATACTGCTTTTTAGATCCACTGGAGAAGAAAAAAAAAAGCGGGGAAGGCCGCGGTTGAGATGGGCTGACTCAGTGGAGTCTGATTTTCTCGCAAATAATGAAAAGCATTGGAGATCAAAGATAAATCGGAAGTCATCATGGAAAAATCTTCAGAGGAAGGCATCGGCTCACATTGGGCTGTCTGGCCAAGTACTATGATGATGATTATTATTAAATAAAAAAAAATTCTTAGATACTTAATTAAAGAGTTTGCTTTGTTCTCACTTTCGATTTTTGTACCAAATGCAAGCGATACACATAAATATTTTAATGAAGTGAATTTTTCTAAATCGTTTTGACTTAAATAGAAAACATTCAAAAAGCCCAGGTGCTGACTTTTGCACAATTCTGAATTGTCTCGATTGAAGGTAGAGAAAGAAAAAGAGGTGTAGAGGTCAATATTCTTGGGCTGTACCTCTAGCGTGTGAGTCAGTGGAAAGGAAACAGTGAGGAGAAAAAGATGTAGGGCACGCGGGGGAAAGTGAGGTAGTTATCGGCGTTACAGGTGAATTCCTCTTCATCATATTTGAACTTCATTTTCGCTTGAACTTCGGACAGATGTCAGTTTAAAAATAACTTAATAAAAAATAGTTTGACGAATGTTAAATTTAATTAAACGATGATATTTTTTCACGAAAAAACCCTCCCGCTTGTCATTCTACCGAAAGCATTTGTTGGGTTAGCACATTAACCCTATGGTTAACGCCATTGTTAACACATTTACTCAGCAATACCCATTTTAAAATAGTATTTTGTCTACAACAGTAAATGACATGAATCGTGAAATAGCGTGACTCATTTGTGAAATAATAAAATAAATTACGACTTAAAAAAAATTCGTTTAACATTTTTTTTTAAAAATCTGTTCAAATTAGGCACGCAAAATTAAAGAATTTTATTCAATTAAAAGATTTGTAAAATTTAGACATGCAAAGCGTAAGGCCAATTACTAATTGAAATTTGAAGAAAAGTTGTCTTACAATTGTTATTGCTGGAATGTTTGCTAAATTCAAAGCAATTAATTTCAAATATTTAAGCAAATTAATGGGGAGTTGTGCGTGGCATTGTGAAAATGACGCCCATCCTTGTAATAAATCACGGGGAGAACCAATTTTTCATGCTTTTAATTTGTCAAAACTTAGGAATTCTCAAAATGCTTCAGATAATAACAAATGGAACCTTTTTAATTTCTGATTCTCGGATTCAGATCTTTCCTTAAATCTAGTCATGAAAAACAAACGCTTAAGAAAGGGAAAAAAAACGAGTTATAAGCTTGTATGAAATTGAAGGCTAGTTTAATCGAGAGCTATTTATAGACGGCTAGTTTTAGATGAATTCAAAAAATTGAATCGAAATAAAATTCAGAATAAAAGAATTTCATTTTTATGTGGAACACATGATAATTATTCCATGCTCATGACGATGAAAACGAATATTATTATCGAAGCAATCGAACTCGTCAATAATTCACGATCTTTCGGTTTTACGTATAGCTGAAACATCGCCTGATCTACCAAATATCTAATTGTTTTTCTCAGATCGGCATTCAATAAAGTAAACATAATGTGCATCACACATTAAATCTGGTTACTCTTAATATTATACATTAGTCATTAATCTTGATTGAAAAAGCGTTAACATGTCCAAAAATTTGTTTAAGTACTTTCAATAAAAAGTTATAATAAGTATACCAAAATTATAACACTCAAACACTTATAAAAATAGATATGAATTTAATGTCTTAAAATTGAGCTAGTTTTAAAATTACAAAATGTTTGTATTAATATTCATATATATGAACTATTTGTTCAGATACTTATTGCTCCTTAATCAGTACGTTTTAAAACGTTTGTAATATTTGTAGCGATATATTCATGTAATCATAAGAAAATGCAAATTACTTTTACGGTTATTTGTTTAAAATGCATCTAAAGGCGTTTTAGATAAGTTCTAATGCTTATTGCTCATTAATCTTTATATGTTCTAAAAAGTTTCTAATATTTGTATCTATATGTTCATGTAATCATAAGAAAATGCAAATTATTTCTATGGTTATTTGTTTAAAATACATCTAAAGGCGTTTTCCTGAGTTCCTACTATTTGCATTTTTATTTAGGCATCCAAAGATTAGTAGAGACAAGTTATTTATGCGACTATTTATTTGGCATACGACGTCTGTAAAAAATGCTCCAAGTTCCTAATATTTTTTTTATATTCATGCAAACACTCAAACAAATTACTTTTTCTGCTGTTAATTTTGCATCCGTCTGTAAGCATAGGGTTTAATATTTTTTGTAATCGCTATAAAAAATTGGTAACGAAAAATACTTGTTCGGATATATGTTACAGAAATATCTCTATAATTTTTTATAAGTTTTAAAAATTTATATTTATGCAAACATGAGTAAAAAATATTTGTTCGAATATTTATTTTGCACGTATTTTCATACGCTTTAGTAGGTTATTAGTGTTTTAATTTATGATTATGTAAATATTGATGAAGATAAATTATTCTTTCAGCAATTAGTTTTGCATCACCCTGTTAACGTTTGATTAAATTAATATTTTAATTTACGATTATGTAAAAATTGATAAAGATAAATTATTCGTTCAACAATTAGTTTCCCATCACCCTGTTGCCATTTGATTAAATTCCTAACATCAACAGCATTTACATTGAGGCAAAAATTCGTACAGAGAAATTATTTGTTCGGATACTTATTTTATATACGTCTGCATGCGATTTAATAAGTTTCTAATATATTTATTTGCAATTATGTAAACATTAGTACTGACAAATTATTCTTTCGACAATTAGTTATTGTCATTAGTTTGTAAGCGTTGAAGTTCTTAATATCTACTGTATTTACATTCATGCAAACATTCGAACAGAGAAAGTACTTGTTCAGTTATTTATTTCACATATATCTGTATATGTTTTAATAAGTTCCTAATATTTTTATTAGATTTTTTCTATAAATAGTACAAACAAATCATTTAATAAATGTTTCAGAAAGTGTCTAATATCTGCTGTATTTATAGCTATGCTAGCATTCTACGGAGAAATTACTTGTTTGCATACATATTTTACATACGTCTGTATAAGTTTTAATAAGTTCCGAATATTTCATTTATTTCCATGAAATGCCATTTGATAAAGATTCATTCTATGTATAAATGATTATTTTATTATAATTTAAATAAATATTTTGGGTTCAGTATCATATGGGAACGCGGATCCCTTGATCTCGTCAAATATTGCCATGAATCCATGAACTTAAAACTTTAATCTTTCTTCCATTAGCCAAGGGAAAAGGTTTGGCATGAAATACATTATCACGTTATTTATTGTTTGATCAAACTGTGCTCACATAATAGCCAATTATCTCTTTTAAATATTGAGAAAAAACGGCAGGTGGTCGATACCTGCAGAATAAAATAATGTTAATAGTTGTCCTCACTGCCAAGAGCTAAGTTCATCAGGGATTGGACTGGATGTTTTAGAGTAAAAAAAATATTTACTGGCGTGGTTTCAAACTCAATCTCGGTTTATCTGTACCCTACATTTTATTAAAATCAAATATTTCTATTTTAGTTAGAGCCTCTAATGCATTGAATTGGAGTCAATTTAATGCTATTGGAATGATGAAAATCCCAATCGAGTAATGATATTATAATTTATTTTCGAACAAATAAAATTGTTCGAAAAGAAGTTGAATTATAATACAAGTAGTGAAACGGGGAATGTAAGACAATAAAAAAGGAGGTAAAATAATGGAAAGTAATTTAAATTAAACTGCAAAAAATTATGCAGAATTAAGAACATAGGCTGATCAATAAAACAAGATATGATAAAATGAAGTATTTGAATTAAAGAGCTATGAAAAGTAATTTTAAAGCCCACAAGTGAAAATTGTTTCTTATTTTTTTAAATGACTCTACCTAATAGTAATGATTTATACAGATTCTAAATACGTTTTCGAGAATTTCCTTGAATAATCCTCAATGTTCCTTTTTTTGTAAATGAATAATAATATATATTCATACATAAAAAATTTTATTTCCATTTTCTTCATTTATATTAGTTTTTGTTTATTGAAATGAACTTTCAAATTAATTATTATGGGTAAGTTTCCTGAGACTTTATATATATATATATATATATATATATATATATATNACTTGATTAATGAGCTACTCGGTTCGGTAAGTAAGATGTAGACACATAAAATTTTCATGATTCAATTCTTTTTTTTTTGTAATTTAAACATTAGATATTAATTAGATACAGTAAGCATAATATTAAATAATAATTAAACACATAAACACACACACATATATATCTATAAATATATATATATATATATCTATATATATATATATATATATATCTATAAATTACTATTTTAAGGGTAAAGATAGCTCGACTGAAACTAAAATTTTTTATTACTTTCATTTGTTTTAATAATTTCAATAATTCATTAGGATTACAGTTATAAGTTAGTTAATTATTTTACATGAATTCGCTCGATTACGAAGTTTAGAATATTTTTTATCGCCAGTTTTAGTCTAAATAAACGATTAGATAATAACTTAAAAGGATTTTTCTGATTATTCTTTTTCTGTTTCAATTTTTATTGTTCAAAGAAAAAAGTGAAAAAAAGAAACTAATGACATATTTTGATAACATGAAGTATATATTTTTTACTTAGTTACTTTGAGCAATGCATTACTATCAAAATTTGCTGTTAGAAGCTAAATTTAATTTATTAATTATTTTCTCAATAACCTACAATTGAGTGTTTTTGCCTCCAAATGTCTATAACTGCAAAGTTTTTGTCTGCAGTTCAAATACAGCGAGAGAAACGGAAAAGATAGTACTCTACTAAAAGATTTTCGTAAATTAATTCAATAAAATCTTTACATAGTTCTTGCATAACTATATATAACCCGACGCATAAAAATTTTATAGAATGATCTAGATTAAAAGTAGTTATTGAGTTTGGTTCACTATTGATGAAGCGTTGCTAAAAAAACAAGAAAATAAACAGATATCCAACGAAAATGTTTTTTTAAAGAAAAAAAAAACGTATCTCTATCTATATCTAACAACGTCTAAATATAATTGGTTTTGCTCTATTTTCTCAAAAGCAACGTTTTTGGTTAAATCACAACAAATATATAAAAAGTAATCCTCCTTATCAGGATGGTTCAATCGATATTGACCGCCTAAACTTAACTCATTTTGAATCTAAACTCGATTTAGTTTCGTCTAGTTACTACTTCCAAAAAAGAAAACAATAAAATAAGGGCCAAGTTTCAATTGACCTAGCTAACCTAAATTTAGTGAATCTTCAGCTGCATAGCAACTGCAAATTGAAGTAATATTTATTCAGGAGTCATAACGTTTTTTATTTGTTTCTTGCTCTTAACTCGCGCTATAATACATTTTAATCTAGTTCTTTAACAAAAGTTTGCTAAATGATGCTAAAGAAAGTTTTCTAATTTTAACGTCTGATTATTCTAAGTTTAATTATTTCATTGTTATAGTTTATTTTTTATTCATAGGTTGAAAATTAAGTCAGTGATATAATTTCCCGCCAAATCATCTTGAATATAAAAGCGTGCATATAATATATGTATTTCTGACTAAACTCATTATTTCCCTCAACAAAAGACAAAAAAGTCTTTTGACACCTTAAAAGATTTCATAACAATATATAATTTAATTTTGTATGTCAACACCATTTTGGGGTGAAATATCGATTTTAATCACATGAGAAAATCCAGACAGTGGTAATGGAAACAAAATAGGAGTTGTTTTACAATTTTGATATTTCGTTGCTTTCCACCAAGTTGTTCTTTTGTGTTAGCAGTGCTTTGTTTAAAAACATTTGGATATTGATGAGACATTAATGTATCATGTATCAATAAGAATATTTCTCAAATTGTCTTAATTTAACCGGCAATTTGAAATTTCTACAGTTTTGGTAATTGTGTGCATTTAGACACAAAGGTGTTTGGACAACTACACCATAATTTTTTAAAGATGTAATATAATGTTTCAACTGACATTGAGTTTGCTGTATTAATTTTTTAAATACATACTCTAACTGTTTTCAAAATTAAGGTAAACGAAATTTTCCCAACTATGTTTTAAGTTTTACAGCTTCCATTTTTTAATAATTTTTTCTGATAACTTGGTAATGCTAACTTGGTAATGTTAATTCTAAGAATTATAAGAATTATATCACCTATAATTTAGCAATTACACATGTAAAATAAAAACAACATTTAATAACAGGATAGGGTCTTGAATAGATCTATTTCCCACATCTTGTATGTAGTGTGCTCAAAAACTAAACGAGATTATTGATCGTTTTAGAGCGTTTAATGAACTGAATTCTGATTCGATGGAAGCATTTGCGTGCCGCTAAGAACATACTACGTCCTGTATTCGAAACAGTACATTCGTGTGAATGCTGAACCAACCCCTATTTTTATGGAAATGGAAGACTAATATTTACATACAATAATTTAAATATCGTATGGCGTTCTTCTTCTAAATTTGTTACTAACGATTTAATACAAGTTGGATTTTTTGTGAAAAGAACGTTTTGCAAATGTTTTATCGTAATAAAGAATTGTATTTTTGAAAAATACGATAAATCACGGGTTGCTGATATGCTGATAAGTAAAATAATATTTAAACAATTAGTGGGTGAGAGAAGTTGCGTCTTTATTTTTGATAAACTGTTAAAATAGTTTTCTATAGATAATTCTTGTTCAGTATTAAGAACAATTTTTAGTTTTCTTTTTAATTTCAGTGTTAATTTCCGTTAAAAATTTACGATATTTTATAATACGAAGAGAAAAATACTGTGTCTTACTTTTCGAAACACATTTGGTTCAATTTTAAAGTAACAAAATATTCCACGTCTGTTTCCCTTTGGACAAATTCGAAATAACTACGCAAAATTAGAGTCACAAGGAAATGCATTTGTAAAGAATAAATACCACTGCTGGGATTATTTAAACTCATTTTGAAATATTGTTGTAAAAAGAAAGCTTGCAGAAGGAAATAATAATCCGTCATTGTGTCGTTAAGTAATCATAGATGGTTTTCCTCAACTATTTTTTTTTCCACGAATGCATTTAGGAAAAATCAGAATATCTTTAAATTCTTCATAAATTATCTGCCTAGTTTTAAAATGTGACGGTTTAGTAAACATGTGTAAAAGAAAACAAATTTCCTTACCTTAACTTATATTTATTAAATAATTTTTCATTATTATTATAAAAATCGTCTGCAGAAGTTGTAGTTAACGTGAAAAGTTTTAAAACGTGAAAGTAAAACTGAAGCTCTTCCAAAACGCAAACAATAATGATTTAAGCGTGACGATAATTACCTTTTGAGAAAATGGAAATCGTCTCTTAAAATTGTTTGTTTTGTGCGTTAGGAATTTTTTTACTCACAGTTTATTTCCTTAAAAAAAAAAAAAAAAAAAAAAAAAAAAAAAAAAAAACGATGCGAAACTCATTGATTGTCGGAAGTGCCATGGATGTTCTCGCACTTCTTGCCATTTTGAATTGGGCTCTTTTATCGCCTTTGTGCTTAATTGTTCATGCTTGCATTCTTCTTTAGAGTGAGCAGCTTATGTTTCACTTTCGCTGTTGTTGGGCTCAACGCGGACGAGAGGCCGACCGGTGTCCATGACCTCTTTGATGTTGTGTTCATTGTTCGCCTGATGAAGAACCGGCATCTAATTTTTTTTTTTCTAACTTAGCGCTAAACTATTCGTTTGTTCATATGTCATTCTTATTTCGCCAAGACAACTTGTTTACATTTTTTTTTTACATGATCTGAACTTTGTAATGACCGGATCTTAAATGGAAAATTTTTCAATAATCCCCTTTATTTTTTTCATTAACTTTTTTCTATATATTTTGATTTTTTGTAGTGAAACTTTTTATTTTAGAAAAGAAAACTGTTATAAGGATACTAGATATAAAATTTGATATATGTATAATTGAAAAAAAAAAGTTACATGTGAAGCACTGATTCTTTCGTCCCTTATAATGTTTATTGGTGGTGTACTTAAAACTTAAAGCATATTAACTTGAAAAGCGGTATATATTGCTAAACGTTGTACAGCTATAAACTTTACTGGTAAAGAGTGCACCCATTACTTTGAGAACGCCACTGACGTTTATACTTAA
Source organism: Parasteatoda tepidariorum (assembly GCF_043381705.1). Classification (NCBI taxonomy): domain Eukaryota; kingdom Metazoa; phylum Arthropoda; class Arachnida; order Araneae; family Theridiidae; genus Parasteatoda; species Parasteatoda tepidariorum. The sequence goes on along the minus strand of NC_092204.1, from coordinate 69,681,271 downwards.
TCCAAAATTATATACTTGAGATTTTGGACAGTCTCTGACCAAAGAGTTATAACGTAATATCACGCTGATGAGCAAAACATAAATAACATTATTCCAAAATAAAAATGTGGAAGATTTTCACTTTGATGAATATTAATAGTTTCAGTTGTTTTAACGAAAATCGGAATTTTTCAAGAACATATTTTTAATATTAAATATGAGTAGCATTTATACAAATGATTTAAAACAACTTTAGTAAATTGTTAATTCTTATATTAATTATTTTCTTTTTTAAATCGTAATGCGCGTCTAGTCTAGCTGCAGAGAGACTAACATTTTCAACAAAATTAGTAAATATAATAGTAAATTTATTAAAATTAATATTAAAAGTTATATAATAGTAAAACTTATTTCATGTTTTAGAATTAATATTATTTAATTAAATTATAAGTGGTCAAACCATTTAGTGTACTCCAATATAAAATATTGATTTCTTACAAAAGTTTAAAAATTCTCTTTTTTTTTAGAGAATTTTTGAACTTTTGGTGAGATATAATACAAAACTTAAAGCCACTTTTTTTACTTATTTAACATTTCTTAATTAACTAAAATTAGAAGGAACAAGTTTTTTTCTGTAGAAAATCAACCAGCATAAAACATCAGGTAAAGTAAAAAACAGAAAATTTTTCTACAGAAAAAAATTCAATAATCTTAAAATTTATGACGCATTTTAAAAAAAAGTAAGAAGTTTAATCTTTCTCGTATCAATATGAATTAAGATGAATTGAGCTTTTTTATCGCTTCGTTTTTCTCCAAATTTTCTTAAAAAGAAATTTCGGAAATGTTATTATGTTATTAATAATCAAAATTAGAGAACTGAAAAAATTTTTTATCTTCTTGTTACGTCATACCGAATGTCCATGATAGCTACAATAAAAAATGTAGAAAAAATAAAATAGCATCGATATTTTACTTAAAAAAACAAAACTTTTACAAAAAATTAAGTTAAGGAATATTCATAAAATTATGATGATTACAAACAACTCTACTAGAGAAAAAATTAAACAAATAAGGGTAAAAAAAGATCAATTAACACAAATCATGTATCCATTAAAAATGAAATTAAAGAAATTTTTATTTTCTTAAAAATAACATACTACAGTTATATATATTTTCGTAAGTCATATTATTTTACTGTTTTAAGTTTTAATTTCATTTTTACTTTTCAAAGTTTTAGACTGAATTTTGCGCATCGATATAAACTGGTTTTTAAGAAAGTGAATATGACTCTATCACTTTCATGTGATAGAGTCATATTCACTTTCTTAAGGAAATGAAGGAGTGGGGAATCATGAATATTTCATACGAAAAACCGAACAATTTAGCAAAATACCTATCAAAAGAGCAAATGAATCGGAATTTTAGTTCGAAATGAAGTATCGCTTTCTTTAGCCCACTTTTTGTTACGTATTTAAATTCCTAAATTGATAATAAACCGTAAACTTAGTCAAGTTTTTAAAATACGATACTTCATATCCTAATTAGTCTCAGAACGAAGCAAAAGAGAAAATAATTGACCCATCTTTTGTTTGGTACAGGAACTTAGAAAACGCCAAAAAATGTATTGAAAATTGCAATTTCGGCCTAGTTTACATTTTTTTAAAAACCTTTCCAAGTGCTTTAAATCAATGTAATTTAACATTCAGTCATCTAACCTGTAAGCGAATAGAAATAATTCTTTCTAACGCAACATTTTTGAATCGTATTTATAGTTTAATAAAAAATGTACTTTCTCTTTAGTTTTCCCCATAGTATAATTAATTTCTGTCTAATATTTATCGACTTTTTCTTCTCCATTGTAGATTTTCATGCGGATATTGGAATATCATGTGAAGGATACCTTGGTAGTCAAAAATCTTCGAATTGGAGAGGTGTCAAGTTTAGTTATGGCAAGACGAAAATAAAAGAACCCATCGAGAACAAAGTTAAAAAAATAATTTCTTTATCTAGTCTTGAACATGTTAACATCTTTCATGCTGGTAGAGATGCCTATGGTTATGCTGTGCCTGCCATAGATGTTATTGGTCAACCACCCATAATGGAAACCGTGCATGTCAGAAATTCTGCTTTAAATGCAATTAATGTTATAGAACCACGTAACACATTTTCTCTGGAAAATTGTCTGCTTGCGGAAAATAGAGGTAAGTTCCACTGTTTATTTTATTTATTTTTGTGTCTCAAATAAAGTTTTTCGTTACATTGTAGAGAATGAAGTTACGAGGTCCTTCCTCACATAACCTAACTCAGCTGTCTAAAGGGTGGAGAGATGAGAAGGGAAAAATCTAAATATGCTTTTAATGCTTTTCATTTAATTTTCTCAAATAAATTGAAGATGGATATCTACTCTATTTGGCACTATCGGCCGATGCATGCGAAATATAAGGCGATCACCCAATCAGAATTTGAGATCTAAAACGTGTAATATTTTAGAATCTCTATTTATTTTTTCTCGCAAAATTATGCCAATACAATTTCGCAAGCAACAATTTTTCAAAGATACTTAAATAGTCAACAGTTATCTTTTTATATTTGTAATAAGTATCTTTTATTATTAGTATAAGTATCTTATTATTTTTTTATATTTGTAAAGGTTATTTTTTATATTTGTAATAAGTATCTTTATTTTCACCTAATTAATGTTAAGAGACATTTTTAGCGTCATCCAAATCACGTTTCCTCAATTTAAGTTGCAATAAGATTAGAGTTTAATAAATCTAAAATCTGAGAAACGTGTAGTTTTAAATACTTACTCAAAACCACAAATTGCATTTTTTTATATTATTTTTAAGTTTTGAAGAAATATTCAGAGAATTCTAAAAATTCAAGCGCTACTTGTCCTAATCTAATAAAGCTATCCCTTTATTTCCAATCTTTTTTGACAGATAATGTGCTTTCTAATAATAATATACATGATTAAAAGTTTGTCAAGTACAAAAATTATCGAGAAATTCAAATTAAAAATTGAACCTAGAACCCAAGATGGCGAGAGTAGAGGCCTCTTAAGGGTTTTAATTATACTTTCAGAAAAATCGGTTATGAATTGACCCATAATATCGTGCAAAGGTTTTACTTGTACACTCACAGACTCATATAAAAACGATTGAACGTTGAACCACAATGACGAGTAGATGGTTTAATTGTACACTCACAGAAAAACTATTCAACGTTGAATCAATTGACGAGTAGATGGTTTAATTGTACACTCACAGAAAAACGACTCAATGTTAAATCAATTGACGAGTAGATGCTTTAATTTTACACTCACAGAAAAACTATTCAACGTTGAATCAATTGACGAGTAGATGCTTTAATTGTACACTCACAGAAAAACTATTCAACGTTGAATCAATTGACGAGTAGATGATTTAATTGTACACTCACAGAAAAACTATTCAACGTTAAATCAATCGACGAGTAGATGATTTAATTGTACACTCACAGAAAAACGACTCAACGTTAAATCAATTGACGAGTAGATGATTTAATTGTACACTCATAGAAAAACTATTCAACGTTGAATCAATTGAAGAGTAGATGCTTTAATTGTACACTCACAGAAAAACTATTCAACGTTGAATCAATTGACGAGTAGATGATTTAATTGTACACTCACAGAAAAACGACTCAACGTTAAATCAATTGACGAGTAGATGCTTTAATTGTATACTCACAGAAAAACGGTTGAGCGTTGAATTATAATGACGTGTAGATCTTTTAACTATGCATTATTATAAAAATCAGTTGTATAATTAGCTATAATTATGTGCAACTTTTCGACAGCCTTAGCAAAGTCTTAAATTGAATCGAGTTTCGATTTAAGTGATTATTCATGCAATCGAGTTTATTAAAATAATATGGCTCTCCTTTCCACCACATTCAATTTGTATCAGAAATGGAGGAACGAGATTGAACATATTATGTTTCGACATTTTTAATGTCGCATATTTTAATCGCGCGTGTAAAGTTCTGAGGATGAAAAATACGAGAAGATGGTTTGACCTTCGCTCTTCTTAAAATACTAATTAAAATTATAATTTAAATTATAATTTAAATTCTTGTAAGCGTGCGTGAGCTGAGAGAAATATGAAATAAATTTCCATTTGGTTTAATTTTTGTTAGGAAAAAAAACTTGAAATTATCTTAAAATTTTTCGATGTTCTCGAAACGTTATTAAATATATAAATAAGAAAGACTGCAGCTTTTTCCGTTTTTTAATTTTATTTTCTCATCACAATTTTCACTACTAAATAATTATAACCTTATCTCGAAATAAACACCATTGAAGGAACAGGTTTATAATCACGTTGTGAGTTGTAATCACTAACCTTATTATGTATGCAGCTATTTAACGGAGGGTTTTCCTAATTTATTTCTTGCACTTCATTCTACACTTTCTAAAAAGTAATTACTTAACCACAAATACCTTGAATTGTAATTATATCGTATCGTGGAAGTTACAGAGTTCCGTTACGAGTTTTTCTTCAGTTTTATTTTACAGCATTTCTTACTTTCGTTTTTTAAGAGTTGAATCCGGTAATCGAAATTTTGACCACTTTCCGACTAGTCAAAACACCCAAATCGCTACTGGAGCTTTGTTTCTGATGACAAACCAAGTTTCAAACAAACAATCAGAACCACTACAAACAGAATTTATAGCTATATTATTGTCACAAGAAATTTATGATTAATCAAAACTCTGATCATTTACCAAATAATTCCTCACGTCCGACTCTAATACAAGATCCAATTATTTTTCGACCGCTACGTATTGAAGTAACAACCATATCACCAAAAGGCGTTTATTGTTTATCAAATTTTCGGCCTCTTTCCGACTAGTTACAGTGCTCGAATTTGAACTGGTGCTCTGTGCTAAAATGCAAGCTTCAATCGATTCTTGACTGCTACGAGCAGAATTTTAGATCACAGTACAACTAGCTAGAGTGCTTAAATTTAAACTGGATCTCTTTGCTGGATGACTATACAAACAGCAATTGCTACCTTAACCCTTTAATGGGTCATTTATTTCTAGTAAAGGTAAATTAAAGTATTTTTGGAATTGAAATTGTTTTAAGAACTGTAATTGATATAAGAAAGAAAACTCATTTAGTTTATAAAAATGCCATTTTATTGGTGGTAAATATATTTAACATGACCTATTAGGAACTTATTGACATTTATTTTTCTTTATTTATAAAATAAATTTTATAAATGCTACAAACTTCAAAAAGAATTAGATATTTTATAATTTTTACACGTTTTTTTAAACTAACAAATGGTTACCAATTTTATACAAACACACTTCAAGAAGGCTGAAGTTATTAACAAACGGAAACCTAAATTAAAAGTGGTAAAAAAGTGTTAATAAGTATACTTACCATGGTCTTCGAAAGGGTTAATGGTGCAAGCTAACTTCAATGTAATTTTAATGCTAATTGAAATTTCGACGTCTACCAAACATTTCTAGAGTTATAAATCACAAAACGAAAATAAAGACAATACTAAAATAAAAATATTAAAAAAACTATGTTTTTTAACTAGACTGAAAAGGAGAAAACACATTTTTGAGACCTAAAACGCAAATTTTAGATTGCCTCACCTTCACTATAACTTCTGTCACCACTAAAATCCTCCACCACTTGGATTTCATTTGGATTTTGATTATAGCCATATATATTTCTCCTTATATTAAATTACACTTTGCAAAACTTCGTAATATATTTGTGACCTATTCTTTACAATTTCCTAATTAAAAAAAATTACGTTTTCATTGAGTTTTGAATTAATCTTTCCTTTATTTTGCTTTCCGCTTATCCCAGAATTCGGTGAACATTATTTTGATCTGATTACGTAAAAAACGATACTTATCATGCATGTAAAGTTTAACGACAGAGCCACAATGGAAGTTGTTTGTTTTATTCAACGCTTAAAAATATGTCTAATTTGAAAGGCCTTTACTAAAGTTTTTTCTTTATTTTATTTCTAGGTTATGGCATTTTTGTAAATAGCAGCATCAGCCAAGTAACTCTTAATGGAGTAGACATCAGAGACAATGGTGGTGATGGTGTTCACTATTTCCACCACGATAACTTTGGAACAGCTCCCTCTTTCTGTGATACTGGCAATATTTTAGACGAACAAATATATCCTGTATACCGGAGCTATGTTCAGAGAAGAGAACAATATTATGTTCAAAATTGCGAGCAGGTACTTTATTAAAGTTGCTTTACTATTATTCTATACCTATGTTTAATGTTATTTCAACATAATGCCAAAAACTGGTTAACAAAGTACTGTAGCGATTAAACTTTTCCCTTATTGCCTAGGGATTCAATTGAATGCCAAATAAGAAGAAATACATAGGGCATTCTATAAAATGTCGGCGTTTCAGCAATAATATTTTTGGCGGTGGCATTATTTTTAACAAAAAAAGAAAAAATTATATTTAGAAATTAATGTCTTTTAAATAGTAACCTCGTAGTAACCTTGCGTCATTTTTTATTTTGCAGTAAAAGCATTTTTCATATTTTAGAACTTCTAGGTATCTATAGTTGGTTAACACTAGAAAGACTGAAACTTAGTATATATACCTATATTGCCCAAAAGCAGTCAAAATGACTGGATTGTAAAAAAATAAATAATGTGTAAAGAAATTCGTTTAAAATTAATTTTTAATATTTTTTACATTACTTACAGTTATATAACAAGTTATTCATAAATATTAACAGTAAAAAAAACTATATGTCTCACAAAAAGTTACAGAATTCTAAGAAATTGTGCCATTATATACATCATTGTTTTCGTAATTGAAATTAAAAAGCAGTTAAAATGACTTTCGTAGGCAATCTAGTGTTAAAGAGATATAAAATATCTCCGATTTCATGCTTTGCCTGAAAACACCAAGCCTTCGATAAAATGCCTAATTATTCTCTAGATTTATTCTATTATTGTCATGCATTGCCGGGAACATATCAACAAGATCAATCTTTACGTTTAGTTTATTTGACGAGAAAGACTTGTTTTTTGCTGTTCGTACTTTTTGCGATCAATTGATGTGCTACGAAATTAACATTTGTTTTTTTAAACAGAAGAAATAAAAAAAAGGGATTAATTACTTTCATTCCATCATTTTTACAAAAATGATCCTTTTTAAAGTTTAATATAATATGAGCATTGTTTTTTTAATTTCTCTATTTTTACATATATGAGAAATATATTACAAAAATTATTTTGTTTAAATTCATAGATTGTGATTTACAGATAAATTCCCAGATATGTATTATGTAAGGGTTTTGTTACGGTTTTATTAATTAACTTATAAAAGCAACTTTTAAATTTCAGTTTTGGTTTAGTATTTTAAGATAAAATTTAGACTTATGAAATCTGTAATAGCTTAAATTTCATTGTATTAGCTTGGAAACATTCTGAAGAATATAGTTCTGAAAATAATTAACTTAATAACCATGATTTAACTCGAAATTATCTGCAAATTGATGTCTTGATTTTCATTAAAAAAAATTTCTTTAAAAATTTTAACTATTTTTAGGCCTTTGAAGTCGCAAGTTGGACAGGACAAGTTCTTACTGTAAACTTCATGGGATTTGCAAGTGACTTTACAAACGCAAAGTACGCTTCCCGTATCGATGTTTATGATGGAGCTACAGATAGTAATAGACTTCTCGCATCTATTCCCGTTTTAAACGGTACATTCCCGCAAAGTGTAACCAGTACCAAACACAAAATCTTGTTGAAGTACCGGCCTATTAAGAGTTTCTTCGCTGCTTTCGTTGTGGAAATTACTGCCAATCAAGGTAATATTTAGAGGGTATTTCCGATACGTTATTAGCTCCATTCTTTTATTGCATTACTTATCTCTTTTTATTGCATTTTCAGGGCGAGCGTACGATTTGAACGTAACAAACAGTCGCATCACGAACAACCTTGGAAAGGGAATCACTATGCATGAGCAAAAATCAGGCTTGTTAGTAAATAGTTCACTTGTTTCAGAAAACGGTTACTTAGCTGGAATCGACATCGCCAGTGGAACTGGAGATATTGTTATAAACAGCAGTCTCATATCTGATAACAATGGAGACGGAATCAACATTACATTTTCTGGAGGTTATGTACAAGTGGATCGTTCTTCCGTGGCAAATAATTTGCAGAGAGGAATCGCATTCTGGTTTAATGAAACATCAAACCATTTGGCGTTTAACCACACGGTACAAATCACTCGCTCAGAAGTAGTGAATAACACTCTTTATGGTATCATGATTGGGAACCAGTGCCTAGCTGATTCATTTTGGAATGTAAGTTTGAACTCTTTTCGCAAAAATAGAGAAAGTGGCGTGTTGATATCATCTTGTTGGTGGACAACCAGGAACGTAAAACAAAGCAATTTGTTGATAACGCATAATCAGTTTTTAGAAAGTGATTATCTGGCAATTGAAGCTTCTCCTGTTCTACACATGCACTTACTGATTGAGCACAACGAGTTTAGGGGACACGAAAGAGGTGTCATTTTTGTTGGAGGATTGGATGATGACGATTTTTTGAACGTACCTGCTAAAGTTGAAATTCAACGCAACTTCTTTGCATTCAACTATGGTAAATTTGTTGCTAATATAGGAGTAGCAAAAGGTCCATCCGTGCAAGAACTATTATTTTATAATAACGACTTAGAAAGGAACATTGTTCGAGAACCTTATTCTTCTCTTAATCCCCGATCACGTGTCAGTGCCGTCGTAGTGGTGTCATCACAAAGTACACATGTTTACAGAAATCGTTTTGATAATATTGATTCAGTTTATCAGCTGGGATCTCACGTGGAGAAACACCACATAGTTATAAACGCAAGTTTTAACTATTGGGGAACTGTTGAAGCGCGTAAAGTTTATGAAAAGATATTTGATAGGAAGGATCGTTATAACTTAGCTCAAGTTGAATTTTTACCATTTCTTACAATTTCTTCTGATCTTGAGTCTACTGCAGCAATATCAGATGTTCGTGAACGTGATAAAATCATCCCTTTTCAATCTGGGATGGAAATCGGGGGTGAAGTTCCTGGTGTTATATTTTTACCTAAAGGTACTTATACTGTCAAACGTGATATATATGTCCGACCTAAAAATGGAAAATTACATATAGAACCTGGTTCGACTTTAAAGTTCGATCGATCTGTTGGCATGATGGTTCAAGGCATGCTGATTTCCGAAAGTGATTTGGAATCTGTACCGATTACGTATACTATCAATAGTTTTACCACCACTGCCAATGGGGATGAGAAAAGAGTTCGCCTATCGCAAGGATCTGAAGGCTTATTAGAAGTATACGTTGATGGAAGATGGGGTAGTGTGTGCAGTTATGGATGGGATATTGCTGACGCATCTGTTGCTTGTAATCAACTGGGATTGGTCTTACATCCAGAAGATTGGCTTTTAGAGCAATCAGAATTTGACAGTTCTCGTTACGAAATACTTTTATCTAACATTCAATGTACCTTTCAGGATACTGATATCACTTTTTGTAAATCAGAGAGAAAATTTGAAAATTCTTGTTCTACTAAAGTTGGATTGCGATGTTATCAGCCTTCGTGGTCTGGTCTGCGCTTAGGCATGGCTGCAGGTGAATGTAGGCTAAAAAATATGATTGTTGAATATGCTGGGCTTTTGGATTACGCTACAAGCAGTTTTAAACCAGCTCTTCAAATAGATTTTAATCGACACCATCTTTCAAAACTCAAGATCCATAACAACACCGACTCAGGCTTGGGAATAATGTGGAATGAAGTGTTCGTAGCGGAAAGCCGTCAATTACTTGACAGTCTGTTAGCATCGAATCATCGTCATGGTTTAGTTTTACATACTCAAGGATTAAGTGTTCTGAGATGTCTAATGTCTAATAACGCTGGAAGCGGTATTCACTATAATCCAATGTTTTCTAAAAATGAACAAAGAGACTTAATCTCTTGGATTAATTTAGAAGAGAGAAGTAAGGTTATTAGAATTCCTGATGATATCACAGGAACTATCTCTCTAAATTTTGATGAGTATCGGTATTTTGTGTTTACTCAAGCAACAACAGTTAAACGATTCAACATAACCACCACAAGTGGCAGAAGCTTAGGAATTGTAGTTCTGAACCCTTTTAAGGAAACTTCAACTGAAAGCATGACCATTTATGGAAGGTTAGAGACGGGACACGATGTACCTCGTTGGAATGCTCGCAACAATTTGACAGCATTTCCACTGAGAAGTCCAGGTTATGGAATGCTAATAGAATATCATCCTGGGCAGAATCCAAGTGGCCAAGCAATAATATACGTAGCATCCGTGGATGGTAAGACTGTTTTTGAATTTTATTGAATAAAAAAAAACTTTTTGAAATTCTGAAACAATATTAAGAATTAACATTTTGTACAATTGCTATATAATTTCTTTGACGAAAAATATTTACAGAGTTTTAATACTAACCAAAAATTAAATGAGTTTTATGGCAACCGAAAAAAATGATTAGGTTTAATTGTTATTACAATAAAATCGGAAAACTAAGTACGTGTAACAGTATATGTATTACTACAATTAAGAGTTTAATAGAATCTATTTTTTTAATAATTTTTAGTTTTGATATAACTATCTGTCATCTTCAGTGCAAGAAACAAAATTGATCGAGCAAATAATTGTAGGGGGCCGGTTGGTAGAACCCCCTAATTTTTTTAAGAAAATTGAAACAATAATCTCATGAAAATTGAATGAGTGTGCTTATATTAAAATCTGAGAAAGAAATCGGAGTGATGATGGTGACACATTTAACCACAACTTCATCCTCAAAAAGAAAAAAAATGTATTAGCAAATTTTGCGTTTGGATCATCTATTAAATTGACTTACAATCCACATATGTTTAGAATTATGGTGTAATGTTTTAGCTTACTCAGATGTTATTGCCTCCAATTTTTAAATTCCAATCTCATTTAGCTCCTACTTACTTATTTTGTTTTGTCAAAAAATGCGCGTTGTTTTTTAATTATAATTTGAAAAATCATTCTATTTATAGGGCAAAGAAATAAACAGCAGAAGGAAATTCATCCGACGCTGCTCATTGATTCAGTAGCCATTAGAGGTTGCAGCAGAGGCATTTCAAGTCATCATTTCAACAGAGATATTAGTGATCGGAATGATCATTTTCATCGATACACCAACGAAACTATTCTCATCACGAACACTGAGATCTCCCAAAGCAAAGACGAAGCCATGTTCGTGTGGGCGCCATTTTGGGATCCTTACATAAAAAATCTTGCAGAGGTTTGTTAAGAGTTGTTTTCTTACTCTTCAAATTTCAAAATACTAAGTAGACTTCTTGATCATCTTTTTGCTTGAATTCTCAATAGAAAAATGCTGCGTAAAATATTGTGGAGATATTTTTTAAATTTTAAGTTATTTTATTTTAGAGTCTTATTGAGCATTAACCATTACTCATAATTTAATTTAAATGTTTTTTTTTAATAATTTAATGCTATGTTTTATTAGTTATTTGTAACTAAGAATTAATACTAGTTAGAACTTTATGTCATAACAATTATTACGGAGCAATCTGGAGTGTAATCAATAAAATTGCAAATAGTATTGATTAATAAAATAGACCCTGATAAAACGTTAAATACATTTAAAGACGTTACGTAATTTGTTATCTAATTCAATATTATTTCTTACAGATCAACTACACCTTGATAAATTGCACCATAAAAGAAAATAGAAAAGGATTGTTGCACTACAGCAGAGACATTCGCAATTCGAACAATTTATTTCATTGGACGATTAATTCCACTGCGTTTGAAAGAAATGGCGAAGGGGGCGTAGATATAAGGCTTCCATATGTATGGCAATATTCCGAGAACTATACACACTCATTTGCAATGCACGATTGCTTATTTAAAAACAATAACAAGTTTGAATTTTCTATAAGTGGACATTTTGCTCGTGTTAATCTTTCCCGTTCATTATTTGAAAGCAATATTTGCAAAAGAGGTATTCTAAGTTTCTCCGGTATGGAAAAAGAATTATTAGTCGAGAGTAATTACATTACAAACAACTCAGCTGTATTTGGCGTAGAATTTAATTTGCAGAGCCATGCTAATAAATTTGGATTAGTGCCTGCTTATTTCCGAAAGAATATTATCACTCACAATCGAGATATAGGCGTTGGGCAGAAATTTGGATACCAACCCACAAGTTATGCTTTGGGTGCCCGAGGAGTACAATCTATTAATGTAACTCATAACATTTTTGACAATCCAAATTTACAGTTTGAGCTTTTGACAGGAATTTATACTGGATCCGTCGAAAATAAAATCAATGTGCAAAAAAACTGGTGGGGAACTTCTGATTTTGTTCTCATTCAAAAAAGGATTTTCGATTTTGATGACTGGAATGGTTATGCTATAGCTGATTTCAATCCATATTTAAGCATTCCTGATATTGATGGCCATTTAATACCTTTTGACAACAAAGAACAGCTTTTCCTTATTGATGGATATCTAGGCGGTCGCCTGTATCACAATCTTGTGCTTCCTCTCAAAAATAAACCTTACATAGTGACATCGGATTTAACTGTTATGCCCGGTGCTACTTTAACTATAGAACCTGGGGTGGTGATGGAATTTTACCCAAGTGTTGGCATTCTTGTTCTAGGAGAACTTGATGCCCAAGGAACCAAAACCGACCCTATAATTATGAAACCAGTAGAAATATCTGACAACCATCGTTTCCGCAGGCAAGTTGGAGCTGTCTCGTCTAGATTATGCATTGATGAGAAATGTGATAAATATAGAAATGATGGTTTCCTCGAAATATACAACCGTACCACTCAGCAATGGGTTCCTATTTGTGACGCTAGATTTACCGAAAGAAATGCTCAAGTTGTCTGTAAAGAATTAGGACAGAGCACATTAAATGCGCACATATCATTCGGACCTCGCCTGGACATGGGTCCAACGCACATTAGTCATATTAGATCCTGGCCACATCCACTAGAGTGCATTGGAACAGAGTCATCACTGATGGAATGTGAATATAGGTTGAACGGCTATATTGATAACTATATGTGCCCACACGATGGAGATTTTGTGTACGTATACTGTGGTTCTGAAGTCTTACCCAAAAATATTGATCACTGGGGTGGTGTTCGTTTTTCTATACACAGCTTCGAAAATCCAGAATCACCTTTAAGTCGTCCAACTCTAAATTACATTTCAACTGACTTGTCTAGACTTTCTTACGTTCACGTTCAAGGCGCTGGCGTTCTTCATAATGAAAAAAGTGCTGCAATTCAGCTTGTTCAGAGAGAGGTACAAATTGATTATGTGAACGTGAGTGAAAGTGCATCGCACGGCATTGAAGTTATTGGCGTGTCTGGTAATTTGGCCTTCAATGAGCTTATCGTTAGAAACAACATGGGAGTTGGCATCAATTTCTTGTCTTTAACTGGGGAATCGTCTGGAGATATGGATGCCAGTAAATTGGGTTATGATCCACTACAACAGATAGACATGTCTTATGGAATTTTCGGCTTAGTTGATATATGTGACACCAACAAGCAGATGGAAATTGACAACAGGATAATTCTTTATTATAAATACGATAACCAACCTGTTGATTGCGTCAAAATCTTCAGCTCTCGTCATTATGGGAAACAAATTGGCTTCAGACTTTTACAATTCAATCTCTTCAACGGAACAAAGTATGCCGCAAAGCCAGATTCCATACAAATCTATGATGGAGATGTGTTTAATGTGTCTTCTCCTCAATTGACCTCCATAGGATTGGATTCCGGATCTGATGACGCAATTAAATTTTACGTTTCATCGTATACAACTCTAAGTATTCTTTTGCACACCATTGGAGGCAGTGGAGATCATGGATTCATTGCTGAAGTTGTCACATTGCCCATATCTCATCCCACAGGTAAGATCTTTATTAACTGTTTAAGAATACATAGCACAGCCATTTTGGTAAATGATCTTAAATAAATATGCTTGACATATCGATGTTATTATTAATTAATTATATTAATAGTTTCATTAATATGTATGCAATTCAATCGAATTTTATTGCTATTACTAATATAAATACATGTTCTCTATTTTCAGTTCGAGATTCTCAACATAACATATCCTATTCCGAAATATCGCAAAATGGTGAAGAAGGTATAGCCTACAGAAGCGCCGGAGAAATCACACCAGCAGTGACCATAAGATACAATCGCATTACCAACAATGGCAGAGAATTATTCGGAAATTTCACTGCTGGAAATAGTGCTGTATTATTGGATGTGCAAAACGCAAAGCTGGTGTTCTTCTACAATAATCTGATCATGAAGAACCAAGGAGGACTCTTACTGAGGGTAGATTCTCGAACGGCTGTTTCGGCCCTAAAAGGAATGATCGTCAATAACCTCTTCACTGAAAATAGAAATCGAGAAGTACTGAATTTGCAAGGAAGGAAGTCTGGAGCGTTTCAGTTTATAACTGTTTTAAGAAACTATTTTGCTAGGAACTATGCTCGGTATAGAGATACCCTTGTTATTTCACAGGTACGTTGATAATCAGTTTAATGTAATAAACTGCAATTAAAAATTACATTAACTGGTAAATATATTAATTAAATATATAGGATTTTCCGTTATAACTAATCTATATTTTTTAGAATCTTTGTAAAAACTTAAGTCAAAAGAGCATACACATTAAAGGTCTCAAAGTAATACTTTAGTAATGAAGAAATAAAAACAGCATTAAAATTTGTCAAATCACTGGTGAGGAAAGTGGGATGAAAAGTATTAAAACCAGATGGATAGGGTCTGTTTCATTTAATCGACAATAATTTCATCAATGGGCTATTTCATCGACAGGTCTTTTAATTGGCACCATATCGTCGACAGGCCGTTTCGACGAGAGAGTTGTTTCGTCGACAGGGTCATTTCGTCAGCAAAGTCGTTACGTCATCTTTTTAAACTTAGCCTAAAGCAAACTTTGTGCCCTATGTTGCCATTGTCAGAAAAGATTTTTTTTATTAGATTACGCGTTATGTCACTTGCACTTCTGCGTAATTTAGTGCATTTGTGTTGGAATATTTTAAACCTGGACTGAAACAAAGCTTTTATAGTATGTTTAAATTGAAAATTCTCTAAACCCTTTGCTTCACATCACGATGCAAAAATGAAATCTTTTTGACATTTGCTGTTCTAGTTGTATTTTGCACATATTTATTACTAAGAAAAATGTTGCATTTTTTAAAGCGTATTATTATAATTAGATTAGCATCACAAAAGCTATTGCAATAACTGCTGTGAATGATTCTTGATATAGAAAATGAATGGAGAGAGAAAATAACTAGAATAAAAGACAGTGAATTAATGTATCAGCGAAATATTTATTGATTCACCGATTTCGTTGTTAGGCCATTTCACCGACAAAATATTCTGTGTCGATAAAAAAAAAATTATACTACGATACATAATGTCCCATCACAATAAATAGTTCGCATTAATATAGGTTAAAATCATGTTAAAAAAACACACACTTTTACAGTGATAACTATAGTAGTAATTACAAAAAATTTAATCAGAAAAGTGCAAATCTTTTAGATATTTTACAAGTTAAAATAATTTATTACGCCTTAATTTATCATTTATTACGCCTATTTTCATTTATTACGCCTTAATTTATCACACATTTTATATTAAGTTCAAATAATTATTTTTCAAGTACAGTTGATTTTTTTTCATAGGTAAGTAATCATTCATTACAAATAATTAACAAAATTTTCTTTCATAAAAATTACAGTAATTATATATTTCAAAATCAAAATGATCGTTTTTTTTTTAAGAAAAAAAAATCAACTTTTAAGGGGAAAAAATTGCAAACCCATGAATAGTCTGATAAAGCTTGGAGACATTGTTAAAAACCGCCATTCAAGTTCTTTGTGTTTTCTTCGACAATCAAACTGATTGTGATGTTTTCAATTTTGTTTTCCGGAAAGTAATTAAATAAAATTTTTCCTTGCCAAAATAATTTGTGACTTCAAAAAGTGTAAACTTTTTTACTTTCTTATTTTGACAAGGGTTTTACGACTATATGTTAAGAACGGTCTTCACGGAACACCCAGGTTATATATTATTGAGCTTGCAAATTTTTTTTTTAACTAATCTTAAAAAAAATATTTATGAGCAAAATTAAAAAAAAAATGAAGTTTAATTATAAGTTAATATAATATAAATAGAGTTAAAAATGTTTTCTGTTTAAAGACTTTTTTTTTTATAAAAAAGAAAAATAATATAATCTTAGTTCAATTTACCGAATGTTGTCGAGTCGTTCTTAAGTGGCTGCATTAGAGCAAATTTTTACACCCTTTTTAGGGCCATTTATTTCTGTTAACGTTAAAATATTTTTGGCTTTAGGATTGATTTATAAAAAATAGAAAAATTGACTTAGCTTATTACCTAAAATTTTTTTAAAACTATCTTTTTTTTTTTGGAAAGTTCGATGGGATTTTTGAAATATTACTTTCTTTAAAGAATTAGCAATAAACCTGAATTTCTGTGATTATAAGCAATTAAATTAATGAATTTTGTGCTTATGAGAATAAATAAGATCGATGAGAAGTGATCAATTGAACCGATGCATGACGCGCAAATAAAAATACCCCCTTCTTTTCTTGACCTCAAGTAAAACCAAACTAAGGTAAACAACGTTTAAGACCACAAAAAATATTTATAAATGCAGACAGCTGTTTCGGATGCTCAAAGGGCAACCTTCATCAGTGCAACAGAAAGAAATGAGAGAAAACAGGGTAAATATAGAGAAAGGTGACGTCACAAGGGGGAGTTAGAGCAACGGATGACGACGAATGGGAAGGAAGGAACATCCATTCACCCTTCCCTCCTATTGGCCGTTGCTCTAACCCCCCTTGTGACGTCACCTTTCTCTATATTTACCCTGTTTTCTCTCATTTCTTTCTGTTGCACTAATGAAGGTTGCCCTTTGAGCATCTGAAACAGCTGTCTGCATTTATAAATATTTTTGTGCTCTTAAACGTCGTTTACCTTAGTTTGTATTTTAGCACAAAGGTCGCCCACTTGTGTACTCAAGTAAAACCTTTAATGTTAAGTACATTTTTTTAAACAAAGCTCTTCACTGCTTTTCCTCTATTTTTTGAAGTTATCAGATGGCCGGGTAAGCCATAGACAGGAAAATAGTTAACCATTGACATTTAAAAATTAATTAAATTGATGTGAATTAAACTTCCCACGGACGTATAAAGGTTTGAACCAATAATAATGATGCTTTTAAAAAAATACTCAAAATAAATCATTATCAATTCTGTTCTGCTCGATAAATCGGCGGTGTTTTACGTACTGTTGAAGAAAAATGTATTTGATTTCATTTAATGAAAAAATTACTTTTTTAAATAAAGTATCGTTAATCAGAGAATAAACAATTTTTTTTCTTTCTTACCTCTATTATTAATGCAAAACCATGCAATTTCATCAATTAAATTTTCTTATTGCAATATTTTGACATTCTCATATGAATTAATTTCTTTTCATTCCAGGTGGTTTCAAACTTTACAGAAAACATGGCTTATAATAATACGGGCAAACACGTTTTGGATGTGCAAGGTTTCGAACGAATGCCTCTCTCTTACCAAACTTGCATTAGAAATTGGTTTTGGCGGAACGTTGCCACTGATTATTGGGATAAAAGTACAATTATTGCTAGCAAAGCTGGTCAAAGGTTCAATTATAACTACATGGTGAATCCTGATAATGACTTTGAGCTGGCCGCTAAAAACCGAACATTGTAAGACATTTTTTATATTTCTTTATATATATATATATATTGGCAGAGAA